>NC_084796.1:141254317-141854317 GCF_963169125.1 Humulus lupulus
CAACCACAAACTAGCCCACAAACCTCGTTTTCTCCATTTAAAAACCTTCTAGAAACCTATCTAAACATCTCCAAATTCCAAAATCAAATTTCCCAATCATCCTAATTATCCAATACCAACAAAACCCAAGCTTCAATTCATTCAAAAACTCATCAAAACATAAAATCCAATTCAAGCTTAAAAACTTAAAACTTGGATTACCTCCGATTGAGTCGTTTCCCAACTAAATCCTCTGGCTAAAAAGCTTCTAATCTTCCCTAGAATCGCTATGCCTTGATCCTTGCCTGGATCCAAGTCCTAAAACTCAAGTTTCCTTTGAAAATGCGATCGGGTGTCGAAAAGGGAACTTTGAGGGAGAGAGAACGTTCTTTTTATTTCTTAACAGGTTACTTCAAGCTTAAGTAGCCTTCAAGCAAATCCTAATGCTCTGGGTCCTGAAACCCCCACCCCCCCCCCCCCCCCCCCCGAGGTAAAATAGTCAAAACTTCTAGAATCTCCCCCTGATCTCACTAACTCCCAATTTATCATCAAATATTTATTACCATTACCCAATATTCCGGTAATGTACTAAATACCCCTTGAATCACACTGAGTCAAGTATAAATCCCATTGTGACTTTTCCACTAGCTTGCTTCCTAGGATCGTCTCGTGCTGAGTAACCCTAGCATAACCAAATAATAATGAAGCACCACACATATCACATACATGCCACATATACCCAAAATGGCCTAAATATGAAAATTTCCCAATTGAACAGAAATGGGCCCGCATGCATATTTAATACACCTAAACATGCATATCTAGTCATATTATATTATAACTCACATAATCACATAATGATACACATAAATATCACATAATCCTATAACTCCAAGATTTTCCATCCTGGCCCCCTAATCAAGACCCTAAGCCCTATTAGGAAATTTGGGTCGTTACAAACCACGTGAGCTCACAAGTTATGGCTGCCATGACTCTATATTCTGCCTCTGCTGAGGATCGAGATACTGTCGTTTGCTTTTTAGTTTTCCAAGATATGAGAGAAGAACCAAAAAAAATATAGTATCCTGAAACTGACCTTCTTGTGGTAGGGCAACTTCCCCAATCTACATCACAATAGCCAATTAGTTTCAATTCATTTTTTGCTTGAAAGAACAATCCTTGTCATGGTGTCCCTTTTATGTATTGAAGAACTCGAATTGGTGCATCAAGGTGGGGCTTGCGTGGCTGATTCATGAACTAAATGAGAAGATGCACTGAGTATTGGATATCAGGCCTTGTGATTGTTAGAAATATGAGACGACCAATCAAGCTTCTATATCGTGATGGTTCTTTGAGAGGAGCACCTTAAGATGGAACAAGCATTAAGTTTTGCTCTATTGGAGAGCTAGCTGGTGCAGCCCCAAGAAGTCCCATATCATAAAGTATATCCAATTTGTATTTCCGTTGGGAAATATAAATGCCCTTTCGAGAATGAGCAACTTTTATTCCCAAAAAGTATTTTAGCTTCCCAAGATCCTTGATTCGAAAGTGTTCATGAAGAAGATTTTTTAGTCTTGCTATTGCCACAGGATCATTCTATGTAATTATCATATCATCAACATATTAACAATGTTGTAAATGATTCTCCATGAGCCCTAGTGAATAAAGAGTAGTCTGCCAATGATTGCTTGAAACCAGCTTTGCAAATGGCCATAGAGAATTCAGAATACCAGTTTCGTGAGGCTTGTTAGAGCCCATGTAATGATTTATGTAGTCAACAAACCACGTTCTCCCCCTGTCGGCGGTAGCCAGACGACGGAAACATATACACTTCTTCATCCAGATCACTGTGAAGAAAAGCACTTTGTACATCTAATTGACAGAGAGACCAATTTTTTAGCTGGAGGAATGGCTAGGAGACATCGCACAGTGACAAGCTTTGCGACAGGAGAAAATGTTTCTTTGTAATCCATCCCTTCAATTTGTGTATATCCCTTCGCAACGAGATGAGCCTTGTAACGTTTAGTGGTTCCATCTGAGTGATACTTAATTTTATAGTCTTGTTTACCGAGTTTTTCAGAAACTAGAATTATAAAAGATAAGATAGCTTATGAAGAAAGGATTTAGAATTTGCAAGCAAGGTCTTTACATGATTGGGGCATTAAAGAGCCTTAGTCCACGAGTCAGTTGTATTAGAGTTTAGAGAGATTTTGACAATGGTGTTTTCTACCAGTTTTAGCAGAGTAATCGCTTACCAGAGAAATCATCACCCTCTTCCATGCGCCACTATTTATATTTATAGGCAAGCGAGTGCACTGGGCTTGGGACGGGCTAATCCAGGCCCAATAAGGGTGTAAATATTATTTTCTCTCTGATGGAGGCTCAATACCAAGGATTGAAATATAAAACATATATTAACCAAGGCCCATTGGGCCAGCCCAAACATGATCACATTATAAGACTCGCGACAAACAGTTGCTTCAGTCTGGGTGTTATGGGCTACGAGGAAGATTCGGGGGACAAGATATGTCAGTGTAGTGGCATTGCAGTTCTGAACAGACGGCGTACATTCCCGATGTAGCCTCCTCTACAGGTTAATTATGGGGACATAGCTCCACACTTCTTGGGATGATGTTAGTATCGGGGACACTTTATCACGCCAAACTCGGCCAATCGATCCAGGTCCGTTTACCAACATCCCTCTTCATTTACCAAGGTCCCGGTCTGTTTACCAAGACCCGGGTTCATCCACAGCGATCCCGACCTAATCTCGAACTTGGGAGCCACGACCTCTTTTACTGCATCACAGGAGACATCCCGGTAAGCGGTCTCAGGTTTATGCAACATGCCTCGGCGATGGTCCTGGCTTATACTGCCGGATGCCCTTTGGGCCTTACAGAGACTTGGACTACCAATATTCGCTTTCTCTTCGTCTACTAGGCCTGATTTGGGCTTTAACTCCCCGGAAGGCGGCCCATAAACTTAGAGTGTGGATCCGTACATTTTGGGAAGAAACGCCGATAACAATTACCCCTCAAGCCTTCATCTGGGCTTGCGCGATGGAGGCTTGTCGCCCTCCCGAACCAGCTCAGTGCTTCCCGGTTCACTTCCAAGGTGACGGGTCCGCTGATGGGGGGCATTGCGCTCTGAATGCTTATGGAATGAGCCCATGTTTCAATGTCCTGGACTGAATCCAAAAAGCTTGGTCTGTTTACTAGAATCCGGGTTCATTTACCAGAGCCCCGGTTCATTTACTTCAGGGCCGTCTGGAGGCCTCCCGTTCGCTCTGCTTCATCGTGAAATGCGTATGTGTCCTCTTGCGAATAGCGCATCGATGGCACTCAAATTTGAAGGGTCAGAAAACATTCTATTGGTTACCGTGTTGGCAGTCAAACGTCAGCTTGACTTTCGTAGCGTCCCATCCGCACGAACGACCTTTTTATTATCTCTGCGTCAAAGAGGATCGTTGGATGGGATGACCTTTGAGGTGCTCTTCCTCTCGGTCGTTGGATCGGGGCGGTGCGGATTGCACCTTTGGGTAACCGTGATCCAGTACTCGAGTAGGCCAATTAATGTCTCTGCACGATCCAGGACCGTCCAATGGGTGGGATCACGCAGAACCGTCAGATCAAAAACAACCTCTTGGTTCTTATAAATACCCTTAGATTCTCATTTGAAATTTTTACACTCTTAACACGAAATCGCAAGAGGGGCCTTTTATGTCCGAGCTCGCCGACGACATTCACCATCAGCTACTTCGCCTTCGCCAGCACTTATTTCCAACATGCGTGATCTCCGCACCTTTGCCTGAACGGACGACCTTGGTAACTTTTTCTTTTATTTTCTCACGTTTATCATATCGTCCTACTGTTTTTATAACCGTAAGGTTGCTAGAGCCACCGCCTCTGTTTAGGGTGGCTCTGGGTGCGTTAGAGTAGGCGAGGAAAAATTTGTCTGGGCCATCCCAGATCTTCTCAGGTTCGGACTGTCCTGGGACAAATGGAAATAGGCCGGTTTAGGAAAAATTTAGCAAGAATCCTTCCTGTTTGTTCCCGATCGGGATCTTGTGGATCCTTGGTGTTCCCGGGTCCGATCTGGAGGGGACTCTTCCAAGCAGTTCGTAGGAGAGTCCCCGTACCTTAACTGACCTTTTTGGGTTTTGGTGCTGACTGCTTGGTTTGGTTTGCTTCCTTATGCTCTCAGATCATCAGCTATGACTTTCGGCATCACCCTCCATTCAGAAGAACACGTTCAAACAACCCCTTTCACTCTGCTGGGGCATAGCGCTCCCAGTGGCAACAGATGGGAGATGGATGGGGTGAAGAACTTATTCCGGAATTATCGAATGTTGTACGCCCTGGAAAAAAATTTGGGCGTGGAATCAACTCACGAACTATTCTACAACCGTCTAGCCAGAAAAGAAGAAAAAGCCCATACCGTCGCGGGTGAATTCGGGGCCTGGAGCAAGGGCCACATCAGTGCGAGAGCCACTCTCCCGCTTCATGATTACTTCATGAAATTCCTCAAGTTCATGGGGATTGTGCCATTCCAGCTTTTTCCTCTAGCATATCGACTGCTTGCGGGATGGCGCATTTTCTGCGTGGTGAAGGGAATCTCGGATCTGACTCCTGCAGAGGTATTGTACTTCTACAAACTGGAGCCGCAGCTTAATGCCAAGGACAAAACATTGGATGGCTTCTACAGATTGAAACCTTGTGGCAACTACGCTGCCCCCACCAGATCATGGAAGCACCCCCCGGATGTCAGACACTATTGGTTCATGACGTTCGAGTTTTTTTTGGACAAGAACCCCGCGCTGACTTTGGACTTTCAGCGAGTGGGTAAGTAACTTCCCGTTTCCTAGTTTAATTCTATTTTTCACTTTTTATTCCAAATTTTCAACTTGCTGCTCTGGATGACAAGACCCTATGCCCAGACTCCCCTCACCCAATCGATCCTGGATCGGAGGAAGTTCTATTCCATGCTAAGCACGGAGGACCTGGACGTAGGGGGCTATGTTAACACCGAAAATCTTCGAATGGTCGGGATGTTGGAAGCCAACCAGATGATCAGGCCCCCTAGACTATGGGGGATACAATGCAAGAAAGATCCTGCCTTGAGGGAAGAACTGGCCCTCGAGCACATCAAGGTTGTGGAAGCCGCCGCCCTGGCAGACGCGGCAAAAAGGAAAAGGGACCAGGCTCAACAAAGAGAGAGCGCCACCTCCGAGGAGCTGGAAGCCTTTTTCGATGAGGCCCAACCGAACACGGGGACTCCCGGTGCTAGTGTATCAGGGCGAGTTAATTCACCTTTGCTTTTGACTTATGCCCCCCGTGTTGGGGACTTAGTTAGGGATAGACTAGTTTATCGAGGCCCCTTGTTCGGGGCTGATGGGGAAATGAGACCTTCATCTCCCATCACTGTAGACTCGGGAAACTCTCATGTACTCGTCTGGGTTCCTTCAATATGGTAACTTCCTGGACTCAGATGGCATGGGAGACCGAGTCCATTCCTTCGCCTTAGGAGAATTAAGTTAAGTCCGAGTTCAAGACAAGGGTTCATCTCGGAGGACTTTTAGCTTTGTTTTTACTCACTTATCCTAACTCGTTTATTTTGCTAATTCGCTTTCTGTTGATCCATTTCAGAGGACTCCGACATGTCTAACCCGGTGGAGAAGATGAAGCAGGCCCTGGAGGCCCGAGCTGCCAAGGCCAGGGCTTCAGCTAAGAAAGCTGCTAAAGGTGTGCCCAAGCTGAAAGCGCCGGACGAGATCCTTGGGGGTTCGGTGCCGGAGCTGAACTCCGTCAGGGAGGCCTCAGTCGTGGTCCCTATCATGACAGTTCGTGCTGAAACTGTCCCTCCTTTCCCTGCCCATCCTTCGGTAATCGACCTAGAGCGGGAACCGCTGGTGAGTCGGGGATCCGAGAAGAGAGCCGTGAACTCGGGCGCGGGTGAGTCCACGAAGGGGGCGAAGAGGTCCAAGACCAAAGACTCTTCCCTGGCCGAGGATTCTTCCAGGGAAAGTCAACTCGCCACCCAGGAACTTCCAGAAGTGCCCATGCTTCCCATCAATCCGGCTTTACCCGAAGAGGGAGAGGCGATCTTGCAGGAGGAGCGGTCAAAAATGGTGTCCCGGACATGGAAGAATGGTCGGGAGAAGAGGAAGGAGGTCTACCGGGCCTTGACGATTCATCGCAAGGTCAAGTTCTCCGAGTGCCCGGCAGCCTTCAACATTCCCCAGCCGATCGTGGACCGAATTGTTGCCGAGACTGGGTTTCATTCCAAACTAGGGCAGGACACAGCTCCATTCATCGCAGACTTGTTGGAGCAAGTTGGGGCTACTATGTCCAACCTACTGTTGAAGCTGTACGCCAATATAGCCAACCAGGACGCAATATTCATTTCCCAGGCGATCCGCCATCGAGCCACTGCTGTAAGTTATCTGTTTACACCTCCTTTTGCTTCTCGTATTTTTAGTTCTTCAGATTTTTCTAACTTCAATTCGTTCCAGGACGCTTTACTGGCCCATCAGAATGCCGACTTGGTGGCCGAGATGGCGATGAAAATGGAGATGGGCTAGTTGGAGCTAAAAGCGGTCGTGAACCAGCAGGAAGCCAGTAAGGAAGTCTTGGCCAAGGAGGTGGCTCAGGCCAAAGTGGACCGCAAAAAGGCTGCCCAGACTCGTTTTCAACTCGAAGAGACTTTGTCCCAGAGAGAAGCCGAGAATAGAAAGATAGTGGCTAATTTAGAGGAGAAGCTTCTCCGAGTTAAGGCTTAGTTGGAGGCGGCCGAACCCCAGTCTACCCAGGATCGGGAGAGGATCACTGGTCTTGAGTCTCGGATCCAGGTCTTGGACGATCAGCTTCAGCTAGAGGTGAAAACACACGGGGAGACTCGTCAAGAGAAAGAGCTAGTGGACGCCTTGCTGGAGGCTACCTTTGATGAGGCCATCTACATGGCATGGCTTCAGGACAAGAACATGAACCTCCTGCTTTACCCTGACCCTACCGTGAAGAGAGCCGAATTTGAGGCCAAGGAGTAAGCTGATGCGGAACCCTCGGACGAGGAAGAGGCAGATGGAGCTAACCTGGAGGCATCAGGGCACGGCGAAGCCTAGGCCCGGGTCTTTTACTTGTTTTTCTTTCTCTTTTTTTTTGTAACACTTTTATGGACGCGGGTGCGTCTGGGACAATTTTTATACTCGTATTTATTCATTTCTTGCACAAGGTTTTCCTGTTTCCATTCGTTAAACTTTCACTAAGTGTTTTACCACCCCGCGTAAACAAATCAAATGTTTGTTCCTGGTTCCAACAGCCGGGACCATTGGGGAAAAGTTGCAGAAAATGTCTATCTCTTCTGGTGACCCGTGTTTGGGTCTTTACGGCCTGGAGTGAATTATCCTGATTTTATAATACGGGCTCCAATGGCCCGGACCATCAGAGATCTCTTTTTAGATTTTAACTTATTAACTCGCTTTAATCCTTTTGTTCAGGTTCCAACGCCCTGGGCCATTAGGGAGTTGATTAGCTTATTTTGAACCACAGGGTAGGTTCTTTCGGCCTGGACCATTTATAAGAGTAATTTTAGATAACTTATACCTGGAACTCACGCTCCAATGGTCTTGTGCTATTGTAGAGAATACGTGGACGAGTATTTGGTTATTTGGGACCATGTTTAGTCAACCTATTTTTTAGGTATTTCATATCTCTGGACCATGCGTGTCCGGGTTAGGATTAGGGCTGGCCCACATGTCCTATTGGATATTATACCTCTGGACCATGTATGTTCGGGCCAAGATTAGGCCTGAGCCTTAAGTCCTATTGAGTTTGTACTCCCGGACCATGTATGTCTAGGTCGGGACTAGGCCTGAGCCTTTCGTCCCACTTGGTTTGTACCCGCCGGACCTTGGAGATCCAGGCTGGGACCAAGCGTTGGCCTTGCGTCCTTTTGGGCTTGTACCCCCCGGACCTTGTCGGTCCGGGTTGGGACTAGGCGTTGGCCTTGTGTCCTTTTGGGCTTGTACCTCGGACCTTGTCGGTCCGAGTTGGGACTAGGCGTTAGCCTTGCGTCCTTTCGTTAGGAGTTGGGCTTCCATTATTATCCGTGTGTACAGTTCGAACCAAGAGCATTTAGCTTCCTGTTTTGTTTTTGTTCTCAGACTTGTTCGTATGAATGGATATATCCCCCCCCCCCCCCCCAAGTGACCGAGGACTGGTCATGGGTCACTTGTTTATGGAGACGGAGGAGAACTTTCATTATTTCACAATATTTTTTTTTCATATATGATGTTTTGAACACATCATTTTTATTATTCATGAGATCGCCCTGGGGCGTACATTTTTTACAAGGAAAATTAAAAGCCGAAACATGCTCTCCTGACTACTGATAGTACTTGCGGAGATGTTCCGCATTCCAGGCCCTTGGGATTTCAGTCTCGTCGAGTCGCCTTAAGCGATACGTTCCCGGACATACTTCATGTTGGATTTCATATGGTCCTTCCCAGTTTAGGCCCAGAACCCCCACTCCTGGATCTTGGGTTGTAGGGAATACTCTTGATAGACCAAAAACGGGTATGTTTTAAATATTTATAACTCGCAAGCGCACGAATCGTATATGGAATATAGTGTTCGTGTAAGCACGAGATCGAACCCAAAGGAGTTGTCTAAAATCGAAAAGAAAACTATTTTAAACCAAAATTAATAAATTCTAACCTAGTTCCAAAGATTGATGAGAATTTTTGTATAATAAAAATAAAATAAAAGATAATAATAGAGAAATTAAAGACAATATATAAACATAAATTAATAATTTTAAACAAGATGGTAAAATAAGATTATTAAGGATTAAAATCCACAAAATATAAGTTTAATAATATTTATAAGTACATTGATTCCCAAGTTTTAGTGATAGTTAAAATAAATTAAACTATCATTTTCCAAATAGATTTATAATTTTAAGCACAAATTACTTCTTAAAAGATAAGATTTTTCTTCTCTTTTCAAAATTATAATTTCAAAGCATTTAGTGTAAATCAATCTAATGAAATAACAAATAAATCAATGAACATTATTTATAAGGCAAAACATAATATTTTTGTTCTAAGCATGGATGTGTACAATTTAATGACACATCTTACACAAAGAATATTATGTTTATGCACTAATGAAGAACAAAGTGTAAATATGTGCTAACAATCCAAAATACATGATATTTAAGATGAAAGAAGATATTTGAAGAAGAAAATTCCATAAACTTTGTTGCACAAAATGGGAAATCAACATACAAAATAAACACTATCTAGTTACAAATTGTTTCATCATCACCTTAATAATCTTAAAAAGATTAGAAACTCATAACTAGAATAACAAATACACACTAAAAATTACAAACATAAATAGGAAAATTTGGAGGAGAAACCCCCAAATTTTTCCTCTAAAAATACATAGAAAATAACCAAAAAGAAGAAGAAGATGAAGAGAATAGAGAGGTTTTGAAATGTGTAGAGTTTTTTTGGTATAGTAACCTCCCTAAAAAATGGACACCCCAAATGGTCTTCAAAACTCCCTATTTATAGCCAAAAATAAGGTATTAAAATAATCAATTCAAATGAATTAAATTGATTAAATTAATTTAATTAATTATAATATGGCAAATAAGGATAAATTATAGAGTATAATAATTATGTTTTGGGGTAAAATGTGTAGAAAGTAGGGTAAAAAGTGGTATTTTTGTCATAGGGGACAAAGGTGCTTTTGGACAATTTATGGGCTCAAGATAAATGAAGGGGCTGGTGTTGTGCCAGGCGTGTGGGTGGCAGGGGCGCTGGGCTTTATGGGCCTGAGTGGAAGCACTTGGCTTGATCTTGAGGTGGCAGGTGCAATTGGCGTGAGGTGGCAGGAGCTTCATATGTGATTGCTGAAGGAGTTGAGGGAAATGATCATGGTACGTTGGGGAGAAGGAGGCAAGTGCTGAAGGAGAATTGGGCTTGGGCCATGGGGCCTGATGTGGTGTGGAGTGTTGGGCCATGGCTCCTTTGGTATTTCAATAATACCACTTTGTTCTCCTGTTTCCCTTGAAAATGCCACCTTTCTCTTCATTTTCTTACTTTTTCAAGAGCAAAAAAAATACACAACTTCTCTACAAAAAATAAACATAAATTAAATTAAAACAAAATATTTTCAATAATAAAATATACAACATAAGTTCCATGAAAATATTAATTAAAACTTAATTTACTTAAACATTTAAGCTCAAAAGTGCATCTTTTTATTCCTAACTTAACAATATAAATTTCAAATAATTAAACTACAACATTTTACAACAAAATAACTATAAAAACACACAAAAGTATATAAAATCATGATGAGACTAATAAATTCAAAATTACATAAAAACTTAATAAATCAATTAAAAACTCAAGAATTAAGCAACAATTAGCACATAAAAAGTGGTAAAATAACTCTATTTTGTAGAGTTATCAACTCTCCTTAGGACTAGGTCGCCGGTTTTAAACCTTTGGCTCTTTACTTTCGAGTTAAAATGCCGAGCGATCTTGCCTTGATACATCTTCAACTGAACTTGAGATTCTTCCCAGATCTCTTTGATAAGATCTAAGGATTCCTGGAGTAAGGTGTGGTTCTGGGCAGGATCATACGTGTCCCTCCTGTGCGATGGGACAACTATTTCTACTGGGATGACGGCTTCACACCCGTACACCATGGAGTAAGGAGTGTGCTCGGTAGACGTTTGTTCGGTGGTCCGGTACGCCCATAGTACGCTGGGCAACTCTTCTAGCCATTTACTCTTGCAGGCTTGAAACTTTTTCTTTAACATCCCCTTCAAGATTTTGTTGACGGCCTCTGTTTGCCCATTTGCTTAAGGCCTGGAGACCGCGGAGAAGCTTTTGATGATTCCATGTCTTTCACAGAAGTCAGTGAAGTGAACGCTGTCAAATTGCTTCCCGTTGTCGGACATGATCCTGTAGGGGAGCCCGTACCAGCACACGATGTTGTTGATGACAAAGTCCAAGGCCTTCTTTGAGGTGATGGTGTTCATGGGTTCCGCTTCGACCCACTTGGTGTAGTAGTTGACGGCCACGATTTCATACTTCACTCCACCTTTTTCGGTCAGAAGCGATCGTACTAGGTCGATTCCCCATACCGCGAAAGGTCAGGGACTTGTCATCAGAGTTATTTCCGTTGGAGGGGCTTGCGGGATCTTCGCATACCTTTGGTGTTGTTCGCACTTGCGGATGTAATCAACACAGTCTTTCTTCATGGTTGGCCAAAAATATCCTTGCCGTAGGATTTTCTTGGATAAGCTGAGTCCGGCTGTATGATCTCCGCAGAAACCTTAGTGAACCTCATGCATGATTGCACTCATTTTGGTTCTGAATACGCATCAGAGGTATGGCTTGGATAACCCTCTATGATAGAGTTTTCCATCCATCATGACGTATCTAGGGACCTGGTACGGAAGCTTCCTGGCTGCTGCCCTATCCGTGGGCAACCCCCCGGTCATTAGGTATTGGATGATGGGTCCCATCCACAACGTGGAGTAGTCTAGAGCGTTGATCGAGGGGGCTTGGATACTTGGTGCGGGGAGATGGTTGAATAGGACCAGCCCAAAAAGTTCTGCCTCAGCATCCGTGGTCAGCTTTGCCAACGTGTCTGCAAGCACGTTTTGTTCCCTTGGGATCTGGCGGATGGAGTGCTTCTTGAAAGACTGAAGTATCTCCCGTGTTTACATCACATAAGTTGACATCCTCTCCCCTTTTGTTTGGTATTCCCCCGAGATTTGTCTGACAACCAATTGGGAGTCGCTATAGATCTCCAGGCTTGCGGCCCCTACTTCCCGGGCTAGGCGCAGTCAGGCCAAAATGGCCTGGTGATCGGCCTGGTTGTTCGAAGCATTGAACTGGAAACGCAGGGTGCTTTGCAACTGGTGTCCCTGTGGTGACACTAGGATGACTCCGACTCCTGCTCTATTTTCATTCAAGGCTCCGTATACGAAAACCTTCCACAAGGGTGTCATGGGATCAGCGAGATCGTCTTCTTCAGTGATCCCGGAGCATTCCACGATGAAGTCGGCTAGGGCTTGCCCCTTGATTGATACTCTAGGGACGTACGCAATATCAAACTGACTCAGCTCCATGGCCCACTTCAAGAGCCTTCCCGAGGATTCCGGGTTTTGCAACACTTGTTGGAGGGGATGGCTAGTCAGTACTTTTATCGTACTGGCCTAAAAATAAGGCCTAAGCTTTCGGGACGCGATTATCACGCAAAATGTCAATTTTTCGATTAGTGGGTATCGTATCAGAAGACAGGTAAGAATCGATTGATATCTGGCAATGCTGGAATTTGTGTATGTTAAGGTTTAGTAAAGAGTGATTGCATAGAGGACCTGATCTATGGTAAGGACATGGAAGTGGGGGAGTGTACCACGATTTGGGCACGCCCAGGAATTAATTGACGCGAGGATGGATTGAACCTTGCGGGAGGCGACTAAATGGATCATGGTTGATAAACTTGGAACGTTAAGTCGACTGTTGTGCAGGGCATAAGGTACCTGAGTGTTGGGTATCAGTAAGGAAGGTAGCGTTAAGACACAGATGTGGTGAAAGGTATCAGATGGGTGATCAGTGTTTGAAATCCTCGATTGAGCGAGGGGAGATTTAATTGGAGGCGGGACTCCTAGCTGTGAGGCGTGTGTCAGTCAGGTAATAACGCCATAGATTGTAATGGAGGACGAGGCAACGACTGAGATTGGCGTAACGTTAGTAGGTATGATTAGCTGGTGAGTGTCACTGAGCTATGGAATCCGAAGTGTCGACTTTGGGTTGAAGCAGGGAAGGACCCTGCTAAGGTGGTACAAGTTGGGATACCAGGAATGGATGAAGGATCCAATTAGATTTGGTTTGCGAATGAGGATTCGGAATGGATATCATTCCACCTCCTAGGGTACGTCGTACCGGGAGGGTCGAGCGGGTGACAGAGTCTAGTGTTTTCCTTGGACCCTGAAGGGTTAAGTGATGTGGTAGTGTATCACGGGAATAGACAACTTTGGACCTTGAGTAAAGTGTTTGGACATGAAAAGTTTTAACTCGGTGGTTTGAGTTAATGTAGTTGGTTCAGGTGAACTGGTAGCAGGGTAAAACGTCGATGATTCGGAATTGAGACCCAAGAGTATTTTAAATTTTGGAATGGGTCTAAAGAACGAAAAGAACAGAGTGGGAACCTGGAATTGTCAGTTGATTGCAAGTGAATTGGCAGTCTGAAAGTTATCAAAGATCTTAAAGAATTAAGCGCTGAGTAGGCGAATACTTGAGGTATTAAGGGAAGTGTAATCCCTGACGAGTTAGTCGCGGTGGCAGTCGTTGGTGTCTTGTTAATGTAACGCATAATGAATACTATGGTTTGGCTTTGGTTCAGAGAGAAAGCCAGAGAGGTTGTTGGAATCCTTAAGGCAGGAGTGTCTGCATATTCGAAAGAATAAAGAGCAGGTAAATTGTTAAATGTTGAGGAAATAAAGTTCCGGAAGGAAAGATTGGTAGCTCTACGTAATAACAGACGAGGATCTGTAAGGTGTTCAGAGAAAGAAGGGAGAGTTCTGACTCTTGTTTCAACATGAAATTCAGAAGTTGTACTAAGGGTTAGGCCAGCGGGGCCTACAAGCTGATCCCACCTAGTAGAGGTGATGAATTGGTCAATGAATTGGCTATCGAGAAGACAATGAATTGGTCATTGTAATCTAGGCAGGCCCTGAGGCTTCAGCAGGGTTGCTGTGTAAGCGAAAGGCTATCGGGAGTATGGCCGTTAGACAAGATCTTGAGAGGCAAGATTGTTACTCCTGTAGGACTGTTGTTGAAAAGTAAAGTAAAGGCGGTGGACCTTGGAAGTTATGGTCAAGAGCTGCGGGTTTACTGATTGATATGTTGGACAAATTTCGAGGACGAAATTTTTATAAGGAGGGGATAGTTGTAACGACCCAAATCCGCTATTAAGGCTTAAGGGCCTTGATTAGCGTGCCAGGAGGGCATGATGGGATTTAGGTGTGATTTTAATGATTTAAATGCATGGTTATGATTTAAAGCATGTTATATGACCATTTGTTTATCTGAGATGCATGACTATGTATGTTAGTATGCATGTAGGCCCGGATCGTGTTAGAAGGGCATAATTGTAATTTTGGCCATGCTGGGCATAACTGCATTGTTATGTGATGATTGTTGAGGCCACAGTGGTATGTGGATGTATCTGTGCTTTGTGACTCGAGGCGATCCCAGTGAGCAGGCTAGCGGAAAGTGTTGACAGGAATTTATACCCAGCTCGGGGCGAGCCTGGGGGTATGAGCAGGAATTCAGAGAAATAGATTGAGATTATTTTGATGATGGGGGATAATTATTTGGTGATTTATCAGGTATTGGGAAGCAACGGGAAAATATTAGAGACACTTGAGGATTAGCGGGAATTGGGTGAATGACTAAAATGGCCCTACTTGAACAAAAGGATTTAGAATTTATAGGAAGGGCGTTTTGGTCATTTGGCTTTTGGAGATAGGTTTTTTTAGGCTTTATAGAGAGAGGGAATGCTGAAAGAAGAAGAAAAGAAAGAAGAAGGAAAGAAAGAAAAGAGAGAAAACAGGGGGGTTTTCTCAAGGAACGGTTTGTGCGTTCTTGCACCGTTCCTCTCCGTTTTTCTTGGGGAAAAGCTCGGTGGAGAGCTAGGATAGGCTGGGCATCAAGAATCTTAAGGTTATACTTGAAGATTTGGCAAGGATTAGCAAGAACACATCAATGTTTGAGGTAAGTTTTAGAGATTTTCGGTTTTAAGGGTTTTGATGGTTTGAGCTGTGTTTTGAGCTGGATTGATGGGAATCTCAGGGGATTTCTGGGAAAGCTTTGGGGGATAGCAAGCTAAGGAGGCCTAGGGTTGATTCAAGGTCGAAATTTGCAGCAATGGTATGATTTCTAAGACTTTATCTTTGTGGTTTGCATGAATTTCTGGTTTAGGGTTGTTCATGGTAGATTTTGAGATTTGGGATAAATGGTCTTGGGATTTGAGGATTTGGGATGCTTGGGATGAATGGAGAGTGTTCATAAGCTTGATTTTGAGTTTGGTAAAGATTTGGGGAAGTTTGGTTTGAGATTGGGTGAAAGAAATCGCAGAAATGCGATTTTGGGTTTTCTGGGCTGCAACTAGCGCTACAGCGCTAGTCAGTGGGCGCTGTAGCGCTAGTCCCTATTTCTGGAGGGGTGTTCTGCTTGTAGCGCTACAGCGCCCTCTTTAGAGCGCTGTAGCGCTGCACTGTTCACAGAGGGGAATTTTTGAGTTTTGATGAGGGATATTGACCTAGGGTTCGGGGCTTGTTTCCGCCACTTTGTTTTGGGGATTTGGGACTTCCCGGGGGCTCGGGATTGGTCCCGAGGCTAGGTATTCGGACTTGGGGTTCGGTGTTGACTTTGACCTATGTTTGTGCCTAGGTGCGCGCTAAGGCTCGAGTGGGATCGTGCTCAAGGAGTCAGGTGATTTTAACTATCGCATTGTCAGGTAAGAAAACTATAACACCCGTAGGATAGGGCGTGGGCCCATAGTATGATTGCGGGGGCGCGGCCCTATATTGCATCACATGTTAGGGTGCAGACTTAAATGAATTAATATTTGATTGCATGTTGTTGTGTTATATGATATGTGTGATTATGATGAAATGAACGGCAAGGGCCGAGTACGGCGTAGGCCGGGGCGGCCGTGGGCCGAGTACGGCGTAGGCCGGGGCGGCCGTGGGCCGAGTACGGCGTAGGCCGGGGCGGCCGTGGGCCGAGTACGGCGTAGGCCGGGGCGGCCGTGGGCCGAAAGTAACACCTAGCACATGGGATGCTATATTCAGGGTGGGACCCAAGGGATACATGAGTTATCCTCGCGGTGAGAACCGATACCCCAGGGCTTTGGTAAGGGTCCTGGGGCGGCATGGCCGTGTTTGCTTAGTCTAATGATTGACTTGTTTATTTGTGGATGATCTGTTATGATAAGCTGTATACATTGCATATGTTATGTTCTGCATGAGTTTTCTTGCTGGGCTTCGGCTCACGGGTGCTCTGTGTTGCAGGTAAGGGCAATGACTGAATCAACCAACCATGAGTACGGAGAGCGTGAAGCGGCGCGTACATGTTTGGCCTGCCCGACTGCTTTGGTTGGGGGTTTATTTGAAAATGGCTGTAATAATCTACGATTTTATGATTTATCGACTGTAAACTTATTTCAAGATGTAAATAGTTTTCAAACCTTATTTTGGGATCCCAAATGTTTAATAATAGAAGTTTTAATGAAATGACGCATTTTCAAAGATTACAGCCTTAACTTTTAATTAGTCACACTTTTGTTTCAAAACCTCGGTTAGCGAGTCCATTGCACACTGTTTTGTCTTAAAAACTCACTTCGTAACGGCTCTAAGGAAGTAGGGCGTTACACGATAGCCCCGAAGTCGACCAGTGCGGGCGGGCCGACCAAAGATGATGTTGTACGCGGTGGAGTAGTCAACCACTACAAACGTACAAAATTTGAATGAGCCTTGGATCTCATTCCCCAGTGTTACGGGCAACTGGATTTTTCCCATCGGGAGTATCGAATCTCCATTGAAATCATAGATCTGGGTTGGGCATGAGGCTAGATCTGCCTCAGTCAAGCCAATCGCGACGAAGTCTGGCTTGAAAAGATGTTGATGGAGCTTCCATCGTCCACCAATACTCGGGCCATCTTGTTAGCTATTTGGGCATCAATGACCAGAGGATCATGATGCGGGAAATGAACGTTGCGGGCATCGTCTTCCGTGAAGGTGATAGGAAGGTTCATCAACTTTGGGTGTTGAGTCGGTGCTTGGACCAAGGCGCATACCTCTTGGTCGTGGTCAAGCTCGTTGAGTTAGCACTTTTGATCATTCTGGGACGGTCCCCCCAGATGGGGCCCGCCCAAGATGGTGGCTACGTGATCGTATATTCGCGGGGGCGCGGTCCCGGCAGGGTAGGGCATTCCAGGTCTGGGCACCTGCACAACGGGGGGCCCCTGAGGGGCTTGTGCTCCCAGGCCCATCGCATGCCCTCCCTAGGGAGGTGTGTACGTTCTAGGTGTACCCGGGACTGTGGATTGTCCGGGGACTGCTGGCAGTCCCGAAACACCCACGGGCATCCTGAACCACTGGTGGAGATGCCCCAGCTTGATCAAATTTTCGATTTCATCCTTCAGCTGTCAACATTCTTCAGTTGTGTGGCCTACCTATTTGTGGTATGCGCACCTTTTGCTGGTATCCCTTGGATTCTTCCTCCCCCCCCCCCCCCTTGAACATGGGGGCAGGCTTCCGGTAATGAACCGTCCTTTCTGTAGCCAGGTATATATTTTCCCTGGAATCCACTAAATTGGTGTATTCTGAATATTGGGGCTCGTAGCCCCTCTTGCCCTTCCTAGAGGGCTCAGACCGATTTTGTCCTTTCCCGGATCTCTTTCCCCGAGAGGGGTTCACACTTGCCTCAGTTCCCCCCATCTAGGATGGCTGGGCTCTGCCGGGAGCAGCACTGTAATCGATTGGTGCCATCCCGTATCTGGGCAAGGGGGTAAACTGGACCGAGGCGTATCCGGAGGATGCACGACCGTAGACCGTTGGAGCTGTAAAAGTCATTTCGGGCGTACCCACCGATCCTAGAGTTATTGGGGGAGTTAGGTACTGCGGAGTCGGATATTGCACCCCATACCCCGGAAAGGTTTGGGCACTTGGCTGGGGAGTCGGCTGTCATTCGAATGCCTGGATTCGAGCCTCCTCCCAGTTGATAAAATCTTGTGCCCTCCTTATAAATTCTTCGAGGGTGGCCTCCTTACTGCGCTGCATGTCGTTCCAGTGGGGAGACCCAGCCTGTATCCCTGATTGTAGGGCCACCAAGCGCTGCCCATCATCCACTTTCATTTTTGAGGCTTCCTCTGTGAAACGCTGAATATAGGCCCTCAGAGTCTCCGTGGGGAGCTGCTTGATGTTAGCGAGGACGCTGATTTGCATGTCCATTCTCATGGCGGCCACAAATTGTTTGCAGAACACCGACTGTAACCCAGACCAAGACTGGATGGATCCTGGCTTGAGCCTCTTCCACCATTCCTCTGCAGGTCTGCCTAGAGTAATTGAAAAGCAGAGGCACTTTCGTTGTCGCAAACGTGGGCTACGGTCATTAACCGATTATAGCACGATAGATGGTCTCTGGGGTCGGTGTTCCCAGTGTAGGTGGGTAGATTCGACATTTTGAACCCTTTGGGGAGCACCACATCCAGGATGTGCTTGGCGCAAGGCTTCTTTTCCTCTTCTTCAGAGTTGGAGTCTCCTCCCTCCTGCTTGCGGACCAGGCAGTCCGTGACCTTTTTTAAGGAGGCCAGTTGTTCCATGAACTGTCTGGTCGTACCATCATCTAGGGGAACTCTCTCGTTCCTTCTGTCATTGAGATTATTTCTCAAATCGCCTCCTTGGGGGCAGATCTTTTCCTTACGGGCTCGTTTCTTTCGAGTGTTTATCCCGTCGCGTAGATCTACTCGGGACGTGTCGTCCCCTGAGCTAAGGGCGTTCAGCGCGTCATCATGCTGGCATCCTCGGTGATCGTTATTTACGAAGGCACTCGGGTAGAAAAGTCGTTCCTGCCCAGTCTGCCTAGAGGTCGCCCTGGGCCTGGTACCCTGTGGGCGCATCCCTTGCGGATCAATCAGGTGATCTCGTCCTGGGACGAGACGCACCTTCTCTCTCCTAGGGAACGGCCGAGGGTTGGCCCTAGTTTTCATAACAGGAGGAGTTCTCCTCTGGGGGTTTGCTTTTCCCTGGGGGTTGGCTGCTTTGGCCTTCCCTTTCTCTTGAGCTAGGTTAGACAGGCCCTGTCCGGGATCTTGTCCCGGAGGAGGAATTGGCCTCGCATTCTCGAGTACGTTATTCCTAGCCTGTGGGGCAGGCGGCTGTGGTCCTGTAGGCGGAACAACTGGAGGATTGGACGCCAATCCTTGGGCGGCAATGAAAGCTTGCAAGGCCAGGAGAGATTCTTGCACCCGTCGAGTGGCTTCTTTTTGTTCAGCAATCCTGGCCTCTTGGTCCAGGACTTGTTGTCTTATTTTTGTCACCTCCGGGTCCTCCTGATTGGGGTCTACTTCTTCTGGGATCGCTAGATCCTCAGCTTTGAGATCATGGTATTCCCCCTCATTTCCCTCCCCTTCCTCGTAGTAATCTTCCTCATAATCTGCTCCACCTTCATAGTTCTGCGACTCGTCAGGCTGGGGCATTTGATGAGGTGCATCCTCAGGTTGGTTCTGAGGAAGAGGTTGGCTGGGAAATGGCTCTCCATTGCCTTGTTCTTGGTTAGTAGGGTCAAAAGTGGTGTGTCTTGTGTTCACCATCGTTGTAGATGTTGGAGATCAACTCAAGCTTTCTTCAAAGCTCTCAATGAAAGCACCAAAATGTTTACCGACTTTTTCAGAAACTATAATTATAAAATATAAGAGAGCTTAAGAAGAAAGGATTTAGAATTTGCAAGCAAGGTCTTTACGTGGTTGGGGCGTTAAAGAGCCTTAGTCCATGAGTCAGTTGTATTAGAGCTTAGAGAGTTTTTGACAATGGTGTTTTCTACCAGTTTTAGCAGAGTAATCGCTTACCAGAGAAATCATCCCCCTCTTCCATGCACCATTATTCATATTTATAGGCAAGCGAGTGCACTGGGCTTAGGCCGGGCTAATCCGGGCCCAATAAAGGTGTAAATATTATTTGCTCTCTGATGGAGGCTCAATACAAAGGATTGAAATATAAAACATATATTAACCAAGGCCCATTGGGCTAGGCTAAACATGATCACATTATAAGACTCGCGACAAACAGTTGCTTCAGTCTGGGTGTTATGGGCTACGAGGAAGATTCGGGGGACAAGATCTGCCAGTGTAGTGGTGGCGCAGTTCTGAACAGACAGCGTACATTCCCGATGTAGCCTCCTCTGCAGGTTAATTATGGGGACATAGCTCCACACTTCTTGGGATGATGTCAGTATCGGGGACACTTTATCACGTCAAACTCGGCCAACCGATCCAGGTCCGTTTGCCAACATCCCTCTTCATTTACCAAGGTCCCAGTTCGTTTACCAAGACCCAGGTTCATCCACAGCGATCCCGGCCTAATCTCAGACTTGGAAGCCATGACCTCTTTTACTGCGTCTCGAGAAACATCCCGGTACGCAGTCCTGGGTTTATGCAACATGCCTCAGTGATGGTCTTGGCTTATACTTCTGGATGCCCTTTGGGCCTTACCGAGACTTGGACTACCAATATTCATTTTCTCTTCGTCTACTATCACCAAGGTTAGCATCAATAGAATTAAGAATCCATGATAACACCATATCATTACATTTTTTCCATGTAGCATATTTCTCATTAGTTTGTGATGATTTTTTTTATTGAACCATCCACAAAACTTGTATTATTTTTTGCACTAAGTGATATGCTCATGGATCTACTCCAAGTCGCATAATTGTTTAATTTCTTAATGACTAGGCTTATTCCTAGATGATCTGACGAATGGAGATTGTATGGGTCTGTGGGATCAATAGTGGTATTAATTTCTTATTTGGGTGGAGAAGATGGGGTAGATATTTTGAAAAAGACAAATAAAATTTTAACTAAGAACTTTTCCCAAGAACCTCGCTCTGATACCATGAAAAAAATAGATAATCAAATATTTGTTCACTCTACATTCAAGTAACGTATCTCTGTACATGAATATATGCAACAACTGTTTACCCAAAAATGGTTGCTGATGACGTAGCAAGAATTTCTCACACGTGGTTGACACGTGGCAGCGTCATTATAAAAGAGGTGTTGTTTGTCTATCGACCAGCTCCCTGCTACTTCATCGAACCTCGCGATTAGATGTGACCAAACTGGTCGCATGCTTTGGTTTATTTCCTTAATAGATTGTAATTTTATAATAACTACATTTATTATTTCCTCTTTATTGCCTTGATATGCTGAGATTAGGGATAATTAAGGCCCATTGGCCCATGTAACCCCCTTGGGCCTATAAATATGAATGAGGGGGCTCAAGGAAGGGACTTTTGAACCTTTTTTCCAAATACTCGTAAAAGGAGCACAAGTGTGATTATCTACCAAGATTGCAATCCTCTCAAAGCTTGTCAAACTCAAGAACCCTAGTTCTTTGATCACGGCATTGGGATTCAATATCAATAAGAACACTAAGTCGACATAGGTCATTACCATCCATCGGGTCGAACCACTATAAATTATTTGTGTTATTTCTTTACAATTTGATTCCATTTTTTTACTATCATCTCATTTCTTGTCGTAATTTTGACTCCGTGTCGTTGGCCAAATCGAGGGTCAACATTCTGGTGCTTTCATTGAGAGTTTGATCAAAAAGCTGTAAGAAAATCAAATGGCAAAGAGATCTAAGAGAGCTGGACAAGCCCCTGGCACTGCATCATATCAACCTCCTCCTTCGAATGTGGTGAAGAATGAACCACATTTAGAGTTTGAAGAGGAGTTGGATATGGAAATGCTGAGGGAAACACTGGGGGTGTTGCAGGATGAGTTGGCCAACCTAAGGGCCAATTAGGAAAACGCAGTGGAGATAATGGCGCTACAGCAGAAAGAGGTTGAGCATCAGTGCCATGAGGTGAATAAGTGGCAGGCGGACATGGACCGTCGGCAGAGGGATGCCATGGCCGCTCTTGAAGCAGCCATTCAGTAGGCTCGGGGACAGGCTGTGCCAGCCTCTCAACCAGACCAGCCACAAAGTGCGCCACCACAGCGAGCTCCCAATCCAAGTCCTCCACTCTAGCTAGCAAGCCCCCAAAGGCCGGAGCAGCCACCTGTGGCTCAGGATGATGTCCCAATTCAGGATCTTGAGCAGCAGCCTCCACTCAAGCTGGTCGAGGCAATCCCCAGCGCCAGAGGCAGAATATGACCGGGTAGCCACCCCGCAGCCCTAGATGCCCAGGGGACGAAGAGCAAAATCCACCAAGCAGGGGGCAGCGTCCTTCTGCCATTAGAAGGAACAACGAGTCAGGCTCTGCGGTCAGGGGCCCCCGTGGCATAATAATGCACGGGGACCCAACGACCAGCGCAGGCCTCCTCCTGACTCTCAGGAGATGCTAGCTCGAGGAGGAAACATCATGAACAGCCGATCGCGCCATAGTCAGCCACAGTTTAGAGATGGCCATGACTATAATGAGGTCGATTCTGGCAGGGGGAATTGTGGTAAGAGGAATGAAGAAAGAAGTGGAGACAGAAACCCCCACCTAGAGAAAATAGGCCGACAAGCCATAACGCTGGGGGGCAACCCCGACAAAACAACGTCTTTGATCAGTTAGGAGTTAGCAAGCAGAGGCTTAGGGATGAAGATTTGAGGGATGTGCTCAACGACCGTCGCGAGAGGCATGATGAGTACGCTCCCCCGGCGCCAGTCACCCTAGCGATCCCAGACGCAGTTCAGGCACAAATTGATGCCCTGAACCAAGTAGTACAACAGCTAGTTGGGGGTCGAACATCCCACATAGAGTACGATCGGAGGAGGGGCACTCCATTTGTGCAAAGGATTGTTGTGGTAGAAACCCCCAATAAATTCAAAATGCCAGTACTCCCAAACTTTGATGGGTACGGAGACCAAGTATCTCATGTCAACAAATTTGAGATACAAATGGATATACAGAAAGTGTCAAACGATGCCCGCTGCAGGATCTTCCCCGCAACACTGTCTGACACCGCCCAGGAGTGGTTCTTTAAATTCCCTCCTGCCAGCATAGTATTCTGGGAGATGTTCGTGAAGGAATTTTATGGACAATTCAATGCGGGTCGCGTACACCCCAATGAGGCCAACCAGCTGGTCGAGATACGCCAGAAGGAAGGAGAGCCCTTGAAGGAGTATGTCCAGCGCTTTATGCGAGCAATGGCTGGAGCCAAAATAGTGGGCGACGAAGGCAAGATGATGGCCCTGACTGCTGGGGATAGGTGCCATTCCCCTCTCTAGAGCAGCCTGAGGAAAAATGGGGTAAAGAGTACCAACGAGTTTTTAGATCGAGCTAATCGATATATCAAGCTCGAGGATGCGATTGCCAACGAGGGGAAATTGCCCACAAAGGACAAGGGGCCGAAGGAAAAACCCGCCAAGGCCACCAACGGGTCGGATAAACCCAATGGCAATGGCAAGGGCAATGGGAACGTAAATGGCAGAAATGGTGGAAAACAGGCGAGCAATGAGCTGTCAACATCTGAGAATAAACGCCCCAAGGGCTACAGATATGAGCCGAGATTCACCAACTATATGGCCCTTGTCAAAATTCGAGCAGAGGTCTACCAAGCGACTAGCTCTAATGTTTCTTATAAGCGACCTACACCTATAAGGAAGGATATCTCCAAGAGAGATACAACAAAATTCTGTCTTTTTCACAACGACTACGGACATGACACTAATGAGTGTAACCAGTTGAAGGACAAGATTGAGTTCCTAATCAGACAGGGACATCTAAGGAGATATGTGCGGGCCGCAGGAGGGTCTCAGTGAGAGGCTAAAGGTGGCAATGAGCAGGCGCCTGCACGCCAATGCCCACCACCTTTACAGCCAGCTCTTGTGGCAGGCACATTACTCACCATCTGTGGCAGCCCACACCTTGCAGGGGATAGTGGGAGGAGGCACATCTGTGGCAGGCACATTACGCTCGAACCCTACACCACGACTAGGACATCGAGATGATGAGTGTGGAGGATCGAGCACCAAAGAAGGCTCAAACAGAGGAGGAATTGATAACCTTCTCTGAGGATGATGCCCAGCACGTACGATTCCCACACTCCAATCTGCTGTTCGTTGACGTACAAATTGCCAACATGATGGTTAAGAGGGTGTTGGTTGACACAGGAAGCTTAGTCAACATCCTATACAAGTCTTCACTGGAAAGAATGAAACTATCCGTCAAGGACTTGGAGCCATGCAACCAAACCATTTATGGTTTTTCTGGCGAAGGGCTCGCCCCAACTGGGTCGATTAGGCTCCCAGTTACAGCAGGTACTACACCTACAAACAGGACATTACTCACTACTTTCATAGTAGTTGATTGTCCTTCAGCGTATAATGCTGTAATTGGGAGGCCAATTTTGGTCGACCGGCAAGCCGTTACCTCGATATGGCACCTGGCCATGAAATTCCCAACCGACACAGGGATAGGATGTGTGTTGGAAAATCAGTGGGAAGTGAGGGAGTGCTACAATGCCTCGATAACTAAGGCGAAGAATGGTGTATCAAGGGGAGTTGCCGGAAAAGAGTTGCAAATAGCGACTGATGTACAAGCCCAATCAGGTGATGATGTCACCAAATAAGGTGTTGCCCAAAGTGAGGACAGAGATTTAGATCCTCGCTTTGGGGAATTTGATGAAGAGATAGGACCCATCGAGGACCTTGAAGAGGCCCAACTCGATGAAGAGAATTCGACCAGGGTTGTGAAGGTCGGTAAAAACTTAGAGACAACAACGAAGCAAGCACTGGTGGAATTTTTTAGGGAAAACCATGAATTCTTTGCCTGGTCGCACAAAGACATGGTGGGAATAGACCCTGCATTCATTAGCCATGTCCTGAACATTGACAAGAGTTTTCCACCAGTACAACAGAAAAGGAGGTTGCTCGACAAAAATAGATCGAAGGCTCTAAAGGAAGAAGTCAAAAAGCTGAAGGAGAATGGATTCATCAGGGTAGCATTTTATCCATCATGGGTCTCTAATCCCGTTCTTGTTCCCAAGGGAGATGGCAAATGGCGAACATGCGTGGATTTCACAGACCTTAATAAAGCCTGCCCTAAAGATTGTTTTCCACTCCCTAGAATCGACCAACTGGTCGATGCCACTGCAGGGCACAAGATTCTCTCATCCATGGATGCATACTCTGGATATAATCATATCAGTATGCATCCTCCTAATGAGGATCACACTAGCTTTCAGACTGATACAGGGCTTTACTGTTACAAAGTAATGCCCTTCGGTTTGAAAAACGATGGTGCGACTTACCAGCGACTGGTCAACCACATGTTTAAGGAACTGATCAGCACAAACATGGAGGTATATGTCGATGACATGCTGGTTAAGTCAAAGAAGGCAGAAGGGCATATAGGGGACTTGCAAGAATGCTTCAACGTCTTGAACAAATATCAGATGAAGTTGAATCCTCTCAAGTGCACCTTCAGAGTAGGATCAGGGAAGTTCTTAGGATTTATAGTAAACTTGCGAGGAATTGAGGCTAATCCCAAGAAGATCAAAGCCCTGATCGATATGAAATTGCCAACAAAGATCAAGGATGTTCAAAGTTTAACTGGAAGAATTGCTACTCTCAGTAGGTTTATATCCAAGTCTACGGACAAATACGTCCCATTTTTTAATCTACTCAGAGGCAGCAAGAGATTCGAATGGACGGAGGAATGCGAACAGGCTTTTCAATCTTTGAAGACGCATATGTCGCAGCCACCAATTCTATCAAAACCGGTTGATAAAGAAACTTTATTCATCTACTTGGCGATCACAGAATACGCTGCTAGTGCTGTCCTAGTAAGGGAAGAAGAAGGCGCGCATAAGGTTGTTTATTATGTAAGCAAGAGGCTAATAGGAGCGGAGCTGTGATATCCACCCATTGAAAAATTAGCCTATTGTTTAATCTTAGCCTCCAGGAAGCTGCGGCCTTACTTCCAAGCTCACCCAATCACATTTTTGACCGACCGACCTCTACGGCAAGTTCTACAGAAGCCAGAAGCTGCAAGCAGATTGTTGAAATGGGCAGTCGAACTTGGGCAGTTTGAAATCTCCTACTTACCACGAGCAATGATAAAAGGGCAAGCCCTGGCAGATTTCATCGTAGAACTCACCGGGCTTTCAGACAGCGAGCAGCGTGAAGGGTCTGAAGAGCCCGAGTCTCAAAGCCAAACTCCTTCTTGGAAGTTGTTTACAGACGGTTCTTCTAATGAGCACCACGCAGGAGCAGGAGTGATTTTGATAACGCCTAAAGGGCATCGATTTCACTGCGCAATCAGGTTTGACTTCAGTGCTTCTAACAACGAAGCTGAGTATGAAGCACTGCTCGCTGGATTACGGTTAGTCAGGAGTATGCACATAAAATCACTTGACATTTACAGTGACTCTCAGTTAGTAGTCAATCAGATCATGGGAGAGTACCAAGCCTGAGGCTTAAAAATGGTCGCTTACTTGAATAAAGTGAAGGATCTATTGGCGCAATTTGATAATTACACCCTCTAGCAAGTGCCTCGCGACCGAAATTCAAATGCTGATACTTTGGCCAAGTTAGCAAGTGCCAAGGATGCTGACGCCCTAAACATAGTGCCAGTTGAGCGACTATCTGCACCAAGCATCCAAGCAGAAGAGACCTATTTGGTGATCCAGATGGAGGATACATAGATGGCACCTTACATAGAGTACCTGACGCAAGGTGTGTTTCCGAAGGACAGAAACAAAGCTAGGACCCTTCAGTGGCAGGCTGCTAGGTATATCCTGGTCGATGGAATCTTGTACTGAAGGGGATACTCAATGCCACTCCTCAGATGTATTTCAAAAGAGAAGGCCAAAGAGTTGATGAAAGAGGTCCACGAAGGCTTTTGTTGGGACCATGCTAGGGGGGTAGAGCTTATCAAAAAAGATCCTAAGGCAAGGATACTTCTGGCCAACAATGAATGAAGACTCGATGGAATTTGTGCGGAGGTGCAACAAGTGCCAGAGGTTCTCCAAAATTCCACGAGCAGCCCCTAATGAGCTAAAACAGATGCAAAGTCTGTGGCCATTCGTAGTCTGGGGTATAGATTTAATCGGATCTCTGCCCACAGGAAAGGGTGGCGTTAAGTACGCTATGGTTGCCGTTGATTACTTCACAAAATGGGCTGAAGTCGAGCCACTTGCAACCATAACGACCAAGAAAGTGCTGGATTTCATGGTCAAAAACATTGTGTGTCGCTTTGGATTGCCAAGGAAGATTGTCTTAGACAACAGCACCCAGTTTGATAGTGATATGTTCATAGATTTTTGCGAGCGACATGGAATTATAAAGAGCTTTTCTTCAGTCGCTCATCCTCAAGCAAACGGACAAGTCGAAGCAGTCAATAAAACGCTATAGAATACTCTGAAGAAAATACTTGAGGAAGCTAAGGGGGCATGGCCAAAGAAATTTCCTGAAGTCCTTTGGTCATACAGAACTTCCCATCAAACAGCAACAGGCCATACTCCATTATCCCTAGCTTACGAATACGAGGCTGCGTTTCCTGTTGAGTTAGATCCCCCATCGCATCGAAGAATGACGTACGATCAAGGCTCTAATAGCCAATTATTGATGGAGTCCCTAGATTTGATCGATGAAAAGTGTGAGCTAGCCCAACTCCGAGTAGTAGCTTACCAGCAAAAGGTTGCCCCAAAATTTCAATTATAAAGTACGCGAAAGGAAATTTAATGTCGGAGATCTAGTACTTCGAAGGGTTTTCCTTAACACCCGCGACTAGGCTGCTGGAGTACTCGGACCTAATTGGGAAAGACCATACCAGATTGAAGAAGTCCTCCATCAAGGCACCTATAAACTTGCTCACTTAAATGGAGATCTCATTCCTCGCTATTGGAATGGAGAACACCTGCGCAAGTACTATCAATAAACAATTCTTCTTAAAGAATTGGCTTGTATTAATTTTACTTTTTACAAGTTATGAAAAAGGGTTGGTCATTTTATGTGACTGATCGCTTATAAGTGTAAGATCATTTCGGTGATCACTCGTATAGACATGATTTGTCCATTTATTACGAGAAATATAAGGGACTGTGCACAGCCAGTCATTCTTGCCAATTATTGTATTTATTACAAGTATTTTCTCCTTACGTGTGTTGTTTTGCTGTATTATCGTTTTAAATTCTTTGCTACTAGCAGTAATGTTCGAACAAGTTTTGGTCAAAGCAAGTGACCAAGGACTTAAAGCTCCTCAATCACTTGGGGAGCATATAAGGCATCTCGTACGCAAAGCATATCGAAAGGTATGTAAACACATGAGCAAAATAAGTGAAAGCATGCTAGGAACTTAGCGTATTTTTCAAAATTTTGTATTTTGTTAAATCAAACCAAAGTACTATGTTAGGTTCGGTCATACGAACAGATGTTATAATAAAATGAAAATATTATAATATCAAAAGGAATCCGTTTACACCGCGAGCAGTAAACTACTCAGATGTAATTGTTTGTTAAAAGTAAAAGCTGCCCATGCAGCAATAAAAATTAAAAAAGCAATTGTCTTTACATCACGACCCATAGGTCGTGAATTCAAAAGATAAAAAATTAAAGAAGAGACTATGAGGCTGGAGGATCTTGAGGAGCGTTCTGGTCGACAGTAGTGTCAGCTTCATTGTCCGCACCGTCAATCCCCGTTGCCAATGAAATCTCTGGGGAAGTAGGAATTTTGGCTCTTTCTTCTTCCTCCGGGAGAATGGCGCATCAGGTCATTCAAGTTCGTCTCAGGCGCTCAGACAGATAGCTGAAGTCGGCCTTTTGATTGTGCTTCCAAAACTCGTAGAAGCAAAGGTGGGTGGCTTCCCTATACTTCTCCAAGTTTTTGGCATCAGTCTCTTCAAGCTACTTAACGCGCCCCTCCAGCTCCTCCGTCTCCTTTCTGCTCGCAATAAGATCGAGCTCAAGCTGTCTGGATTCTTGGTAGTTGAGTTTGGCACTCTACCTGAATTTTTATTTATCTTCATTGGATTTGTTCAGGGCCGTCTTACTTTCCAACAGCTCCTCGGTCAGCTGGGCTTTCTGCTTGTGCAGTTCGTCGTTCTGCTTGGTCAGTTTTGCGTTTTTCTCGAGCAGGTCAGCATTCTTCCCCTCGAGCGCCTTCACTGCCTCAATAAGCCTGATGTCAAAGTCTTTGGTATGGGTGACCAGAGTACCCGTGCGGCGCCAACCAGCAGTGATAATCAGCAATCCCTGCGATAAGATAAAAGGAATAAGATGATGGCAGAAATTAAGAGTAAAATGACTCAACAATGGAAAGCAACTTACACTGACTATCTCGATTAGCCCTCGGTTTATTATTTAGTCGGTTTCCATGGAGTTGGTGTCGACGATGGTCTCTTGACTACGTTTGTGCTTGGAGAGTTTGTATATTCTATCCCTGGCCGAACTGACCACAGTGTTGGCCAGAGTGTCTTCGGGCTAAGTATGTGTGGTTGGTCGGAAGGCACTGGAGGAGTAGAGTGCTGGCCGATCGGTGTAGTTGAGGACGGTTGGTCGAGTGGAGAAGGAGGTGGCGTGGTTTCCTTCGAAGGAGCAGCTGCTGAAGGACCCTCAGTCCGGGCCTTCTTTGAAGCAGTTTTGCTGCTTTCTCCGTGAGCCCGCTTGCTGTCTTTCTTCCTGCTCAAGGAAGTAGCAGCGACCTTGTAATGATCGAACACGTCTTCAGACGACATATCTGCATAAAAGGAAACAATACGAGCAGTAAAACAATATGTCTAGGTGGAGCTAAAAAGGAAAGCAAGGAAATTATAAGTAAAGTATCCGTGCTACAACTACTGGTCGCTACATTACTTACTGAACTACTGCTACCCTCACTTACTGCCTGGAAGAAATGTGAACCTAAGTTTGGAGTATACTTAAAGTTGTCGTCCCTGTCAAATAAGTGACAGGGAATTGGCAAACTATCTAAGAATGAGAAAACAATACCGTTCTCATCTGAGGACTCGTCGATGGGTGCAGGGGGTTAGGAAATTTTCTTTTTTCCCTTCACCGTAGGAGCAGGGGGAGCAGCTACTCGCGGGGTGCTGGAGGGTTCCCTGATTATCACTCCAGTCATCCTCTTCCTTTGAGGTTGCGACACATCTGGGTGCTGCTCGGGAATCTCCTCGCCGGTGGCACTCCCTGCCGTTGACTCCCTCACATCCTGGTGAGGTGCCAGAAGCCCAACCAGCCTCAGGTTAGCTTCTGTGACCAGTTGTTTGACACTCTTCTCTACGTCAATCATGCTGACCAAGAGTGCTGCTTGGACTTCCATTTCTGGAGTGGGATCCGGTCGCAGCCATGGACCTAAAATGCGCTAAATCTCTAAGGGGAATGCAGATAAAATACAAGGAAAATAAAAGACTAAGAGAGCAAAGATATTACTGTTGGGGTTTTATGCCCTAATTAAAACTCAAATTCTTTGTAATCTCATTTTATTATCAATAAAAGAATAGAAATCATTGTTTGACTTGGTTAATCACTTTTCTCACATGTTTTATTTTCATGATTATTTGTTTAATATAAACTTCTATTAAATCCCGAGCATATAGCTAATCGTATTTATAGTGACGTAATCACAGTGGAATATAAATATGATTATATGTTCAAAATAAGTTAGTCCTAAGATTAGTCCATGCACAAGATTTACACTGACTTGCCAATCTACGATATGATCTACTTACACATTGCAGTGTTATGTTCTTTCCAAAACATTAGCAAAGTAGATAAGATCTAATGTATTTGTTACATCGGACTGGACTGATATTGACAGTTGATAAGAAAAGTAAACATACTGTTATTATCTACTCTAGGCATATCATATAGTTGACCATAGGTCAATTCAATCTCAATTGTTAGTATTCTAACTGATTGTATTATTTGAGTTCTTTGACTTATTCGTTACCAGCTTACCCTACGGACTAGCCCATACTTACATCTTGGGAACTCGATAGTATAATTGAGTGGGAGTGTTAATCATAGATATGAACATCTATAGCTTCTGATGAAGAAGTGAAATGATGGTTTCCTTTTAGTTTAGTTCAAGGTGTTAAATGATAGAGATCTCATTTCAGTAATTAAATTAATTTACTGAAATATCATTTACAAGGAACTAAGTGTTTTAAGGATAAAATACAATTAGGGGTAAAACGATATTTTAGTCCTATCTCATTGTAGAACATCTATAGAGCATTGAGTGAAGATTATGGTTGTAACAATGGATAATTAATAGTGTATCTATATTTTTATAGAGCGTTCTATGAATTCAAGAGTGCAATTCCGAGTCTATAGTGGAGTCACGATGAATTAATAAGTTAGTAAATTTATTTGTTAGATTTATGATAACTTATTGGAGCTTGATTTCATAGGCCCATGGTTCCCATTGTACCTTGGATAAAATCATCTAGATAGTCTCAATTAATTAATTTAATTATCAATTAGAATTATCAAAGTTGACTAGGTCAATTTTGGATAGTTTCACAGAGTTATGTAATTTTGAGAAAAAAAGAGAAATTATGGCAGATTTATTAATTAAGATAAATTGGTATCTAAATTTATAAATAATTTTAAATCAAGGTTCAAATTATAAATAATTAATTTGATAAAGGATTTAAATAATTATTTAATTAATTAAATCAATAAAAAAATAATACAGGCCTTGATTTTAAGTCCAATGGGCTTATAATCAAATGGGAAATTTCACGGGCCTAAAGCCCATGATAATTTCGACCTAGGGCTTTAAAATGGCTATTATTTTATTGATTTTTAATTAAATTAAATGGCCTAATTGAGTCTATAAAAGGAGTGCTTAGAGAGAAGTCATAAGTTAAGATTTCTGAGACGACAGATAAGTTTAATCACTGATTTTCTGATAGTTTTAGATTCTCTCTAAACACAAGTCCTTTTCTAAGCCTCTTTGTTATTTTCTCTTCTTCTCTCTATATCTATCTCATGTGTTGAGAATTGCTCACATTAGTTTAGGCGATTCTAAGGATACATTGGAAGATTGTGAAGAAAATAGAAGATTGGTTCAGTTTCTTGATAATACTCTGCGACAGAGAGGATACAAGAGTTAGAGAAATTGAAGGAAGAAATCTTTCATTTCGCTGCGTATATTGTAAGTATTCTATTCTTTGTTTCTCTTTGAATTCAATTTTAGAAACATGTTTTAGGCTATTTCGTATTAATTTGTTTAATATTAGATATACATAAAAATAAATAAAGATCCTGTATAAGTTTCCCAACAACTACCTCCTTGGGTGAAGGCCAGGTTGTTGGCGACCATGTCGGTAGTCAAAAAGTACTCTAGATGGTACTTCCCCACATTGGAAATGAAGGTGGTATCACTCAGGAAAGTGCGGGTCGTTTCCTGGTGGCAAAAATGAAAGAACCCCGTGTTTTCTTTGTTGGGGTTGGATTTTAGGTCGAACAGGTAGTTGACCTCGTGTGGCATGGGGATAGGCCACTTTTTATGACTATAAAGGATATACAGTGCAGAGAGCATTCTATACCCATTTGGGGTTATTTGGAAAGGAGTGACCCCAAAATAGTTGGCCACTCCTTGGAAGAAAGTATGGAGAGTCAAGATCACTCCTGTCTCAATATTATACCTCGACCAGGCGCTGAAGGCGCCTCCAGGCAGGTTTTCCTGCTGGTCTCGGGTGGGTTGGACTAAGGTTACCCCAGGAAGTCCATACTTCCTGATGTAATTGGCAATCATCCTAACCGTGATTCGGCTTGGAGGGGCAACATACCATTCGACATCTGGTCGAATGACGTTTCGGAGTTGGGCTTGAGTTTGGATTTCTGGGTCGAGGATATTTCATTCTCGACCACTGGTCGAAGGAATTTCAAGCTGAGGAGCAAGCTGATTTGAAGGAGTGGAAGGTTTCTTTTTCTAGGCTTTGGACTTTACTCGACCCATGTTTTGAGGTGGGGTCGATGGATTGTTTGGGATGACACGAGAAAAAGGGATCTCTGGGATCAACAGTGACGGTTGCTCCTCGTCCTCAAGCAATTGGGCCAGCAATTCGCGTCGATAGGCCTCTCACCTCCCCACGAATCTTTCATGAAAATCTATGAACAGAAAAGGGGAGATGAGAATCTACGGCCTAAAATCTTGTGTTTAAAAGTTGGAATAACGCTGCTCGTGTATAAAAGTTAAGCTTTTATACGATCAGCAACATTCTGATAAAAAACATTGTTTTTCAATCGAACAGTTTGGAAAATGGATTAAAAAGCAGAAGTCGACTCTGAAAGGGTGGGAAAAATCCAATTTTTTCTACAAGCTTAGAAATTGAATTTTTAATCGAATTTTTACTTCGATTTCACGCCCTAAGTTAGAAATCTTGACTACCAAATTGATTCTTAACTCCAGCAAAGTGTCTCTTCCCTACTATAGCAAACATCGATCAATATACCCATTTACCCCAAAACTGTTTCAGTCAAGAACATTCAAGAACTCAGATACAAAACAGATAAACAAAAATATGTTGCATGGCATTTCAACGGCTAAAAAGGTTGATAAACTTACTTGGGCAAAGGATAAAGCAAGTTTCTGGAACACTAAGTTGAGTGGTTGGGCAGAAACTTCGTGAAACGCTGGAATCGTTTGGGTTTTCTGGGCTCTAAGTGTAGAGTTCTTCATAGTTCTTGAAGAAGAGAAGATAAATGAAAAGTAAAAAGTTAAAAAGTGATCTTGGGGAATTATTTATATTGACCGTGGCACTGTAAATGAGGTAATCATGGAATTACTTTTTTCAAAGCATGGGGAAGTGTAATAGTCGTCAGACAATTTTTTGGGAAACCGAAAAGACCTGATTGGACATGATTGGTTACCTTTTTCGAGAAGGCATGAGTGGCTCTGATAGATTTGGTGGGGTAAGCGAAGGATCAGTTCCCTAAGTTTACTTTATACTGGTTGCAGTAAAATAAACTTGGGGACAAATGTTTACCCAAAAATGGCTGCTGATGACGTGGCAAGAATTTCTCACACGTGGTAGCGTCATTATAAAGAGGTGCAATTCGTCTATCGACCAGCTCCCTGCTGCTTCATCAAACCTCGCGATTAGATGCGACCAAACTGGTCGCATGCTTTGCTTTATTTCCTTAAAAGATTGTAATTTTGTAATAACTACATTTATTATTTCCTCTTTATTGCCTTGATACGCTGAGATCAGGGATAATTAAGGCTCATTGGCCCATGTAACCCCCTTGGGCCTATAAATATGAATGAGGGAGCTCAAGGATGGGACTTTTGAACCTTTTTTTTTTCCAAATACTCGTAAAAAGAGCACAAGTGTGATTATCTACCGAGAAAGTAATCCTCTCAAAGCTTGTGAAACTCAAGAACCCTAGTTCTTTGATCACGACATTGAGATTCAATATCAATAAGAACACTAAGTGGATGTAAGTCATTACCATCCATTGGGGCTGAACCACTATAAATTATTTGTGTTATTTCTTTACCATTTGATTCCATTTTTGACTATCATCTCATTTCTTGTCGTAATTCTGACTCCGTGTCATTGGTCAAATCGAGGGTCAACAACAACAATTAGCAAAAATTAGGAAATGATAAGGCTGCGAGCTATAGTCAACCGTGATTGTTAAATTTCAACAAATTCTCATTGGGGGCTATGAGAATTTGAAAGTGTAATTGGGACCCCTCAATTACCTCTAATTACATGGTTACTATGTAATTACATGGTCAGACAAACACATCAAATTAATTAATTACTCCATATTACATTCAATTCCAATTACAAGTGGCTTTCCAAACACTTTTTTTAACAAAGTATTTGATACCACTAGTACTTGCGGTTACAATCTATAAAATTTTAATTTAATAATTGTGTTTTTGAATTTAAAATTTTTCAATATCGTTTTCTTCAAATGAATTTTTTTTTTTTTTAAGAAAATAGAAGAAAAACAACACATTGCTTAAGAATTCTCAAGATGGACATAAGAAGATCATGTAGGATCTCATTTATATAAGTCTATATGCATGATCTCTATAAATATATATATTAAAAATAATATACATAGTAGAAAACATAAAATCATACAAGCATGTGAATATTACAGAGATGCGTAAATACAATAACAAAATCATTGGAGTACTTACGAGATACGTAGCGGAACCATAACTACACCATTTGGATTCCCTAACCTTCTTGTCTTTGTTGAATGCTAGGTATTGCAAGGAATACAAACCACTTTGAAACAAGACCACAGTCTTCCAAGTCTTTCTCTAAAACAAGCTAGTGTTTGTGTGGGCAAGTCTTAACGCATAAGAAGATAATTCCTAGAGAGAAAACTAAGAGAGAATGGGCAGCTAAGTATAGAATATTAGTAATGAATTTTTACCTTGTCAAATTCATCTAACCTAATGCATTCTATAACACTAGTATATATAGACAATTAGTTAGGACATAAAATGGATTTTAGTTACCCATTTTATTTTAATTATTTAATAATTATTATTAATTAAATACTTGTCAAAATTAACCAATTATAATTTTGACCTTTATTTAATTCATTGTATTAATATTAATACCAATTTATCAATATTAATAAAATTATCTCAATTGGCTATAATACTCTCTTTTTGAGACTTTGAAATAAAAACCTCAAATTTTATTCTATTTCTTTTCTCACAAAATATCAATAAATAATTTAACATTATTTATTTTCATTGACCTAGTTAATATGATATTTTTATAATTAGTAATTAAATTAAATATTCAAGACTACTAGGTTCATTTTGATAAGAGATGACATGAGGATCATGGATCCATGAACTCAAGCTCCAATAAGTTACCGTGAGTTTATTTATAACAAATAATCTCACTACCTTATTAATTCCTTGTGACTCCACTATAGACTTAGAATTGCACTCTTGAATTCATAGAACGCTTTACACCAAATGCAAATATGTTATCCATTATTATAATCATAACCATCATTCAATCATCTATAAATGATCTACTAATGAGATGGGTAAAAATTACCATTTTACCCCTCATTGATATTTTATCATTAACTCCAACAAAGTTCATTTTAGATGATATTTCCATAAATTTAATTACAAAAATGAGTACTCTATCATTTAACACTTGAATCAAGCTATAAGGAAATCATCGTTTCACTTCTTAAACACAAGCTATAGATTTCATATCTATGATAAATACTCTCACTCAATTATACTACCAAATATCCAATATGTAAATATGAGCTAGTCTGTAGGGTAAGATGGTAACGAACAAATTAAAAGACTTGAATAAGACAATTAGTAGAATATTAATCACTCAGAATTAAGATTGAATTGACTTATGGTCAACATTTTGACATGATTAGATTATATAATAACTATACTTACTTATCTTGTCAATAATCAATATCAGTCCAGTCCAATGTAACAAAATACATCTGATCTTATCTACTTGGTTAATGTCCTGGATATGACATCACACCAGATGTGTAAGTAGATCTTATTGTAGATTACTCAATCAATAAAAATCCAGTTTACTGATTTAATCTTAGGACAAAATGTTTTTGAACATATAATTACAATTATAATCTACTGTGACCAAGTCACTATAATTGTAACTATACATATGTTCGATATTTTATATACGTTTGTATTAATAATAATTAATCATGTAATAAAACATGTAAACAACGCAATTTGATTGAACAAAATAACTTCTACTACTTTATTGATAATAAATGAATTACATAAAAAAAAAATGTGATTTTATAAATGCATAAAACCCAACAAATCATGATTTACTTTAATAAGAATGACTTAATTTGTAATTAAAATTCGACAACTAAGACCAAATGGTAACATATAATTATAATTATGTATGCATAATATCGACGAATAACCCTTTTATTAAACTCAACCAAAATTTACTAAGGATAGATACAATTATATTAACTTCTTTTGTTTCTGCAAAAAGAAAAATATACTTCGTTAACAAGAAGTTTACACAATCCTCCTAATGCTGTATATACATACGTGTACACCACAAAACTGACAAGCGATCTCCACATCACGATTCACGACCGTGCCACCTTTGGCCCCCACCTCACCCCAACCAATCAACTCACACCACGTCAATTGTGTCTAAAATTTCCATAGTTTGAATAAACGAAAAAACAAAGGAAAGATAAAAAAGTAAACGAAGCCGACTTCTTTGACACAAGGAAATCTTTTAATCTTTCCAAAACGGTGACACAAGCGAGCGTATAACCGGCGGGTGAGAATATCACTTCCCAAGTCTGTCCAAATACCCAGGCAAAGGACTCGCTCTTGGCGATCTCAGCGGAAGCTCACTCGTCTGCTTACCGTTGCTGTCGTAGTAGATTACGCCGGAGAAATCCAACGGCTGACACTTGTCCCCCATCAAGATCGACCGCTGCCATACGCCGCCGTCTCCCCAGTCCTCTTCGTCGCGGTGTCCTGCTTTTCCGGCGGGTGCGAAGTCGTCGGACCTCTTCTTATTGTGTATGAAGGTGATGGCCTTGTTGCTTATGGTGGTGAGGAGCTGCTTCGGCTTGTCGATCAGCTGAGACTTATACGGCGACATCATCGACTGGGACGAAGACATGTGAGCTTTCGAGTGGTGGCCCGGCTTCGATGACTTCAGCTTCTTCGAGACTCGCCCGGCTTGCTTCGAGCACATGTAGGCGAAGGCCAGTACGGAGGCCACTACGCCGGCTGATATTCTCTTGGCGGAGCTGTGTTCGGGGGTTTTTGGTGCGAACGCCATGTTTTTCATTTTCCTTCTTGATTTTCTGCTTGGTTCTCGAGTAAATTGGCGGGGAGGGGTTTAGAGAAATTACACGGTTAAACTGCTAATATTTATTTCGAGATCGAGAGAGAGAGGAGTTGGGTGTATATATATAGATGGGGCGATTGGGTTTAGGTGACCGGTTATAGCCGGTAGTTCTTGCGTTTATTATTATTTTTATATATATATATATTTTTGGGATTTTGTGAGGAGGAAGGTGGACTTGGATGGTTTTGGTTTTTGTGTTGACTCAATAGACTTTATTTATTTATTTATTTTCCAAATTGAGGGTCGGTATTTGGGAATTCAATCTCAATGTGAGAGAGGGGATAAGCTTAGGTGTTCGCATTACCATGAGCGGCTTGATGAGGACGATATATTTTGTGAGCATAGATTGAAACCAACCATTATTAACTAATTTGGAGATAAACATTTATGAGGTAAGACATAATAAATTATATCACCCGTGAATATTATTTATTCTTGACTAAATTATGGGAAAGCAAGATTTATTAACAAGTACACTATGTACATTCATGAAGTTATTGTGAGACAAAAGAATATATTTGGTGTCATTATTAATTGAATAAAATCTTTTTTATATATTATTATTATTCTTTATACCAAAATCAAAGTATCATTTTCTTTATATATATTTATATATTCTTTTGTTATGAATTTGATTTGCATGTTTTTATAATTTGGATTTCCTAAAAAAATGTATCCATAGATTTTTATTATTTATACGCTACTGTTTTTCAGATAACATGTTGATGGCCAAACTCAATGACACTAAATTATATTAATCTAAATTTATTAGGAAACGGGAAGAGATACCCAATACTAGCGTTATTATGAATTGTTATATCATCCACATATTTTGATTGGTTTAAATATAATATGATTGTTAATGTTCACATACAAAATCTATATATTTATATACACGAGAATATGAATGGAGATGATGTGATACTAAAATTGATCCAAACATTGTTTTTATTTTCTTATTTTTTTATGGTTTTTATTCTTCTTTTAAAAATTTATAATTAAACAAAATAAAAAAATATATTTATCTATATATATAAAGCACCAAAGAAATGATGTGATAATCAAAATTTTTTTCAAATCACTTTATTTATTTTCTCATTTAATCTAATTTTTTTATTCAATTAATAAATTATAATAATTTTAATTAACTCTAATTCTACTTCTTAACTACTTAATCATTAAAAAATTTTAAAAATAAAATTAATTAAAACAAATAATAAATGTGTATGCGTGGAGTAAATGTGTATGGTACATTTTTTAAAATTACAATATATATTAACTACTTAAGTATCATATAACAATACTATATAAATATAGTTGCATGCAATTACACATTAGTATAAACGTTACATGTTTAAATTTTTTTTTTTTAAAAATGTAGTTAAATTCATCCCCTCTAATTTCTCTATTTTTTTTCTCTTCTTTTCTCTAAACTCTTTCAATTTCAATTTTTATAATGGAGTATTCTTTTTTTTTGCAACTTAAACAATGATAAAGATAATTGAATGATAATGATTAGAGTTTGCAGAATGTGAGAGTCTCTTAATACCAACAAATAATTTTTATTGATGAGAATGTTGTATCAAAATTTCTATCCTTACTTTTCTTTCTATTATCAATAGTTTTATATTTAATTGATGTGTTCTGTGTTTTTTTCACGGGCGAGTATAGACCACTTTTAGATGACCATTAAACTATTTTTTTTGTTACAACTTTGCTTAAAAGGCTAAAATAAGGAATAATTGACATTCCGATTAATGAAATCTAATTCATATATCCAAATTTGATTGATTTACGTGTTAATATTAACACAATCCTCTTATGTATTTCTTCAATCATTAATGTTTGTTAATCTTTAAAGTTTTTATTTTAAATTATTAATTTTTATATTCTAATATCTTCATCTTATTTTTCTATCATGTTTTAGATGTTGTCTGATATTTATGTGGTGTGGGTGATATTGGGATTGTTGGAGGTAGTTGGAAAAAAAGAGACATCAAAGTTTTAACAAATTAGTGATTATAAGTTAATCGCTAAAAGTAATATTACAAATATATATATATGAATGTTATTGTAGTTTTTTCTAAAATGTCATATTTTATTTTGTTTTTCTGTTTAAAAGAAGATGGGGTGACGCTCTCATCTTCGAATCTTCTATTTTCCCTATTTTATGGGTTTTTCCAATTTTTATTTAACATTTATTAAAAAAAAACTCATATGGTTTACAAACCAATGTAGGTATTATACATTTAGTCTATAAATAGATCACTTTGATTTAACTCAATCTTGCCCAAAAACCAAATAATTATATATTTTTTTAGTTTATTAAATTTAATATATTACTTATATTTTACTGTTGACGCGGTTTTTCGCCAACAGTGAATTATAAAAAATTACAAGGTTAAATTAGTGCTTGATGATAAACCGAAATAAGAAAAAAAAACTCTAAAAAACACTGGTCTTTTTACGTAGTTCAGTGGTTAAAATCCACCTAGTCCACGAGTCTGTATTATAACTGCTTTTCTCTCTCTATTTCGACAGAGTTTCGGTATTACAAAATAATCGTCCCCTTTTGTTGACCACGATTTTGCCCAACAATGAGTAGACATCAAAACTACAACGAACCTTCAAGAGAAAAATACGACACAGATAATTTTATAGTGGTTCAGCCCCAATTTATTGGTAATAGCCTAATCCACTTGGAGTTGTGATATATATCCTACACTTAAGATCAGATGAACTTGAGCCAACTGAGTTTCTTAAGTGTAAGTAGAAAAATACATAGTTTCTCTCTCTAAACTCTCTTAGAAAATTCCCCAAGAATACCCCAAGTAACAGTCCCTAAGTCTCAAACTAGAGAGTTTTTCTCCGTCTCCAAAGATCCTCCAAAATGATGCCATGAGCCATTTATTTATAGGCTCATGGATTGTACATAAATATCTCCCTTTGACCGGGTCCCTTCTGTTACTCTCACAATATTTAATTAATAATAACATCTAAAATACAACAATATGCGATTCTTTGGGATAATATGAGAGATTCCCGCGCAGGTATGACCGATTCTAGCTGAAGCCGTTACTGGATTCTCTTGCGTAGCAATGATCTGTTTAGTCGGTCCACATCACACCCAGAAGGAAAACTGGAGGGCCAAAACATTTCACTGGTTGGCCAAACCCTCACTGGTCGGCCAAGACAAGTGACTGGTCGGCCAAACAGATGTCTGGTCGGCCAAACACTTGACTGGTCGGACAAGCACCTGACTGGTCGGACAAGCACCTGACTGGTCAGACAAACACCTGACTGGTCAGTCAAAAATCCTTATTGGTCTGACAGAAACTCTACTAGGTCGGTCAGATCACTTTATCACAACTCCGAAGAACCAATACATTTATTGACTATTATTGTGTCTTTTACGGACCATGTATTGCCACTTGTCACTTCTGATTGCCACATCATCGAACTCCAATTTTGGGGGATAACATTTGCCCCCCAAGTTTATTATATGATTTATTCGTATGATAAACTTTTTCTCTAACAAAATGTTTTTGAGGTCATCCAAAAGCTTCCATCCGGTTAGTAACCTTCACTTTTGTAATAAACCCACGATCGGACTTTTCTTTTGATTTCTTCAAATTCCATTCTTTGAGCTTGTTTGAATAGCTGATTTGAAATGCCTATTTGGTCCCCGGGACCCAAATAATTTCTTAACTGCTAACCCTTGGGTGTATTGTTTCCTGCTGCTCAAACGCCTGCCTAGCTCTTCGGACACCACTCCACATATATGCTCAACCTCTCGGACATGTAGCCTCAGATGAGCCAAGCTCCTTGAGACTGCTCCATTCGATCGGCATGCCTGGCCAGTAGCTCCTCGGACATGCACCCCAATACTCGGACAGGCAGCTAGCTGATCGGACACCTCCCACTGGCTGCTATGGCAACCCTCGGACGCGGACCCTCGGAAGCACCAGGCTCCTCGGATGGCCAGCTAGCATCTCCTCGGACATGGACGCTCGGAAGCACTAGGTTCCTCGGATGGCCAGCTAGCATCCCCTCGGACACAGACGGCAGCTCCTTGAAGGCGCACCCTAGCTGCTCAGACGAATGCCACCATCCGCTCGGACGCAGCCTTGGCTGCTCGGACACAGCCCACACCTGATCAGATGCAGGCCACATCTGCTCGGATGAATTCCACCGTCCGCTCGGACGCAGCCCTAGCTGCTCGGACACAGCCCACACCCGACCGGACTCAACCCACATCCGCTCGGACGCAGCCCCAGCTGCTCGGGTTTGCACAAAATTTCTATGGTTCATGCATTTTACACTTTACTTTTCTTGTTTAACTTGAAACATTATAAGTGTTTTTAGACTTAAAAAGTTTATAAGTTTTTTGTGAATAGTAAAGTCACTCTGATGTATGCCTTATATTTTTCGCATGAGTACTTAGTTTTCTAACTTAGAAATTCTAGGCATTTCATAAGTCCATACTAAGTATACTTTCTCACACTCTTATTGCTCTAATATTTTATAAGCATAATGTTTATTGTCACACAAATATTTTCTTCTAACTTGAAATTTTGAAAAATTCCAAGTTACTTAAGCTTTGTCAAACAAGTTAGCTTAATGACCTTTTTTGACTTCAAAATTTTACAAGTCAGCCTAAAAACAAATATTCTTACTCGTGCTCTTATTGCTTGTGTTAAATTATATACCAGCATACCCCATGTGCCCCCAATCGATCGAGGGTTGAAAGATCCTAGTCACTTGCTACTTGACCGAATCTGTTCGAGCAGTTAATTGCTCGTGAAACACATAGAATATATTGAAAATATTCGACCAGTTCAACACTGCTTGAATGTATCGACCAGTTGAACACTGTCCGATTTTACCGACCAGTTGAACACTGTTCGAATAATTAACACACATGCACATTTGTAGCAAGAATCGACCACACTGTGCGTAATCTCTTTTGTTACTTGTAAATTAAAAAAGGATAATACGTGTCTAATAACGAGTCTTAAACAACAAAAATTGTTCAAAAATAGATAACTGGTCAGCAAATAACCAGCTCATAAACCAAATTTAAATAACAAGTTAAACAACTTGAAATTAAACTACCACTCTGAAAGCGCTATTTAGAAATAATATATTCACAAACGCTCGCCGTTCTAGTGGCTCCTGATCCTAGCACTCCCGCTCAGCATACCTCTCCCTTGCTTCGTTGCTTTCCTCAACCAAGTGTGGACCTCCACATATAGTGTCTAAATTAAAGTCCACAGGTCCGGGCTGCAAGGGTGGAGATCTTTGTCGTTTGAACCCAGGATTGCTGCTGCCTCCTTCTCCTTGGGGTGTCTCTGCCCGGTACTTCCTCAACTTGCCCGATCGAAGAAGAAATTATATCTCGTCCTTGAGGTGATTGCATTCATTCGTGTCGTGACCATAATCTCCATGGAAACGACAAAAATTATTCATATCTCTCTTCCTCATCTCTTTCTAGATGGGTGGAGGTTTCTTGTAGGGAACCTCTTCATGACTAGCAAGATATATTTTCGCTCGCCTGACCGAGAGAGTGGTGTAATTAGTGAACTGAGGCTCATACTTGGTTGGCTTTTCATTTGAACTCAACTTTGCTTTCTTTTCCTCATGGTGGTCAGACCCGTTATTTCCACGTTTCTTTCCACCATCCTTAGGAGGGTCAGTTGATCCGCCCAGATTGTTTATACCATTCTCCTCTTTCTCGATTGCATCATCCAATTTCATATACTTGTCTGCTCGGTCAAGAAATTGTTGAAGTGTTGAAATTGGATTTCTATGTATGCTATCCCACAAAGGGCTCCAATAAGTTATCCCAGCAGATATTGCAACCATCTTCCCCTCGTTTCCTACAGCAGTTGCTCTATTGGCTTCTCTCATGAATCTCTGTATATAATTCTTTAAAGACTCATCTTTTCCTTGTTTGATATCTGCCAAGTGGTTGGCATAAACTGGTGGAGTCCGGGCAATGTTAAATTGTCTACAAAACTCCTTCCTGAATGCTTCCCAAGAGGTAATGGAGTTCGGCTTAAACTTCCAATACCATTCCTGGGCAGTATTTGACAATGTAGTCAGGAAAAATCTACACCGATAATCGTCACTTACTCCGAGCAATTCCATCTGGTCCTCGAACTTCCCAACATGTCTGATGGGATTTGCCTTTTCTGTATATACTAGCAGAACCGGTGCTTTATATTTTGCCGGCGGCTGGGCTGCTCTAATCCGGGCACAAAATGGGCTGCCACTCCGGTGGTCTATCACATCTATCCCGGAAGGTCGTTTTGACAAACCTTGCACTACAGCTGTTAGCACGTCAAGCTGGGCTTGGATGGCTGGTGCAACTGATGAAGTTCCAAGGTCTTGACCGCCTGGTCGGGCATTACCATCTGGTGCATTGTCGTCAAGTATTTCTACTTGACTAGCAGGGCGGTTCAGATTTTTCCCTTCGACCGGAACGGTCCTTCTCTTGTTGGTGATAACGTCCCTCAGATCCTTCCGGGAAGCATGCTCTCTTGCCTGATCGAACACTGTACTTTTCAATTTTTCAGAGAGCTTACTACGCGTGACTTGCGTTCTCCCACTACGCTGCTGGCCAAGGTGCAGTGGAGGCCTTTCGGTACGCCCCGTGCAGTCTTTTCCTCCTTGTTGGTCGTTGCCCTCCTTTTCCTTTGACTGGTCGGTGTGATGACTATCAGCCTCATCACGACCATGCCCATCTTTGAATTGTGAAGTCCTCTTATCTCGAGGAGTCTTGGTCTGATCTTGCCTGGGTGGAGTCTTTTTTCTGCCCGATCGGTGACTCCCTGATCTAGAAGTTTCTGATCGGTGGCTCCTGGAGGGGGTTCCAGAGTGCTCCCTTTGCGTCGAGGCAGTTCTGGATTGGTCCCCATCATATTCTCGACCAGGGGGGTGACTCCTGCTTCTGTCCGGTCCCCGAGAATTGGCTTTGTCAGTGGTCCTCTGACCAACATTATTATTTCTTGCTCCCTGGGTGGCTGCCTGTGCCGCGGCTTGAGCATTGGCTTAGCCCAATTGGGTAGCCTCTTCCAGAGCAAGTGCTGCTTCACGATGTCTCCGGTTGACTTCCTCCTATCGCTGTCTGAGCTCTTCGCTTCTGGCCTCCATATCGCACCTTTGCTGCTCTAACACAGCTCTCTGCTTGGCCATCTCTTCAGCGAAAGACTCCTGCCGAGCATTGAATTGCATCATCTCCTCTTGGAAAGCGCCTATTGCTTCCTGAAGTTGTTCAACTTCTGGAGTGGTCTCCTCGAGAAAGACCCTGGGCTCAGTCTCTGGGTTCTGCGGTTCAGGACCTTCTGATCTAGCAGGCTCTTTTGACGTGTCTGACTTTTTGGATGCCACACTGGTATTCTTGGGCGCCATCTTGATACGATAGTCGTGTGTTTCTTCACTTCAGGCTCTCAATGAAAGCACCAAAATGTTGACCACGATTTTGGACAACGACGAGTAGACGTCAAAACTACAATGAACCTTCAAGAGAAAAATGCGACACAGATAATTTTATAGTGGTTCAGCCCCAATTTATTGGTAATAGCCTAATCCACTTGGAGTTGTGATATATATCATACACTTACGATCAGATGAACTTGAGCCAACTGATTTTCTTAAGTGTAAGTAGAAAAATACATAGTTTCTCTCTCTAAACTCTCTTAGAAAATGCCCCAAGAATACCCCAAGTAACAGTCCCTAAGTCTCAAACTAGAGAGTTTTTCTCCGTCTCCAAAGATCCTCCAAAATGATGCCATGAGCCATTTATTTATAGGCTCATGGATCGTACATAAATATCTCCCTTTAACCGGGTCCCTTCTGTCACTCTCACAATATTTAATTAATAATAACATCTAAAATACAACAATATGCGATTCTTTGGGATAATATGAGAGATTCCCGCGCAGGTATGACCGATTCTAGCTGAAGCCGTTACTGGGATCTCTTGCGTAGCAATGATCTGTTTAGTCGGTCCACATCACACCCAGAAGGAAAACTGGAGGGCCAAAACACTTCACCGGTCGGCCAAACCCTCACTGGTCGGCCAAGACAAGTGACTGGTCGGCCAAACAGATGTCTGGTCGGCCAAACACTTGACTGGTCAGACAAACACCTGACTGGTCGGACAAGCACCTGACTGGTCAGTCAAAAATCCTTATCGGTCTGACAGAAACTCTACTAGGTCGGTCAGATCACTTTATCACAACTCCGAAGAGCCAATACATTTATTGACTATTAATGTGTCATTTACGGACCATGTATTGCCACTTGTCACTTCTGATTGCCACGTCATCGAACTCCAATTTTTGGGGATAACACTTTTCCTGTCCAATATTCTCAGTATTTATAGAGAAATTCCTTGGGCAGGTTTGGGTAACCGTGTGAGTCAATCACGGATTTACACATTTATTACATTTAATATGAAATATTCTCATTTATACTAGGATATGATCTGATCACGAAATAAATAGTCTCTTAATATCTGGGACATTAAATACCACAGGCTGGTCATAAACGATCGTATACAGTATCCTGGTCTTCGGGGGTCCGCAGATACGCCATATCTTCATATTACCCCGAGCTGGATATATTGTTGAGCTCGTACTGAGGAGGTCGTGCCTTATAAATATTATAAGCTCGCACTTATCAATTTATGCATCCTAAGCTCGTACAACCATCATGAAAACCATGCTGCCTATATGGAAAATACATGGACTCCTTGGCTATTTCTTCCATGCATTTATTTGCCAGCTGTACACGATCTGAGTGAAAGACCCATGCTGAAATTAGGATACACATTTGCCCCCCAAGTCCCTGCTCGTGGTGTATGACATCACCTTCTGACCTACACAGTAGGAACTTTTAGACTTCTATCGCAATAAACCATGCCTGCCCACTACTCGAGTAGTGGACACGTAGAACACTACAATTGGCGTCTGTTCGGGTTTCGAGGACTGCAATAATTGTCTTGTCAACTTTTTGCCGTCGTTTTATCTTTTGAAACATAGCCCTTGGATCTTGTACTGACCAAATCGGATGGCTCAAATTGATCTATGCTGTTTACGTATAAATAGGATAGCCAATTTCCACAGTTCACCACCTTTTATTCGAAATCTTTCTTCATCTTCTTTCTTCTGCATTTTCAAACCCTTTTTCTTTCTCAGAGAAAAGAAACCCAAAAACCTTCTATTTGAAAAACCTCTCCGAAACTCAGTTGCTCAATTACTCAGGAGTCTTCTAGGAACTCTCCCTTGCGAAATCTACTTCTTCTATCGACAAACACACTGTAAGTCTTTATCATTTTGAAGAACTTTTTCTTTACTGATTTCTGTGTTTTATTTACCATGCTCACCCATGCTTCACCGTAGTTAATATTAGGTTGCTTTCTCAATGTTTTTGGCACATAGGATTCAACTTAGGTTTACTGAGAAGGTCTTAGAATATCTCTTAAAACTATGATATTCATAGAATTTGGTCATTTCTGGGTAAATTTTTGGTAGCTTATAACGAATTTTAGGAAATACGCATTCAGGATATAGAAGATGAAAGGTTAGGGTTCGAAACCAGATTACTTAGGGAACATGATTCTTGGGTGGTTTTTCTCTAAACCGCCCCCCAAGGACAGTAGTGGCCGGATTTTCTAACACACGGATCCCTAAACATCAGGGGTCTGTTGGGAAACCGAGGCGCGTAGCGTAAGGTAGCGCGTGGGATCACACAACGGGCTGAGACTAACTCAGCACCTATATTAGAGATAGCATTCTCCCCCATACCTCCGTGTCATAACCTTTACAAAATCTTAGATCGCCTACTAAGTAACTCATCATTCTTGTTCATTAGGCGATCTAATGGCATCCAAGAAGAGCGTACCCAAGAAGAATGCATCTGGCTCGTCTGCTGAGCAAACAAACAAGGGGAAAGAGATTACCTCCGAATCTCCCCTTCCTCACTTCGGCCCAATGGTGGAGAGGGAGATTGTGGTCAACCTCAATGCGTTCTTCGAGGCAGAGATAATTTCCTCCAAGATTACGACCCAAGGAAGGGTAAAAAAAATTATGATGAGCCATAATATAGAGGTCGGGTCCGAAGTCCTCATTTCCCGACCTCCGTTCGAAGGGGAACGGAGCTGCGCACCTCTCCAGGATGACTTTGCGGCTTGGAATGACGAGCATCTAAAGGAGGGAGCCTTCCTTCCCCTGGATCACTACTTTGTTGACTTCCTGAATTATGTGAAGTTGGCACATTTTCAGCTCCCCCCAAATTCATACAGACTTCTAGCGGAGCTGAAATATCTCTTTTTGAAGCACAAGTGGGAGGTCCCCACTTCGGTAGATATTTTATACTTCTTCTGCCTTAAGGCTAGCCCAAAGAAAAAGGGCGAGGTGATGGATTATACTACCTCACCAGATTCCCGAACTCCGCTTCGGTCATCGAGCTCCCAAGCCACCTCAATGACTACAAGGACCAGTTCTTTATGTCGAATGGGTTCTAAAACTGTGAGCATCGATACTTCAACTGTCCTTATAAGTCTTCTTTCTTTTCTTAGCTCGTAAAATCATTCTTTTTTCTTTTTAAAGACATACTCCTTGTGCATATGTTAATTGAGTTTATTTTTTGTGCAGCCATATTCGTAAGGACGGGGAAGTCAGTGACCCTCGGGGGTCAATATGAAACGCTGTCTAGGCTTCCACCCAGCGAGAAGGACTACCGCCACCTCGTGAACAACGCCATGATGCTGGCGTGTAAGTTGATCAACAAAGGCCAAACGCTGGCCTTAAGAAGGACCAGGGCTACCCTTCTGATAGTCCACAAGCTCCCGCTTTCCCGAGAAGAAGACTCAGAAGCTGCTTAAGGCGAGGAGCGAGAGGAGGATGAGGTGCCTCTTGTGCGGAAGAGGCGGGTTCCTGAGGCTGCTCGGCAACTTGATTTAGAACGAGCTGCATCGGGGGCAGCAGCCGGCCCCTCCGGCCAAGGTAACCCATACCCTTATAGGGAATTAGATAGGGCTATTACCGACTTTAGGCTAGTTAGATTTAACCCAAATCAGCTCGTCCACCGCCACCCTAATAATCTAAACCGTAACATTACCCTGCTCCAGTGTGTGGATCACTTAGTGTTGCGCCATGATATGAGTTACCCTAGAGGTACTATTGTCGTAGATAATACCTCAACCTTTAGGTTAGCCATTTTTGAGGAGTATGAGACCAATCGTAGGTCATGGCCCTCTTTGCTCCAGGGCTCCTTTGCCCCTGGATTTAGGCAATATGTAGACGACTCTAGCCCCGAGGTAGAACTGATCCCGAACCTCCTATAATCCAAGAAATTCTAGACTTAGATTCCCCTTCTCCTCCAGTAATCCCAAGGCCGGAGGTCGTGATAATAGACTCCTCCCCCAGCCTGGAGGGTAGGACCTTCATTTATTTCTTTTGTGTAAGTTTCCAAATTTACTTGTGATTTAACTCCCTTCTTATTCTTTTCAGGTGAAGAGATGGAACGATCTAGAGCTTCTGACCTCCATACAACTTTCCAGGGCAGAAAGTTTAGCTCGGGTCCTGTCGTAAAGAAGCCCTGTTTTACAAAGAAAACCCCCCTGTGGTAGGCAACACCTCTAAATCCCCTGCTAAGGGGAAAGGCGCGAGTTCAACCGCTTCAGCGTCTACCGTGACAGAGACAAGGATTCCTCCTCCACCTCCTCCTCCTCGGTTTGTGCCTGCTCAAGATCAGGTAATACACGCCGATCCCCCAGCTCCTCGTGTCTTAGCTGCAACTGTGCGCATCCCAGTTGATCCCCATGACCTGGAGAAGATACCCGATGCCTTTCGGGGAATCCTCTATGAGACAGCGAGCCACATGGTGGGGCATGCTTATAAAGCCAACCCAAGGGATCTGAGGATGATAGAAGAGTAGAGCCCGAAGAACGTCCTGGAGTCAGCCTTGGGGATGACCCTCACAGTAAGACATCATTCCTTAGGGAAAAAAATTTCTTTTCATCTTGCCAAAGTATACATTTAACTTGTTTCTTTATTTTGTAGGCTACCTTGGATCAACATCATAGTATATCCCGAGCTAGGGCTAGAAATGACAAACTCCAAGCTGAGCTACAAACCGCCCTGACTGCTGCTTAGGAAGGCGAGCAGGCCACCAAAGCTGCCTTTGCAACTGCTCAAAAGGGCGAGTATGATGCCAAGTTCGCCCTTGCATCGTCTCAAGAAAGCGAGCAGGGCACAAAGATAGCCTTGGCTAATCTTTAGGTCAAGGTTGCTGAGGCCAAAGCAAAGCAGCTAGAGGCCGAGGCTGCGGTTAAACAAGAGAAAGCGGCCTCACTGTCCGCCATGGAAGACATGTTGTATCATTGCTGGGCTTTAAACTAGGATGGCAACTTTTCTTTCATGGCCCCAGAGCTGTGGGATCCATACCTCGAAAAATTCAAGGCCCGAATCTTGCAAGAGCCGTCGGAGACAGGGGATGCCTCTACAGTGGGCGAGCAGGAGATCGAGGAGGTCACGTCCTCAAAACGTCTTAGAGGGGCTTACTGAAGCCTTCGTTGTTTTACTCTTTCCTTCCCTTTTTTTTATATGTTTGTAAAAAATTTCCCTTGGGTTTACTTCGAGGTTTTTTTCCTCAGGACAACTTGAATTTCAATTCACATATCTAACTTTTAATCTATTTGTCTTTTCCTTGATTATCTCTCATGTTTATGCTTTCTTAGACTTGCACATTCGAGATTTTAGAAATCGATTTTTAGATCGGGATAGATATTTTGAGTTTGGTTATATCCAAATTTAATGTGTTGATTTATATCATACCTGTTAAGTGTCAGGCCTTGGACCTGGTTATATACAAGATTTTAAATATTTTAAACTTAGTTCGTGTTAGGTTTATTGACATCTCGAGCTTCTAAAAAAATACCCATCGAATATTCAATTTTGCTAACTTATAAGTTGTGTACCTGGTTGTATCCAGGGTTTTAATTGATTTGAACTTAGTTTGTGCTAGGTTTATTGACACCCCGAGCTCTTAAAAAGTCGTCGGATAATCAATTTTCCAAGCTTCTAAGCTTCTGACCTGGTTGTATCCAGGATTTTAAGTAGTTTAAAAATTTAAACTCAATCGACAACCTTGTTCTGATCCACCTCAGGTTATATGCCCCCTAAGTAACCAGAATGTAAAGACTTTCTTGGTTGCTTTTACAAACATCAATACATGAGCTAACTGATAAATAACCTTATAAAGAAAAATTATTTAAAACCACGCTAACAAGAAAAAGTACATAATAATCCCCCATTATTTAATTAAGTGGCTTTTATAACTAAGCCTTACATAAGTGGTTGGTAATACTTCTTTAAGTGCATGGTGTTCCAGGTCCGTGGGACTGTTTCTCCACTAAGTCGAGCTAATTTGAAAGTTCCTTCACATAAAACTTACACGATCTGATAAGGTCCTTCCTAATTCGGGCCTAAAGCGCCGCCCATAGGGTCCTTGTTTGCCAAAAAGACCCTTCTGAGAACTAGGTTGCCCAATCCAAAATTACGTCTTTTGACCATAGAATTGAAATAACGAATGGTTTTCTGCTGGTAATGCGCGAGCTGTAACTGTGAATCCTCTTGTTTTTCATCAATTAGGTCTAGAGACACGTTAAGTAGCTCATCATTCCACTCCTGGCTGAAAGTCCTTAGTCTGTGCGTTGCTACCTTTGCTTCAACGGGAAGGACGGCTTCACTTTCGAAGGTCAAGGAGAAAGGAGTGTGTTCTATGGAAGTCCCGTGGGAAGTTCGGTATGCCCAAAGTACTTGTGGGAGTTTCTTGGGCCATACTCCTTTTGCCTCATCTAACCTTTTCTTAAGGCTTGCCTTTAGGGCCTTATTCACATCCTCGACTTGTCCATTGGCCTGCAGATATGCTACCAAAGAAAAACTTTTAATAACTCCATGCTTTTCACAAAAATCGGTGAAGAGATCACTGTCAAACTAGGTTCCATTATCTGAAACAATCTTTTTAGGAAGCCCAAATCGACATACAATATTTTTCACCACGAAGTCCAGGACTCTCTTTGAAGTGATGGTTGCCAAAGGCTCGACCTCTACCCACTTCGTGAATTAATCAATTTCCACCACCGCCTAGCGAACTCCCCCCTTTCCCATAGGTAAGGATCCTATTAAGTCAATTCCCCATACTGCAAATGGCCACGGGGATGGGATCATCGTTAGCTCAATTGGAGCAGCTCGTACGATGTGGCGAAGCGCTGGCATTTGTCGCATTTCTGAACATGGGAGATGGAATCTTTTGTTAAATTTGGCCAAAAATAACCCTGCCTTAATATTTTTAAAGCTAGGTTTTGCCCCCTAGCATGATCTCCACAAAAGCCTTCATGCACCTCTTGCAGAATGGTTTTAGCCACGTCAGTATAATGTTCCATCCACTATCACATACCTCGGAGCTCGATAGAGTATTTTTCTCACATCCTTTCTTTCCTCGTGTAACCTTTCTGTTGTAAGATATTCCACTACGGGGGTCATCCAGGTTGGCTTAATGTCAATCATCTCGACCTCTACCATTTTTCCTGCCACGCTGAGACTCTCCAAGAATTCCACTAGTACTACATTCAAAGTCTCAGCTTCCTTAATGGTGGCAAGCCTTGCCAAAGCATCATCATTAGAGTTCTACTCGCGAGGTATCTATTCAACAGTAGTGTATTCAAACTTTGATAGCTCTCCCTTCACCTTAGCTAGATAAGCTGCCATCTTGGTACCACGGGCTTGATATTCTCCCAACACCTGATTGACCACGAGCTGGGAATCTCTATAACACTGGACGACCCTTGCTTTCAATTCCTTTGCCATTCTAAGTCCGGCTAACAAAGCTTCATATTCGGCTTCGTTGTTGGATGCTTCAAACCCGAATCTTAGATCTATATGGAATCGATGCCCCTCTGAAGAGATTAGTATGATTCCAGCTTCGAACCCATTCTTGTTAGATGAGCCGTCCACGAATATTCTCCACAACTCCTACACCGGTTCCTTCAAAAACTCCTCTTGAAATCTGGAACATTCAGCCACAAAATCAGCAAGGTCCTGGCTTTTGATTGAAGCCCATGGTGCGTATAGTATCTCGAACTGGTTGAGTTCAACCACCCATTTTAGAAGACATCCCGACGTTTCAGGTTTTTGCAATACCTGCCTTAGAGGTTGGTCGATCATGACGTTGATTGAATGGGACTGGAAGTATGGTCTAAGCTTCCTGGAAGAAAATATCAGGCAGAATGCTATCTTTTCTATCAGCAGATACCATGATTCAGCCCCGAGAAGTCTTTTGCTTATATAGTACACTGGTTTTTTAGCACAGTCTTCTTCCCAAACTAACACGGCGCTGGCTGTATTTTCTGTTACGGCCAAATAAAGGAACAGGGGCTCTCCAGATATCGGCTTAGACAATACTGGGGGCTCAACCAAATACGTCTTTAGGTCGAGGAATTCCTGCTCGCACTCCTCAGTCCATTCAAATTTCTTGTTTCCTCTGAGTAAGTTGTAGAATGGCAAACACTTGTCAGTGGACTTTGAAATAAATTGGTTTAGTGCTGCCACCTTTCCAGTCAGGCTTTGAACTTCTTTACGCAAGCTGGGCGAAGGCATATTCAATAATGACCTACTTTTATCTAGGTTCGCCTCTATCCCCCTTGTATTGACTATGAATCCCAGAAACTGTTATATTATTTTATAATATAATGTAATATTATATTATATTATAATATAATGTTTTTGATTAAATAAATGTGACAAAGAGTGTCACATATTGTAACATATAATAGAGAGTTAAATATTTAGATATATGAGACATATCCAAATAATGTAACATATTTGGTGTTACAAATTTGTAACTTCCAAATATTACCCTTTAATGTGTAAATTTGTTGTTACACAATATTGAGATGAATTTCATAAAGCCATTTGAGAAATGGCTGTTAGAGATATGATTTTAACCCCAATAATGTGTTTTGGGGGTTACAAAATCATTTGGGAGGGTTTGGAACCGTTTGGAAAAACAACACAAAATTTTGTGCTAAAATGGTCAGTGGCCGTGGCCATTGAATGTTGGTGGCCGGGGCCTGTGGGACAGAGAGTAGTGGCTGCGGCCACTAATGTCTCTGATCGCAGCCACAGGCCAAAAACTGACCAATTTTTCAGTTTTTTCAATCTTTGTTGAACGGCTCAAAAAACCCAATAACTCCCAAATATCATTTTTAATTCCATATTAATCCAATTAAACATTGGTAACAACCATGGGGGTTGGTGGAATTTGAAATTCAAAGGGTGTCTCTAAAACTCTATAAATAGGAGCCTATAGCTCACTTGAAAGACACAACATTTGTATCCATTAGAGCACTTGGCTAGAAACACCTTGAGGCTTGATAATTCCAGAAAGCATTTCCAATATATGTGAGAGATCCCTTTGTGTTTGAGTCAGGGTGAAATAAGCTTTTGGACAAAGGTTTTAAACCTTGTTCAAGTTGGTGATCCCCAACACTCTTCACTTTGGTTGTGTGAGTGAGAGTTTATTGTTTTTGTTCTTGTTCTTGTTCTTGTTCTTATTTTCTTCTATTGCTTTTCTTCTTTTTCTTCTTGTTCTATTTACTTGTACTTTTGTTTATGAGTTGTAATCCTTTTATTTCCTTTGTTCAAACACTTCTAGTTTATTTGTATCTTTTGTAATAGAGTTGTACTTTCTATTTCTATCATCTTACATCTCCTTCTCCTTTTATTTGTATTTTCAGTTATAGAGTTGTAACACTCCTATTAATCAATAATTATTTATTTGTAATATATTGCATAGAGTTGTATTTTCTTACCATTTCCATTGAGGCAATCTATTTTTTCCTAACATTCAAAAGCTTATTCCTTTGTTTGTTTCAATGGAAGGTGAGACCATCAAAATCATGAATCAAGACCTAGTGAGGTTGGATAGGTTTGATGGGTCCAATTTCACTAGGTGGCAAGACAAGGTGAGATTCCTTTTGACCACTCTCAAAATTGCCTACATCCTAGAATCCACTCTAAAACCTCTCCCAACACCATCCGACAAGGACACTCCCGAGGAGGTGGAGAAAAGAAGGAAGAGGGAGGAGGAAAATCTCCTTTGTAGGGGTCATATCCTCAACGCCCAATCCGATAGGCTCTATGACCTCTACACTGAGACCAAATCGGCAAAGGAGATATGGGATGCACTTGAGAAAAATTTCAAGGCGGAAGAGGAAGGTACCAAAAAGTTTTGATATCTCAATACTTTGATTTCAAATTTTTTGGTGATAAATCTATTCTTCCTCAAATTCATGAATTGCAAATAATTGTTAACAAACTGAAAGTTTTAAAGATTGAGCTTCTCGAGGCCTTTCAAGTTGGTGCTATAGTGGCTAAATTACCACCAACTTGGAAGAGCTATAGGAAAAGACTCATTCATAAAAATGAGGATTATTCTTTGGAGGAAATCCAAAAGCATATTCGAATCGAAGAGGAATCGATATGTAGAGATAAACTTGTGGAGGGGTCTAATGGAGAGACTTCCAAAGAAAATGTGGTGTCACAACCAAAACATCCCAAAAACAAAGGGAAAAAGGGTAATGAGAAACCTTTGGGTCCAAAAACCAACCCAAACAAGTTTAAGGGCGAGAAAGGTCCTTGCTTTGTGTGTGGGAAAAATGGTCACTATGCTAGAAAGTGTAGGCATAGAAAGGACCAACAGGGACATGAGGTGAACGCAACTCAAGAGGAAAACATAGTTGCTACCCTTAGTGAGGTGAATGCGGTCCAAGGCAAGGTGAAAGGGTGGTGGTATAATACATGTGCCACCGTCCATGTCACCTACGACAAATCATTGTTCAAGACCTTTGAAAAGTCAAAGGGCAACGATGAGATTCAAATGGGCAATGAGGGCAATGCCAAGGTACTTGGCAAAGGTACCATTGAAGTCTTTTTCACCTCTGGCAAGAAAGTTACATTAGTGAATGTACTTTATGTTCCCGAAATGAGTAGAAACTTGGTAAGTGGTGATTTGCTTGGCAAGCCCGGCATTAAAGCCGTTTTTGAGTCAGGTAAACTTATACTTACCAAATCAAATGTATTTTTGGGAAAGGGGTACTCTTGTGAGGGTATGGTTAAATTGTGCACCAATGATGTAACTTTCAATGTTACCAATAAAAATGCTAATTTCGCCTATATTGTTGAGTATGATTCTTTATTTTTGTGGCATCTTAGACTATTGCATATAGGTTTTTCCACCATGAAAAGAGTAGTAAAATGTGGTATGATTGCATGCAATATTAAAAACTATGGTAAATGTGAAACATGTGTTAAGAAAAAAATGATTAAGAAACCATTTCCTTGTGTAGAAAGATCATCTAATTTACTAGATTTAATCCATAGTGATCTTTGTGAATTAAATGGTGTTTTAACTAGAGGTGTTAAAATGTATTTTCTTACTTTTATAGATGATTTTAGAAGATATACCTATGTGTTTCTTTTAAAGCATAAAGATGAAACATTTGATGCTTTTAAATTGTATAAATTAGAAGTTGAAAATCAACTAAATAAAAAGATTAAGGTGCTAAGAAGTGATAGAGGAGGAGAGTACTTCTCTAATGAATTCAATACATTTTTTGAGAAAATGGTATAATTCATGAGTGCACTGCACCTTATACACCACAACACAATGGTGTTGCCGAAAGGAAAAATAGGACTTATCTAGAGATGATAAATTCTATGTTGGTGTTTTCTAAGTTGAACTTCAACTTATGGGGTGAAGCGCTTCTAACCTCTTGTCACATTCTTAATCGAATTCCGATGAAGAAAAATGAGATATCTCCATATGAGTAATGGAAAGGAAGAAAACCCAACATAGGGTACTTCAAAGTGTGGGGGTGTCTTGCATATTGCAAGAAAAATGAACCTAATAGAACAAAGTTAGGTTCAAGAGCCATAAAGTGTGCTTTTGTTGGTTATGCCAACAATAGTAAAGCTTATAGGCTATTAGACTTAGAGTCTAATATTGTGATTGAATCTAGAGAAGTTGAATTTGTTGAGAATATGTTATGTGACAAAAATTCTCAAGTTTCAACATCTCTAAAGGAGAATTTGTTATATGAGAACAATTCTCAAGCTTCTACATCCAAAGTTGATTCTCAAGAGGAGAATTCTCAAAAAGATGTAAAGAAACCCTTTGAACCTAGAAGAAGTCAAAGGCTTAAAAATCATAAAAGTCTAGCAGTGGATGAGATAGATTCTCAACGAATTTCATTCTACATGGTAGAAGGAAATAGAGAGGAAGTTATTAGGAAAATTCCTATTGTACTTCTCGTTGAGGATGATCCTAAGACTTATAGAGAAGCTATGCAATCGAGAGATAGTGCATTTTGGAAAGAAGCCATCAATGATGAGATGGATTCCATTCTTTCCAATAACACTTGGGAATTGGTAGACCTCCCACCGGGGTCTAAGCCAATTGGGTGTAAGTGGGTATTTAGGAGAAAATACCACACTGACAGCACTATCCAAACCTTTAAAGCTAGATTAGTAGACAAATGGTTTAGGCAAAAAAAGGGTATCGATTATTTCGATACCTATGCGCTTGTTGCAAGAACAACTTCTATAAGAATTTTGTTCGCTTTGGCTTCTATACACAACTTGTATGTTCATCAAATGGATGTCAAAACGACATTTCTTAATGGTGACCTCAATGAGGAGGTCTATATGGAACAACCCAAAGGGTTTGCCATACCAAAATATGAACATAAAGTATGTAGACTTGTAAAATCCTTATATGGATTGAAATAAGATCCTAAGCAATGGCATGAGAAATTTGATCAAGCTATCATGTCTAATGGGTTTAGACATAACAATAGAGACAAGTGTTTGTATTCCAAAACTTGTAAGGGATATGTGATCATTGTTTGCTTATATGTGGATGACATACTTATTATAAGTAATAACATGAAAGGGATAGAAGAAACGAAGAGGTTTCTATCATCAACCTTCAAGATGAAAGATCTTGGAGAAGTTGACACCATACTTGGTATCAAAGTAAAGAAACATAGTGGGGGTTTTGCGTTAGGGCAAGCCCACTATGTTGAGAAAGTATTGAACAAATTTAACCATCTCAAGGTTTAAGATGCCAATACTCCATTCGGTCATAGTGTAAAACTAGAGAAGAATGAAGGAAGAGCGGTGGCTCAATTGGAGTACGCTAGTGCTATAGGGAGTCTAATGTACGATGCCCAATGTACTAGACCTGATATAGCATTTGCGGTAAGTAAACTTAGTAGGTTTACAAGTAATCCAAGTGTGGATCACTGGAAGGCAATTGGAAGAGTCCTAGGTTATCTTAAGAAAACCAAAGGATTAAGCCTTCACTACTCCAAATTTCCTTCGATTTTAGAAGGATATACAGATGCAAGTTGGATATCCAATCTTAGGGGCAACTTTTCCACAATTGGTTGGGTATTTACACTTGGTGGAGGTGCAATTTTTGGGGTTCCAAGAAACAAACCTGTATATCTCATTCCACTATGGAAGCAGAGTTTATAGCTTTAGCTGCTACTGGCAAAGAGGCCGAATGGTTAAGGGATCTGTTGATAGAGATGTCCCTAATCAAAGAGAATGTATCTACTATATCGATACATTGTGATAGCCAAGCGACATTGGCTAGAGCATACAACGGAGTGTATAATGGGAAGTCTAGACATATTAGTCTAAGACATAGATATGTAAGAGAATTGATTCAAAGAGGAGTCATCTCAATATCCTATGTGAGAACAAGTGAAAATCTGGCGGATCCTTTCACTAAGCCACTAACGAGGGATTTAGTGGCTGCATCATCTCGAGGTATGGGACTTAAACTCCCTAAAGAGATTCACGATTGATGGTAACCTATCTTAACACTAGTTATTCAACTAGTATTAGGTTCAATAGGTAACAACAAGTCAATAAAGTGAATATTAGTTGTACTCAAAACAAGTCCCATATGAGATATTGAGTACTTGTGTATTACCAAGTCGAGGGTTAAAACTAAAAGGTTTTTTAATAGAATTCAGTCTTATAAAGACAAGTATATTTGGTAACAAAATACTGTAAGAATTCTACCTATATGGACCTAGGGGTGGTGTCGCCTCTCATTTGAATTGGGAGTATTCTCAAGAACGTCCATGAATGGAAAGTGCACATGGGCCATTAACGGTGCAAAGCGAGACATAGAGGTCTCAAGTGAACATCGCAAAGGTGTGTGTGTTATCACCGATTTGTTATCATGAAAAGATGGTTCAATGCCTAGTGCAACCAAATTTTCGACAAATTTTGTGATAATTACACTATAGTAAAGTTGAAGTTGAAAAACACTTTGCTTTATGAACTAATGCAATGACTCCTATAAGAGAGAGTTCTTATTTAATCAAGTGGGGGATATGTTATATTTTAAAATATAATGATTGATTAAATAAGTGTTACAATAGATAACTATTTAATCTAGTGGGGGAATGTTATATTATTTTATAATATAATGTAATATTATATTATATTATAATATAATGTTTTAGATTAAATAAATGTGACAAAGAGTGTCACATATTGTAACATATAATAGAGAGTTACAATATTTAGATATATGAGACATATCCAAATAATGTAACATATTTGGTGTTACAAATTTGTAACTTCCAAATATTACCCTTTAATGTGTAAATTTGTTGTTACACAATATTGAGATGATTTTCATAAATCCATTTGAGAAATGGCTCTTAGAGATATGATTTTAACCCCAATAATGTGTTTTGGGGGTTACAAAATCATTTGGGAGGGTTTGGAACCGTTTAGAAAAACAGCACAAAATTTTGTGCTAAAAATGGTCAGTGGCCGTGGCCACTGAATGTTGGTGGCTGTGGCCACTGAATGTTGGTGGCTATGGCCTGTGGGACAGAGAGTAGTGGTCGCGGCCACTAATGTCTTTGGTCGGGGCCACAGGCCAAAAAATGACCAATTTTTCAGTTTTTTCAATCTTTGTTGAATGGCTCAAAAAATCCAAATAACTCCCAAATCTCATTTTTAATTCCATATTAATCCAATTAAACATTTGTAACAGCCATGGGGGTTGGTGGAATTTGAAATTCAAAGGGTGTCTCTAAACTCTATAAATAGGAGCCTATAACTCACTTGAAAGACACAACATTTCTATCCATTAGAGCACTTGGCTAGAAGAACCTTGAGGCTTGATAATTCCAGAAAGCATTTCCAATATCTGTGAGAGATCCCTTAGTGCTTGAGTTAGGGGGAAATAAGCTTTTGGACAAATGTTTTAAACCTTGTTCAAGTTGGTGATCCCCAACACTCTTCACTTTGGTTGTGTGAGTGAGAGTTTATTGTTTTTGTTCTTGTTCTTGTTCTTATTTTCTTCTATTTCTTTTCTTCTTTTTCTTCTTGTTCTATTTACTTGTACTTTTGTTTAAGAGTTGTAATCCTTTTATTTCCTTTGTTCAAACACTTCTAGTTTATTTGTTTCTTTTGTAATAGAGTTGTACTTTCTATTTCTGTAATGCCCTGAATTCTCCGATGTGGTTTAATGGCGGGATTAGTAGGCCGGGAGGGCCATACTTGTTTAATTATGCCATGAAATGATATTATGCATGTATATGTGAATTATATTATAATATGATGTTAAATGCATGCATGTGGGTCCACATTTTAATTACAGGGGTGTGATGGTAATTTGGCCCGTTGAGGGTACAATTGTATAATTGTATGCATGTCGATGATATGTGTTGAGACCACATTATAATGTGAGTTTGTTCGAGCTATTCGACATGAGATGATCTTGGAGTACTGATTAGCGGTTTAGTCACAACAGGTTTAAGTGCGGGGCTCGGGTTGAGTCTCGGGGTGGTTTTAATGATTAAAGCGTTACCGGGTATTAGAGGGTAATAGGATATGAATTATTGGTGTTTGAGATTATCGAGAATAGCGGGAATTGGAGAGCGTTAATTATGATTAACGAGATAGGAGGGAGATACCAACTTTGCCCTTGGGAGCCTTTAGAAACTTTAAATTGACCTAGGGTTAAAATGGACATTTCACCCCTAGGATAGATATATACATTGATGGCTGAAAGAAGGTAGAAAAAATAGAGCAATTTGGAGAGCCTTCTCGTACCATCTTCTCCTTCAGTTTTCTTTGTGATTTTTGAACCATTCTTGAGGGATTCAAGCTTGGGAAGAAAGCCTTGGGAGTTTAGGAGTGTGTTCCCCATTGAAGAGCATCATAAGCTGAGCTTTGGGTAAGTTTCTAACCATAGAATTCTCTGGTTTGCCCTGTTTTGGTTTTGTTTTGCAGCTGAGATTTCTAGGGTGAATACTTGGTTTTGTTGGGAGTTTTGGCTAGGGTTCCTATGCTTGTGATGTTTGGGTTGTGTTAGGATGGTTTTTGGGTTCATTTGGCAGTAAGAATGGGATTTGGAAGCTTGGAAATCAGGTAGGAATCGAAGGAGATGAAGAAGGTCGGTTCAGGGGAGTTTTGGTCTGGAGGTAGCGCTATAGCGCCCACCCTAGGGCGCTACAGTGCTCCTCAGGAGGCTTTTGGGCATGTTGGGGGTTCTGAGTATAGCGTTGGGGCACTAGGGGTTGAGCGCTGTAGCGCTACCCTGTTCATTCAAAGTCCCGTTTTGAGTGTTTTTAAGGGTTTTTGACTTGGGGTTTCAATCCTTAAGGCCCGGGGTCGAATCTACTCACTGTGTGGGCATGTTTCGAGGTCCCGAGAGTGGTGCTTAGGTTAAGACCCTATTATTGTGGATTATCATTAATGGAGGTTATAATTGGTTGTGATTAGGTAACCGCTAAGGAACTAAAAGATCGATCGTTCTCAGGGGTCGTCCTTATTATACTTCTCGCTCGAACCTGAAGTAAGAAAACTGCACCCTGTGTATATATATGACATGCATGATTATTATTGAGGCATGTTGGTTGATAAATGTGGACATGGATTGCATATTAAATGCTGGTGAATGTTGATTACTAGTATATGGCACTGACCTAAGAGTCAGAAATGGCATAGCGTCATGAACGCCGGGCCAAATGAAGATTAGATCTAATCGATATCAGTGTTGGATAGCTCTAAGGCATTAACACTGGGCTGACCCTAAGGTCGATGAACTTATAAGCGATTGGCTAGTCTAAGACTAGTTATTCAGAGCTAGGGCATATGGTCCCGGTGACTATTTGTCACATGGCTAGGGAACGCTGTTCTAGGGTTATGATTCTAAGGTCATGAGGAAGGTTATGTTGGTGACTATTCACCATACACCTATCCTGGTCAAACTTATGAAAGGCTCACTTATCCGTTAAGCCCGAGTGACCCTATCGTCACATGGCTAGAGAGGGGGCTGTAACCACTTTTGTGACTTTTGCAACTGTCACCTATCTGTTTTGGACTGATAGTTCTGAATGATTATTATGATCACTGTTGATATTATATCATGCTATATTATGTTTTCTTGCTGGGCCTTGGCTCATGGGTGCTATGTGGTGCAGGTAAAGGGAAAGAAAAGCTCACCCAGCCTTGAGTGGAGAGCTTAGGTGGTGATGTGTACATATGCGGCCGCTTGACCACCACGGCCAAGGTGTTCTCAGAGGAACTAGGGTGTTTACCCTATTTTTGCCGCTTAGGTCGGCGGGATTGTAAATTTGAAACAGTAATGACCATTTTGTACTGAGAACAACTTGTAAATGTTTTGATTAGCTCTACAGAGCAGTTTGTAATGAAGATATCCATTCCTTTTTATTAGTTTTTCCACCTTAACCTGTTAACTACACTTAGAGCACGTTTTTAACCAAAGGACTCAGGTAGCGGGTCAAATTTCTGGTTCACCGTAACTGTTCTAGGGTAACCAGGGCGTTACAGTTTCTATCATCTTACATCTCCTTCTCCTTTTATTTGTATTTTCAGTTATAGAGTTGTAACACTCCTATTAATCAATCATTATTTATTTGTAATATATTGCATAGAGTTGTATTTTCTTACCATTTCCATTGAGGCAATCTATTTTTTCCTAACAGAAACTTTCCCGACGCCACTCCAAAAGTACACTTCTGGGGATTCAGTCTCATATTATATTTCCTCAAGATTTCAAAACATTCATTTAGATCTGAAACATGGTTATCGGCAGTCTTGGATTTGACTAGCTTATCATCGACATACACTTCCATATTTTTTCCGATTTGACCAATGAACATTCTGTTAACTAACCGTTGGTAGGTAGCTCCGGCGTTCTTCTGCCCGAAGGGCATAACTTTATAGAAATACACATTTGTTGGACTCATAAAGCTAGTATGATCCTAGTCTGCAGGATTCATCACGATCTGGTTATATCCAGAGTACGCATCCATAAAGGACATGAGCTCGTGTCCTGCGGTGGCGTCTACCAACTGATCAATTCTCGGCAGTGGGAAGCAATCCTTAGGAAAATCTTTATTCAGGTTGGAGAAATCGATGCAGGTCCGCCACTTTCCATTCAGCCTCAGGACCAGGATGGGATTCGCAACCCAGATTGGATATTTTGCTTCACAAATGAACTCGTACTTTAATAACCGAGCTACTTCTTCTTCCAATGCCTCAGCTCTGACTATTCCCAAACGTCTTTGTTTTTGGGATTTCGCAGGCACGCTTTTATCCATGTTTAGGGTGTGCATGATCACACTCGGGCTTATTCCCACCATGTCTTCATGAGACCAGGCGAACACATCCAGATTCCCTTGTAAAAATTTAACCAGTTCCTTTTTCCTATCATCGCCAAGATTTTTCCCAATCTTGACGACTCTCGAAGTGTCTTTGGGATCTATATTTATCTCCTCGAGCTCCTCAATAGCTTGGAGCTCTGACCTGTCCTCGCCCATTCGTGGGTTGATATCATCACTTGGGGCGACGTCTCTATCCTTTGTTTCTTGAGGTTCTTTCATCCCGGAGGTAACTTCCACTTCCTGGGACTCTTCATCTCCTCATTTTCATAAAAGTGATTGGTTGTTTTTCCAATCGTTGGTGTTTTGATAATTGTTGTTCCGGGATGAACTCTACTCCGTTATGGGATTTTAGTTCGTTTATATATCTCTTTTGGGCACCTCTGCTCGTGCATGCCAGATGAGGTCCTCCCGAAATGGTGGCTATATCTCCTCCTGTTATCGAAGGAGGATTGTCCTGATTCACTTGGGCTCCGGCTTGATTCACTGGAGCTTTCGAAGCTGATAGAGTGCTTTATCCAGTGAGCTGACTGGGAGCTACTAGATTCCGGGTGTACTGAGCCAAAGGTCCTGCCCTGATGAGAGTCTCGATCTCATCCTTCAAGTGTTTGCAGTCATCAGTATTATGACCAATATCATTGTGGAATCGACAAAATTTCGAAGGATCTCTCTTCGTCCTTTGATTCTTTAACGGTTCTGGTTTCTTCCATGGAAGGCAAGCAGAATTTGCCAAGAAGATGCGTTCTCTAGTATCCGTGAGATCGGTATATGTTGTGTAGACTGGATTAAATTTCTCCACAGACTTGTTTTTCTTTGTTCTATTCTTGTCGCCCTTACCATTTCCCTTTCTCTTATTATTTCCCCCTTGGTTATTCTAGGCAATGGTTTGAGCCATAGCTGCTATGTCTGTTACCGCTCCAACAAGCTGGACAGGGACTTGGCTGGTTCCTACGATGGAAGCTCGCGCCTCTTTTAGGTTGACCCACCTTTGAGCTCAATACAAGAACTCATCCATAGTACTAACTTCTTTCCTCTGTAGCTTTTGCCACGAGTCACCTCCAACAAGGATTCTTGTCCTCATTGCCATGAGCTTAGAACTCTCATCGGCGTCTCTAGCTCGCGCAACAACATTGGCAAACCTACTTAGGTATGCTTTCAACGGGTCACTGGGCTACTGTTTTACATTTTCCAGAGAGTCAGCCTTAATCCGAGCTGCTTGAGAAGCCATGAATGCTCTCTTGAAATCGACGGAAAAACTCTTCCACAAGCTGATTGAATGCCTCTTGTACTGTTTGAACCATTGCCTACCTATTAGAGTCAAGGGGAATATTAGGCATCTTAGCTTGGGCCTGATGTTGTGGGCCATCATCATGGTGTTGAACATCCCCAAGTGGTCAGATGGATCTCCATCTCCGTCAAAATTTGACAAATGTGGCATCCCGAAACCCTGTGGTTATGCAGTCACTGCAATATTCGGGGCAAAAAGCTCGAGCTCATCCTCTGAATCGCACTTATCTTTCTCTTTTTTTGATAGGAGCATTTTCATTAGTTCCTCCATCTGAGCTAACCTTTCAAGGGTTGGGTCCTTAGTTTCTTGGTTATTCTGGGGCTGTTCAACAGCTCCCGTCCCATCGCACGCGTTCGGCGGGTTGTAGTCCCTCCAAGTTCGGGCTTGGTTTGGTGGGACATTCATTTTATCACATACTTCGGAAGGACCTCCCCCTTGACGAGTGTAACTAACTCCTTCATTTCGAGCTGAATTTCTTCTATGTGAGTTTAGGTGATCTCGCAGATCAGGCTGTGGATTGAATCGAGGACTTTGAGCCAAACTCAGGTGATTTCTCAAATCTCCTTCGGACCTGCCACTTCGATGGATTTCTGTCTAATAACTTCCATTAGTGAAGCTCACTGCTCGCGGCTGAGGCTGAGGATCTGGATTATTGACACGTGTTCGCGGGACATAAGTAGGGGCAGACAGAGGAGGATTTCTCCTGCTATCCCCATAATCAGGAATATCCCGTGTAGAACGGGGCGGTGTCAGATTTCTTATGGGTGATGGGGGATGCCTAACCGGCGAGGAAATTCTTGTCCCATTAGGGCGAACTAAATTGGCCCACGGTCGCTCCGCCCCACCATTTCTAGCTCTTTGCGTCTGGCAGTTCGATCGTGATGCAAGAGGGTTGGTCGGAACATTTTGTCTCTATGAGCGTGCTCCGGCTCCTCCTCGTGGGTTGCCATGGGTATTCCCAGGCACGTACGACGGTGGTACCGAACTTGGGGTCACGTTTCTAATCGATTAACTGACCTGTCGATGACCCCTGGGAGGGCCACTAGGGTGACCATTTTGGCGATCTCGCAGTGTGGGCACAGAACTTGGGGTGGCAGTTCTGACTGACCGAATTGGTTTGGATCGGTTATTTCTGTGGGACTTATGAGATCCACTTTGCCTCTTTTCGACATTAACATCGTTTGCAAGTGGGGGCAACTGAGTCAAAACCTCCTCGATTTGCCTATTTGCCTTAGCAAGATGGCTCCTTAACTGCATGTTTTCCAGCTCCTCTGAATTTGGATTCGGTGGAAATGACGTTGAACTCCCAATATCAGGCCCACCAGTTGCTTTCCCGGTCGTTGCTGAACTTCAGGGCCATGCTCATTTGAAACACGGTATGGTGGGCCCCCTGCCCACTAGGCTATTCCATCTCATTGTCGTGCATCGAGCGAGTGACCACCATGATGAGATTTGATTAGGATTTTGATGAAAGCACTAATCTCAACCTCTCAATGAAAGCACCAAACTGTTGATGCGATTTTTTGCCAATAGTGAATTAAGAAAATAACAAGGTTAAATTAGTGCTTGATGATAAATCGAAATAAGAAAATAACTCTAAAAAACACTGGTCTTTTTACGTGGTTCAGTGGTTAAAATCCACCTAGTCCACAAGTCTGTATTATTACTGCTTTTCTCACTCTATTTTGACAGAGTATCGGTATTACAGAATAATCGTCCCCTTTCCTGTCCAATATTCTCAATATTTATAGAGAAATTCCTTGGGCAGGTTTGGGTAACTGCATGAGTCAATCACAGATTTACACATTTATTACATTTAATATGAAATATTCCCATTTATACTAGGATATGATCTGATCACGAAATAAATAGTCTCCTAATATCTGGGACATTAAATACCACAGGCTGGTCATAAACGATTATATACAGTATCCGGGTCTTCGGGGATCCGCGGATACACCATATCTTCAAATTAAATCGAGCTCGTATTGAGGAGGTCGTGCCTTATAAATATTATAAGCTCACTCTTATCAATTTATGCATCCTTAGCTCTACAATCATCATGAAAACCGTGCTGTCTATATGGAAAATACATGGACTCCTTGGCTATTTCTTCCATGCATTTATTTGCCAGCTGTACACGATCTGAGTGAAAGACCCGTGCTGAAATTAGGATACACATATACATATTTAATTTTTGTAGTATATATTTTTATATCATTTAAATTTATAAATTTATATTTTATATTGAAAAATGGCATTATCTATCCATATCTATATATAAATATATTTAATTAAGATAAAATATCCATAAAAAGTAATAGTAATATTATAAAATATCAATAAAAATAATATTATTATTGTTATCCAAAAAACTGGTACGAATGACGTGGCAAATGATTCTCGGACACGTGGCTGACACTTGGTGGAACTCTGCTAGGGTATCGACCAGAAGACAAATTACAAGCAGTAGGCAGCCGAAATTTACCTGCGACCAGTATGGTCACAGGTTTCGCATGCTTCATGATATTTTTGTAAAGATCTTTGCAAATCCCGAAATTAACTCCCATAATTTCCTGAGTATCCGATTATTTAGGAAAGAATATTTGTAACTAATTCATGTAATCCCCCTTGAGCCTATAAATAGAGAAAGATAGCTCAAGGAGGGGACTTTTGGCTTTCGAATTATTCGAGACTAGAGTGATTCTATTTGAGATATTGTCTTGTTCTTCAAAGGTTGGTGAAACTCATTGAACCCTTGTTCTTTGATCGCTCCTTCGGATCTTATATCAATAACAATCTAAGTGAACGCAGGTTATTACCAGATTCTGGGGCCGAACCACTATAAAATCTTGTGTCCTTATTATTTTCGTCATCACATTCTTTTCAACATAATCTTCCACGTCAAGCGTATTTTGACTCCGTGTTAGTTGGCCTAAATCTGGGTCAACATTCTGGTGCTTTCATTGAGAGCATGATATAGCATCGTTGAGAAAACAAATGGCGAAAACTACCAGGAAAACTGGACAGGCGGCCAGCGCTGCACCATCTAACCCGCCTCCTCCTCCCAATGTGGCTGAGGATGAGCCACACTTGGAATTTGATGAGGAAGAAATGGATGGCGCAATGCTGAAGAGCACTCTAGGGGCGCTGCACGAAGAGCTGGCCAGTCTGAGGGCCGGTCAAGAAAGTGCTGCCGAAATCATGGCGCAGCAGCAACAAGAAATTGAACGGCAACGCGTGGAGCTGAGTGAAAGGCAGGCGGAGATGGACCGTCGCCAGAGGGAGGCCATGGCAGCCCTCGAGGCAACCTTGCAACTGGCTAGGAATCAGGCTGCACCTGCCTCGCAGCCTGATCAACCTACGAATGGGCCACCCCACAGGGGTCCCAATCCTAGCCCGCCTATCCAACCCTCGAGGCCGCAAAGGCCCGAGCAGCCACCGGTGCCTCAAGACGATGTCCCGCTAAGAGACCCTGAGGCATAGCCTCCATCCCATGCTGGTCGCGGCAATCCCTCGCAGCAGAGGCAGAATAGGACCGGGCAGCAGCCTCGCAGTCCTAGACGCCATAGGGGCGACGAGCCAAACCCTCCGAGCAGAGGACAGTATCCTCCTGGCAACAGGAGGAACTCAGAGTTAGGATCTGCGGTCCGAGGCCCCCCACGACATGGTAATGCACGGGGACCTAACGACCAACGCAGACCACCCAAACGCTCGGGAGTTTCCGGCCCGGGAGGGAAATCGAGGGAACAGTCGATCCCACCATAGCCAATCAAGATTCAGAGATGGCCATGGTTATAATGACGCCGACTCAGGCAAAGGGAATGCCGGTCGGAGGAATGAAGAAAGAGGTGGAGGCAGGAGCCAACCACCTCAAGATGACCAACCCGACAAACAGAATGCTGGGGGCAGCCTAGAAAAAATAACGTCTTCGATCGGCTCAGAGCTAGCGAGCAGCGGAGGAGAGACGAGGACTTGAGAGATGTACTCAACGATCACCGCGAATGACACGGCGAGTATGTCCCCCCAGCACCAGAGCCCACGACGATTCCTAGCGCTATGCAGGCCCAGATAGATGCCCTCAACCAGGCAGTGCAGCAGCTGGTCGGGGGAAGAACATCTTACATCGACAACGATAGGAGGAAAGGCACTCCTTTCGTCCAAAGGATAGCTATGGAAGAAAATCCTAACAAGTTTAAAATGCCTACGCTTCCAAACTTCGATGGGTATGGTGACCCGGTATCTCACGTCAACAAGTTTGAGATACAAATGGACATTCAGAAAGTGTCCGAAGACGCTCGGTGCAGGATCTTCCCTGCAACACTATCTGATGCTGCACAGGAGTGGTTTTTTAAATACCCTCCTGCAAGTATAGTTTCCTGGGAAATGTTCGTAAAGGAGTTCTACGGACAGTTCTACGCGGGTCGTGTGCACCCGACCGAGGCAAATCAGCTGGTCGAAATACGCCAGCAGGATGGAGAACCACTAAAAGACTACGTCCAGCGCTTCATGCGAGCAGCTGCTGGAGCAAAGACAGTGGGAGACGAAGGAAAAATGATGGCCATAACCGCAGGGGTTAAGAGCCGCACGCCTCTCTGGGAAAGCCTTCGAAAACATTGGGTTAGAACTACCCATGAATTCTTAGACCGAGCTGATCGCTACATCATGCTCGAAGATGCCATCGCCGACGAAGAGAAGCCCCTAGGCAAAGGCAAGGGGACTACCGAGACCGCCAAAGCCGCCAATGGGTCCAAGCCCAATGGCAACGGCAAAGGCAACGGAAACGGCAACGGCAATGGCAAGAATGGGGGGAAGCGGCTACACAATGAGCCTTCCACCTCTGACAATAAACGAGCCAAGGGTATCCGTTATGAACCTCGGTTCACTAACTATATTGCCCTAGTTGAGTCTCGGGGAGAGGTTTATCAGGCCACGAGTTCCAGCGTGCCTTATAAGAGACCTGCCCCCATTCGAAAGGATATTTCGAAAAGAGACACCACCAAGTTCTGTAGTTATCATAACGACTACGGACACGATACCAACGAATGCAACCAGCTGAAGGATGAAATCGAGTTCCTTATTAGACAAGGACACTTGAGAAGATATGTACGGACCTCGGGAAATTCCCAACGAGAAGCTCCAGGTGGCAACGAGCAGGCGCCCACGCGCCAACGCTCGCCACCTTTGCAGCCTGCTCCCGTGACTGGCACATTGTTAACCATCTGCGGAGGCCCGCACCTCACGGGAAACAGCAGAAAAGCCAGAGAACGATACGCTCGGGCTCTACGCCACGACCAGAACATCGAGATGATGACCGTGGATGACCGCGCGCCGAAGAAGGCTCGGTCAGATGAAGGTGAGATAACCTTCTCTGATAGCGATGCCCAACATGTCCGGTTCCCACATTCCGATTCGCTGGTCATGGATATCCAAATGGGCAACATGATGGTGAAAAGGGTGCTGGTCGATACAGGAAGTTTGGTGAATATCCTGTATAAATCTTCGCTGGAATGCATGACGTTGTCCGTTAAGGACCTGGAGCCCTGCAACCAAATGATATACGGCTTCTCTAGTGAGGGACTCGCCCCCGTAGGGTCAATCAGACTACCAGTGACAGCGGGTACATCGCCTGCAACCAGGACATTACTCGCTACTTTTATAGTAGTCGATTGTCCTTCGGCGTACAATGCCGTCATTGGGAGGCCTGTACTGGTTGATCTATGGGCCGTCACCTCTATGTGGCATTTAGCCATGAAATTCCCGATATATGCAGGGGTAGGACGCGTGTTGGGAAACCAGAGGGAGGCCAGAGAGTGCTACAATGCCTCAGTCACGAAGGCGAAAAAGGGAACGTCAAAAAGCACTACCTCAGATAAGTTGCAGATGGAAATTGATACACAAGCCCAATCCGGTGATGAAGTCACCAAATAGGGTGTTTCCCAGAGTGAGGATAGAGATTTAGATCCCCGCTTTGGGGATTTTGAAGAAAACGTTGGTCCAACTTGACGAAAGAGACCCGACCAGAGTCGTGAAGGTCGGGAAAAACCTAGAACCAACCATGAAGCATGCACTGGTGGAATTTTTGCGGAAGAATTAGGAAGTCTTTGCCTGGTCGCACAAAGACATGGCTGGAATAGACCCTACAGTTATTAGCCACGTCCTGAACATAGACAAGACTTTTCCACCCGTGCAACAAAAAAGAAGGCTGCTCGATAAGGATCGATCGAGAGCCTTAAAAGAAGAAGTTGAGAGATTGAAGGAGAATGGGTTCATCAAGGTGGCGTTTTATCCATCGTGGGTCTCCAATCCAGTGCTGGTTCCCAAGCCTAACGACAAATGGCGAACTTGTGTGGATTTTACAGACCTTAATAAAGCCTGCCCAAAGGATTGCTTCCCACTCCCAAGAATCGACCAGTTGGTCAATGCCACTGCAGGACACGAGATCCTCTCCTTCATGGATGCATATTCGGGCTACAATCAGATTAGCATGCATCCCCCTGATGAGGATCACACCAGCTTTTGGACTGATACGGGCTTATACTGTTATAAAGTAATGCCCTTCGGACTGAAAAACGCAGGTGCGACTTACCAGCGGTTAGTTAACCACATGTTTAAAGAATTGATCGGAGTAAACATGGAGGTATATGTGGATGACATGCTGGTAAAGCCTAAAAAGGCAGAAGGACATGTGAAGGATTTACAAGAATGTTTTGATGTATTGAACAAGTACCAGATGAAACTAAATCCTCTCAAATGTTCCTTCGGAGTTGGATCAGGGAAGTTTTTGGAGTTCATTGTAAATTCAAGAGGAATCGAGGCCAACCCCGACAAGATAAAAGCCCTGATCGACATGAAATCGCCAGAAAAGATCAAAGATGTACAAAGTTTAACTGGGAGGATTGCAGCCCTAAGTAGATTTATTTCGAAATCAACAGACAAATGCATCCCGTTTTTCAATCTACTTAGGGGCAATAAGAAATTTGAATAGACAAGAGACTGCGAGCAAGCTTTCCAGGCCTTGAAAGCCCATATGGCACAGCCTCCCATTTTATCAAAGCCAATCGAAGGAGAAACTTTGTTCATTTACCTGGCGATCACTGAAGTTGCTGCTAGTGCGGTACTAGTACGAGAGGAAGAAGGCATACAAAAAGCGGTTTACTATGTAAGCAAGAGGCTGATCGGAGCAGAACTGAGATATCCACCCATCGAAAGGTTAGCATATTGCTTAATCCTGACCTCAAGGAAGCTGTGCCCTTACTTCCAAGCCCATCCTATCACAGTTTTAACCGACCAGCCCCTTCGGTAAGTCCTCCAAAAACCAGAAGCGGCTGGGCGTCTATTAAAATGGGCAGTCGAACTAGGGCAGTTCGATATCACATATTCACCGTGAGCAGCAGTAAAGGGACAAGTCTTGGCTGATCTCATCGCAGAGTTCACCGAACTCCCGGATAGTGAGCAGTGCGAAAAGCCTAGTGCGCCTGAGCCTCATGATGAAGCTCCTTCGTGGAAGTTATTCACAGACGGGTCGTCAAACGAATCTCACGCAGGAGCAGGAGTGATCTTGATAACGCCAGAAGGGCATCGATTTCACTGTGCCATCAGGTTCGACTTCACCGCGTCAAATAATGAAGCCGAATACGAAGCACTCCTCACTGGATTGAGAATGGCAAAAGACATGAGCATAAAGACACTTGATATTTACAGTGATTCCCAGCTAGTAGTAAATCAAGTTCTAGGGGAATATCAAGCACGAGGCCTAAAAATGGTGGCCTACTTGAATAAAACTAAAGACCTGTTAGCCCAGTTCACGAAGTATACCCTCCAGCAGATACCGCGGGATCAGAATTCGAATGCAGATGCCTTAGCCAAACTCGCGAGCGCGAAAGATGCTGACACTTTGAACATTGTGCTGGTAGAAAGATTGAGTGAGCCAAGCATACGAGAAATTGAAGCTAGTATGGAAATCCGAATGGAAGATACATGGATGGCGCCTTACTTGGAGTATCTGACAAATGGTGTGCTACCAACAGATAGGAACAAGGCCAGAACTCTACAAAGACAGGCTGCTAGGTACATACTGGTCGATGGTGTTATGTACCGAAGAGGATATTCCATGCCACTACTCAGGTGCATTATGCCAGAAAAAGCTAAGGAGCTGATGAAGGAGGTACATGAAGGCTTCTGCGGGGATCACGCTGGGGGGGGCAAAGTTTGGCAAAAAAGATTCTAAGGAAAGGCTACTTCTGGCCGACTATGAACGAAGATTCGATGGAATTCGTACGAAAATGCGATAAATGTCAAAGGTTTTCCAAAATTCCACAAGCAGCTCCAAACGAGTTAAAATAGATGCAGAGTCCTTGGCCTTTCGTAGTATGGGGTATAGACCTGATTGGATCCCTGCCAATGGGAAAAGGCGGAGTGAAGTACGCAGTTGTGGCAGTTGATTACTTCACCAAATGGGTCAAAGCTGAACCACTCGCTACCATAACGACCAAGAAAGTTCTTGATTTTTTCATCAAGAACATTGTTTGCCGGTATGGTTTTCCCCGAAAGATTGTCTCAGACAACGGAACCCAATTTGACAGTGACTTATTTACCGACTTCTGCGAAAGACATGGGATCATTAAAAGCTTTTCTTCAGTTGTGCATCCTCAAGTGAACGGGCAGGTCGAGGCGGTGAATAAAACGCTTAAAGAAACCCTGAAGAAAAGGCTCGAAGATGCTATGGGAGCATGGCCAAAACAGCTGCCTAAAGTCCTCTAGTCGTATAGAACTTCTCACCGAACAGCGACGGGTCATACTCCATTCTCCTTAGCCTACGAATATGAGGCCATGTTACCTGTCGAATTAGATCCCCCCTCACATCGACGCATTACATACGACCAGGGCCAGAACAACCAACTGATAATGGAGTCCCTAGACTCAATTGACGAAATACGAGAAAAAGCCCAACTCCGAGTTGCTGCGTACTAGCAAAAGGTCGCCCGGTACTTTAACTCGAAAGTAAATGAAAGAAAATTCAACGTCGGTGACCTGGTGCTACGACGAGTTTTCTTGAACACCCGCGACCCCACTACTGGAGTACTCGGACCTAATTGGGAAGGACCTTACCAGATTGAAGAAGTCCTTCACCCGGGCACCTACAAACTTGCACGCCTAAATGGAGATCTCGTTCCACGCTATTGGAATGGAGAACACCTGCGCAAGTACTACCAATAAACAGTCCTTTTTAAAGGACTTGCTTGTATTAATTTTTACTTTTTACAAGTTTCGAAAAAGGGTTAGCCACGTCGTATGGCTAATCGCTTATAAGTGTAAGATCTTTTTTAAGATCACTCATAAAGACATGTTTAGTCCATTTTTAATATGAGATTATAAGGGACTGTGCGCAGCCAGTCATTCTTGCCAACCTTTGTGAATTTATTTTTGCAAGTATTTGTTCATTACGTGTGTTGTTTTGCTGTATTATAAGTGTTACGTTTTCTACCAAGCAGAAATGTTCGCACAGGTCGTGGTCAAGGCAAGTGACCCAGGACCTAAAGCTCCTCGATCACTTGGGGGGCATATAAGGTAAATCGATAGCAAAGCATACCAAAAGGTATGTAAACACATGAACAAAATGAGTGAAAGCATGCTACGGTACTTAGAGTATTTTTCAAAATATATATTTTGTTAAATCAAACCAAAGTACTATGCTAAGTTCAGTCATACGAACATATGTTATAGTAAATGAAAATATTATAATATCAAGATGCAGTCTTTTACACCGCGAGCATCACTACTTGGATGTAATTGTTCAAAATAAAAGGAAAGTTTGCTGCCCGTGCAGCAAATTTAAATTTAAAAATAAAAATTGTCTTTACAGTACGACCCGTGGGTCGTGTAAATGAAGACAAATAAAAAGGAGAAAAATAAGTTTAAGGAGCAGGAGGATCTTGCTCAACATTTTGGTTGGTTGCATCATCAACGACTCCTCCTTCCTCTTCGGCTGCGGCCAGCTGGATGCTTGGAGAAGCGGGGATCCTTGCTCTTTCTTCTTCTTCAGCCAATCGAGCAGTACAGCGGGCCAACTCAGCATTCCTGTCGTCTTCTAGAAGGTAGTCAAAGTTGGCACCCTGGTTTTGTTTCCAGAAGTCGTAAAAGCACCGAAGCGTCGCATTCTTGTACCTTTCCAGATCTTTGGCATTGGTAAGCTTAAGCTGCTCTACTTGGCTCTCAAAAACGGCTATGGCCTTGTCCTTAGCAAGAAGCTCCTCCTTAAGCCTCTTAACTTCACGGTATTGGACCTGACTGGACTCTTGAAAGTCATCCCTCTACTTCCTTAAGGCTGCCTTAGAAGACTCAGCCTTTGCCAGCTTTGCCACCGCAGCATCCTTCTGTTGGGTGACCACCTCCAACTCCCCAGCGTGCCTGGTTTCTGCAGCTTGAAGCTCCTCCTTGGCTTTCACCTGATACCTCTCAATGGCCTTTGCCCGAGCCTGGTCGATGGTAGCCTGGGCACGGGTACGAGCAGCAGTTGCAGTCAGCAAGGCCTATGGTCAAAGGATAAAGTTAGAGTCTATTACAAGGAAGAAAAAACGAAGGCCAAAGAGATGGAAAATGCTTACGCTTCCAATTTCGTTTAGGGCCCTGTTCAGGATTTGATCGACCCCCATGTTCTCCGCCTCAGCCATCGCATCCTTGCAGCGGTCGTACTTCATGATGTGTGCAAGAAAATCCTTGGCTACTCGCAAGGTGCGGTGTGAAAGTTTGGCCCCAGGAGCTTCAGCCGGCTGGGACTGTTCTTTCGTGACTGCGGGCGTGGGATTCGTAGTAGCAGGCGGGGTTTCCTTTTCAACAGGAACCGAAGGCTGAGCAGAAGCTTGCCCAGTTGGCACATCCTTGGAAGGATCTTCTGTTCGACCCTTCTTGGCAGGAGGTCCTTGGCTCGATTCACCATTGTGCCTCCTGGACGTCTTTCGCCGAACTAGGGGGACTTCTACCTCCTCCTCAGTCTGGTACAAATCGAAGACGTTGGGAGTGGCCATATCTGCGTACAAAGAAAAATATGCAAAAGGTAAGATAAAGGCAGATAAAAACTCTTGATAAAAGAGAAAGGAGGTCACAAAGTTTAGTACCCGAGCTACAACTACTGGTCGCTATACTACTGACTCTATTAGTCACACACTCACTATCTGGCACGAAGAAGTCTGGCCCTAGATTTAGAGTATACGTAAAATTGCCCTCCCCATCAAACAAGTGAAAGGGAATTGGCAAGTTATTTAAAAGCGAAATAACAGTACCGTTTTCTTCGGAGGATTCATCCAGGTCCACAATAGACTCTGTTGCCTTTTGTTTCCCCTTGCCTTGGTGCGCAGAAGGCCTCTCTGCGGTAGGATCGCCAGTGGGTTCCCTGATTATAACCCCCTGTCGGCCTCCTTCGGGGAGGAGACACTGGGGGTTGCTGCTCGGGATCCCCCTCGGCCATGGCATCTGATACCACAGGTCCTCTTGTTTCATGGCGAGGAGCCAGGAGACCAGATAGCCTTAGATTTTCATCGGTAACCAGGTACTTGACGCTTTTTTCTGCGTCTGTCATCCTGGCCAGTGCGGTGGATCTCAACACCATGTCTGGTGTTGGGGTCGGACGTAGCCATGGTCCTGAAAGGAAAAGTATACCTTAAGAAAAATGGAGAAAAAATTTGCTGAGGAAAGGTATCGACCAGTAAAAGCAGCGTTTACCTCCTCGAGCGAAGGCCAGATTGTTGGCGGTCATGTTCGGTGTGAGGAAGTACTCCCTACTGTACTGCCCCACATTGGAAATATGAGTGGTGTCACTCAGGAACGTCTGGCTCGTCTCCTGGTGACAAAGGTGGAAGAAGCCCGTCCCATACTGTTGAGGGTTGGACTTGAGGTCAAAAAGGAAGTTGATCTCATGAGGGGTAGGTTCTGGCCATTTTTTAAGTTTGTACAGGATATAGAGTGCGACCAGCATTCTATATCCATTCGGGGTAATTTAAAAGGGGGCGACACCAAAATAATTGGCCACCCCCTGATAAAAAGGATGTAGAGGGAGGATAGCCCCCGCCTCTATATGATATCTGGACCAAGCACTATATACACCTCCGGGAAGGTTAGCCCTTTGGTCTGCGGCTGGAATTTTGAGATTAATCCCTGTAAAAGGATACTTCCTACGGTAGTTGGCAAGCATCCGAGGAGTCACTTGGCTGGTCGGGGAGAGATACCACTCGACATCAGGAAGGTTTTGATGCCGAGGGCGGGCCCTGGCTTGGATATGAGGGTCTGGGGTGGCATTTTCTCGACCACTGGTCGAGGGAACCCTAGCCTGTGGATCAAGTTGGGCAGGAGAGTTTGGGCTATTTTCGGAGTCAGGTCTTTTCTTGCCTAAAGACTTAAGACGAGCCATTTGAGGAGGTGATGGACGAGGTCTGGGAGAAGATCGCGAAAAGGGAATCTCGTGAACTCGATCGGTCGGTTGTTCTTTGCCTTCGAGAAGCTGGGCAAGAAGATCGTTGTCGATGGGCCGTTCACCTCCCCACAAATCTGGCATTAAAGTCTGCAAACAGAAGAATGGGGAGGTGAGGATAGAGAATTTTGAAAGCTTTTAGGATAACGCTGGTCGAGTATAAAAGTTAAGCCTTTATACAGCAGCATTCTAACAAAAAGCTAAATTTTGTCACTCGAACAGTTTGAGAAACAGATCAGAAGTGAAAGTAAAATGTTTTTTTTTTTTTGTAAAAGCTTTTTCAACTCCTTTTAGGGCGGGAAAAACATATTTTTTCGGCTGGCATAAAAATTGAACCTTTACTTCAGTTTTACGTCCTAAAAAGTATGATCTCGACTATCAAACTAACTCGTAACTTTTTTCACCCACAAAACCCTCTACTGACAAACATCTCAACCCAGAAATAGATGAACTCAACAGTCAAATATACAGAAACATGCACTACAAAAATATGAAGCATAAAAGTTCCAAGACTTACCAGAAAGAAGATCGTGGAGGTTGGTAAGAGTTTTCGGAGATCAAGGAACTCACGGACTAAGCCTTGAAAACGCAAAAGGACGATCTCTAGAAGAAAATGGAAGCTCTGGTTTTAGGGTTTCTTGAAAGAGTAATGGCATGCGTAAAAAGAAAAGGAAGATTTCGGAGATGCTATATATATCTTTTTGTCTGAGGCATTAAAAGGGAGTAATCATCAGCTTCCCCTTTTTCAAAGTATGGGGAAGAGTGATAGCCGTCGAAATATTACTGGGGAAGCGAAAAGCCGTGATTAGACAAGAGTAGGTTGCTTTTTCCAAGAACACATGAAGGGTTCTGACAGGAATGGCGGGGTCACCGAAGAGTCATTTCCTCAAAAGTTTATTTATTGCTCGTAATAAATAAACTTGGGGGGCAAATGTTATCCAAAAAACTGGTACGAATGACGTGACAAATGATTCTTGGACATGTGGCTGACACTTGGCGGAACTCTGCTAGGGTATCGACCAGAAGACAAATTAAAAGCAGTAGGCAGCCGAAATTTACCTGCGACCAGTATGGTCGCAGGTTCCGCATGCTCATGATATTTTTGTAAAGATCTTTTTAAATCCCGAAATTAACTCCCATAATTTCCTGAGTATCCGATTATTTAGGAAAGAATATTTGTAACTAATTCATGTAATCCCCCTTGAGCCTATAAATAGAGAAAGATAGCTCAAGGAGGAGACTTTTAGCTTTCGAATTATTCGAGACTAGAGTGATTCTATTTGAGATATTGTCTTGTTCTTCAAAGGTTGGTGAACTCATTGAACCCTAGTTCTTTGATCGCTCCTTTGGATCTTATATCAATAACAATCTAAGTGGACGTAGGTTATTATCAGATCCTGGGGCCGAACCACTATAAAATCTTGTGTCCTTATTATTTTCGTCATCACATTCTTTTCAACATAATCTTCCACATCAAGCGTATTTTGACTCCGTGTCAGTTGGCCAAAATCTGGGTCAACAATTGTTGTATTTGCTATTATTATTATTATTATTATTATCATCATTGTTTTTCTCATAATATGGAAAATAATTATATAACAGGTGATGCGACACTCTAAATTTTTTCCAAACCACTCTATCTTTATTTTCTCAATTTTTTATTCTAATTTTTCTAATTTAAGATTATTAATTAAGGGGAAAATGTCTATAAAAATTTATATCAATATCTATCTACATGATTACTTTTTATTTAAACCTCAATAAATATACACACATATATCTTAACGTCATATATAATCTAAATTTGAATTCTAATTTGATTTATTTGAAAAAAAATAAATGGATTTGAACTTTTTATTTAAATGATATATATAATTATCTATACATATATATTATTTATATAAAAGAGGGTCTCAAGGAGATGGTTTGACACTCTAAAATTTATCTAAATCACTCTATTTGTTTTCTTATTCTTTTATTCAACTTTTTTTGAAATTATATATGTTTAAACTACTTTTTTTTAAATATATAATAATAATAATAATAATAATAATAATAATAATAATTAACTCTATTTTGACAAAACACGAGGTCTAAAAATTAATTTTTTAAAATAAATGGTCTAACACGTAATTGAATACATGCAGTTCAAAAAATCTATCTAGATACACCTATTTTTAACGTTTTAACAAAACACGAGTTCCAAAAGTTAATTTGTTAAAATAAAACTAATTTTTAATCATTTATTTTGACATTTTAAAAATAAAGTGTCCAAATATGTATTCAACAAAAATACATGTGGTTCAAATAATATATCTATATATATATACTTATTTTTAACATTTTGACAAAACACGAGATCCAAAAATTAATTTTTTAAAATAAAGGGTCTAAAGAGGTAATTGAATACATGTGGTTCAAATAGTATATCTATATATATCTATTTTTTACGTTTTTCCAAAACACGAAATCCAAAAGTTAATTTTTAAAAAATAAATTGTCCAAATGGGTAATCGACTAAAATATAAGGTTCAAAATGGTGTGAACCCTTACATAAAATATATATCATATAAATAATTTACTTTTTATAAAGATTTTTTTAACCTTTTGAATACATACATGGTTCAAAAGCTAATTTTTTTTTAAAAAAAAGGTCAAAATAGGTAATCGGTTGAAATAGAGTGTTCAAATAATCGATTTATCTATTCCTATTTTTAATATTTTGACAAAACACAAGGTATACAAGTTATTTTTTATAAACAAAGGGTAATCGACCAAATAACCATTACAAAATACTGCGCGCAGTGCGATTATATTTTCTAGTTTATATATATGGTAACAATCGATAGTACATATATAAACAAGTATTACGGGTTGGACACCAAACCATAAATTATTATTTTACTTTTATAAAAAATCTTATAAAATAATTTAAATAAAATAAATAAAAAAATGTAAAAATTAAATAAGCCAACCAAAATCAAATAAAATATTTAGAAATTGATTAGTTGACTAATAGAATTAGAATGGAAATAAATTTGAAATCAGTTAATAAAAGAAAACCTACAAACCAAAACTTTAAAAATGAGTAAGAGGATGGAGAAGATGATAGTCTAGATGGGTCACAGGAAGATTGAGCAAGGGGTGGCAAGCTAGAGCAAAACAACAAAAGGTGATTAGAGACCTTGGTGAAGGCTCGAATGTGTACGGGTGTACAGTGTTTTTGGTTAAGCGAGGAATGGCAAGTAGTTGCAAGAGATATGGTGTGAGGGTGGCATTTGAAAGGAGCAAGGGTTTCTTCTTTCTTATTTTTTAATATAGTGGATTATTCCACTTTTCACCAATTAGTTTTGATATAAAATATCTTATTACTTAAACCTTTCAAGTTCTATTTGTTCTTGAGTCCTGGGATTGAAGATTGAAGAAAATGAATACAATATTTAATTTTTATTTTTTGAAATATTAAAAAAAATTGTATTTATATTTTGATTTTAGTTGAAGATGAATTTTAGGTTTTAAATTAAGTTTTATTTTATTTATTGAATGTGTTACTTTTTCTTAGGTTTTTAATAAATTAATTAAAATTATTTTTTTTATTAGATTTCTTTTAGTGGTTGAACAAATAAGAGTAACACATCACTTCTAAATAAGGAGTTAGCGTTTTGATACTGATAGTTGCACTCAAATTATAATAAATAATGATATCTGTATCAAAATTATGCACTAAAATATTACATGAACTGACGTAGTATTGAATTTTAAAATTGTGGTCTTGCGTGAACTGAATTTGATTGGTTTAATGAAATTGACACGTTAGTTGGTATAATATTTTAGTGCATAATTTTGGTGCAAATATCATTACTCAATTATAATATTTGGTATTTTCGTCAATATTATTTTTTCTTTGGTATATATAAATACAACTATTTTGAAAAGAATTGATCGTTTTTTTTTATGTAAATATCCCAAAATGTAATAATCATATTTCTTTGTTGAATTTTCTTTGGGGAATATTTTTATTATTAAAAATAGACCTTTTACACTTAATTATTTGCAAATATATATTATTTCATTATATATGACATTTTTAGCTTTTGAAATAAAAATTGGCCTATTAACTAAAAAAATATTAATACATTCTAAAAAAAAAAATCTATGTTTGACTCTTAAGCTTTATTTGAAATATAAATTTTCCTACTAATTCTAACAAATACATCAATATATATTTGTTGACGCGGTTCCTCGCCAACAGGTAATTAAAAAAAGAAGAGAAAATGATTAGTGCTTAGGTTGAACCGAAACAGATATATGATCTTAGGAAAATGAAATGGTGACTCAAAGTACGTTTTTTTAAGTGGTTCAAAGGTTAAAATCCTTCTACTCCACTAGTCAGTATTATTGCTATATACTGGGTATTTGATTACAAGGTATTTCTTACAATCTAGGATCCAACCCCTATTAACTCCCAAGGTCTCCATCTTTATAGGAGAAGGCACCTGGGAGTTGGTAAGAAGGTCATCCCATGACCTTCTTACCTATCATGTCGACTCTATGACATTCATGATTAATTCCTAAACCTGACACATAAGTGTGATCAAATCAATAAGTAAGGGGATAATGGGCCGCACGGCCCAAACCAGTCGTGGGAGTCTGAATACGCACGTTCCTGCTGCGTGTCCAAGAAGTCAGGGATATATCCAACATGTGATGTCTGATATATGCACGTTTACCTTGCGTGGTTGACTTTATAAAGGGTCACAGCCTCCAACTCCAACTCATATCACGAGCTGGATCTTCACTCGACCTGCGGCCTTCCGAGTCCAGACTCAATCCTTAGGCAATCTTGGCGAACCCTTAGGTTACCCCGAGCTAAGGAGGTGGGACCTTACAATGGCAGCTCCGGTCCTGGGGATGTCTGCCTGGTGATCATGACTAGACCGTACCTCAGCTCGCTAATCAGCCCGTGGGAAAATCAGGGCGTACATCTGCCCCCAAGCCCCTGCTCGTGGTACACGACATCGTGTAAGGCCACAGGAGGGCCTTTTAGGCTTTCCCATGAACTCTTCACATTCCACCCTTTACGCAGGCGCCTAATACGTGGAGCATCGTGGTTGGGGACGGTACGTCTTCCGAGAACCGCATTTAATGGCCTAGCCTATACCCAGTCGTCGTTTCGTATATCGAGTGGAGGGCCTTGGATCCCACATCAGGGCCATCCAACGACCCTCTTTATGTGACCCTTCACGTATATAAAAGGGGATGGCCACCCTACGCATAGGCCACCCTTTCATTTGAAATTTCTCAGAAATTCTCTTCTTCTTCTCTCTTCATCTCAGAAGAAAAACCCTCTTCTTTCCGTCTGCCACCCTCAGCGTTCAAGAATCTCAGGCGTAAGGACTCCTTCGAAGCTTTGGAAACAAATACTCTGACGAAGCTCCAACCTAGGCGACTCCTACACCCACTTTCCAGCCAAACACTCTGTAAGTCTCCTGACTGTGCATGTTTTGAAAATATTTTTCATTGTCGCTTAAGTAAATATTTACTGTAGCCGCATGCAGGGGTTTACTAGTTGTTGTGGGTATGAAGGGTGAAAGCCTTTTAGGTTAGGGTATTTTTGCAGTAGGAAATCACTTAGGAGTATGGTTTACAGGATGCCCTTTCTGGGGAAAATTTATGGGTAGGATTTTTGGTATTTTGGGTGCAAAACCGGGTAGCTTAGGGGACACGCTTCATAGGCGATTTTGCCTTTCATGCCTATTGGAACTTTCCTTCCAAGGCAACATTTTAACCTTACCCTCTTGACACACGAATTCCGAGTAATCGGGGATCTGTTGGGAGCACAGGCGCGTGTTCATAGAACCGCGTGGTCTCACTCTCCACGAGCTGGGCTTACCTCAGCTCGTGCAAAGAACATTTGATTTTTCCTCATGCTTGGGTCGCCTTTTCTGAAATCTTTTATTTTGTTCGCTAGTCGACCAGATGGCACCGAAGAAGAATGCTCCAAAGAAGACCGCTGGCAGCTCGTCCTCCCAGGAAGACAAAGGAAAAGCGGTGATGCCCGAATCCCCGATCCCCAACTTTGGGCCTGCGGTGGAACAGGAGCTCGAGGTGGCTCCTGACGCGTTCTTTGAGGCGGAGAGGATCGTCTCAAAGATTACTGACCAGACGAAGGTCAACAAAATCTTCCTCTCCCACAACATCGGGCTGGGGAGAGCATCAGTGATTGCCCGACCTCCCGTGGAAGGCGAGCGGAGCTGCGCACCGCTCGACGAGGCATTCGCGGCCTGGAGCGATGAGCACTTCAAGACGGGGGCCTTCCTCCCGTTGGACCAGTATTTTGCTGACTTCCTCAACTTCGTGAAATTGGCCCCATTCCAGCTCCCCCCCAACTCTTATCGGCTGTTGGCAGGGTTACGATATTTATTCTTGAAACACGAGTGGGAGGTCCCCACTCCTGCGAATATTTTGTACTTTTTCTGCCTCAAGGCCAGCCCGGAGCAACGGGGGCGAGGCGACGGGTTTTATTACTTAACCCGATTCCCCAACACGGCTGCGGTCATCGAGCTGCCCAGCCACCCCAATGACTTTAAAGATCAATTCTTTATGTCGACGGGGTTCAGAAACTGCGAGCTCCACTACTTCAATCGTCCTCGTAAGTGCTTTTTAACCTTAGCTCGTAAGTTAAGTGTCGTTTAGCTCCTATCTCCCCTTCTGACTTAGATTCATCCTGCAGCTATCTTCACGAGGACAGAGAAATCTGTGACCCTCGGGCCCCAATACGAGACACTGGCGGACTTGCCCCCCAGTGAGAAGGATTACCGCGTGCTCGTAACAGACGAGACGATGGTGGCCTGCAAGTTGATTTTCCCCAATCAGACTTTGAACCTAAGGAGGCCCTGGGGGCTTCCCCCATCTCGCGACACCAGACCCACCATTGTAGAGGAGGTCACGGGAACTGAAGATGAGGAGGACGAGGTTCCCCTCGTGAGGAACAAGAAGCGGGCGTTGGAGGTCGCCCAAACAGCGGGCGAGGAGAGGATCCGATCCGGAGCAGCCGCGGGTCCTTCTGGCCAAGGTAACCCTTACATGTTTAGGAATTTAGATAGGGCCATTGCCGACCCCCGGCTAGCTAGGTTCAATCCTAGACAGATCGTCCAACATCACCAAAGAGATCCAGACCTGGATACAACCCTGCTCCACTGTGTCGACCAGCTCGTGCTGGACTACCAAGATAGCCGACCTAGGGGTACCGTAGTCGTAGATAACACCCTAGCCTTTAGGTCAATTTTATTTGAGGAGTATGGGACCAACCTTCGGTCGTGGCCATCACTCCGGAGGGGTGCCGTAGCTCCGGGACTTAGGCAATATGTAGAGGAATCTAGCCCGGAACCAGAGTCGGATTCAGAACTTGCACCAGCTCGGGAGATAATCAACTTAGATTCTCCCGCGGGAGCTCCGGAGCCGATGGGCGTAACCATAGGTTCTTCTAGCTCGGGGGGTAGGATCCCTTTTAGTATACACATACTTGAATTTCTCTTCGCTTTTGCTTTTGAATGGCTGTTAACTTTTGTACTAACCATATCTTTGTTTTGACAGAAGAGATGTCTCAGCCCGACGAGAGTGTGCGAGGTGCGTTCGCCGGGGGGAACCCCTCAGCTGGGGCCTCTGGGCCAAGAATGAAGAGGCTCCGGACGTCTAAGCATGCCGCCGGGACCCCCACCAAGTCTCCTGCAAAGGAGAAAGAGCAACCCCCGGCTGCCCAGGACGTGGGAACGGTTCCTCCTACTGCAGGAGGAAGCAACATGCCCCTACCCCCTCCGCGAGCTCCAGCCACCGCCCGGGACGCAGGAACGGAGCTCGAGGCTTCGACGATTGTACCCTCCGAGGTACGCATCCCAGTCAATCCCCAGGACCTGGAGAAGATTCCAGAGGCCTTCCGGGGAACAGTGTATGAGTCGGCGAACTACGCCGTCAGCCACATATACAAGTTCAACGAGAAGGAGCTCCGGGCCATCGAAACCAGGAGCCCGGTGGGCGTGCTGGAGTCTTCACTGGGCATGGCCATGACTGTAAGCTAACCTTAACCTTTTGTGGTTTTTTATTATTACACTTTGCCCTGTTTTTTCTTTCTTCTGTTTTTTCTAAGGCAATTGCCTTTCTACTTTCGCAGAGCGCCGTTGCCCTTCATCGAAGCATCGTCAGGACCAAAACTCAGCTCGAGGAGATGAGGAACGAGCACCAGACGGCCGTGGCCACCCACCAGGCTTCTCTGCAGGCGACTAAGGATGCCTTGGCGGCGTCGCAGGCCGAGCTGGAAGAGACTCGCTCGAAGATTCAAGAGCTCGAGACCGCCCTCGCCACTGCGCGGGTAGACCTAGATGCCGCGAAGGTGGAGGCCAAGGCCGAGCTGGCGACCGAGAGGGCAACTTCAGAGGCTGCCATGGAAGACATGTTCTACCATTGTTGGGCCGATAACCAGGACGCCGACTTCTCCTTCCTGGCAGGGAACATCTGGGAGCGCTTGCTGGTGAAGTTCCAAGCTCGCCTCGATAAAGAAGCGCCTTCCGAGGCCGGGGAAGTCTCCGGCGCAGCTGAGCAGGGCGAGATGGCGACCTCCAAGGGGCCACCTGGCAGAGCTTAGGGCCTTCCTCTCTCGTGCCCTTTCCTTCAATATTTTTTTAATTTTTTTGTGTGTAACATTTGCATGAGGTGCTTCCTACCTCGAGACAATTTAACTATCAACTTTATTTTTAATTGATTTACTCCCCTTTGCCTCTACGCATTTTAATTACAATTTTGAAAAACTTAGTCCGCGTTAATCTTTATCTATATCTCGAGCACTTTAGGAAGAACAACGATCGATAGATTTAAATTAACTTCCAAGTTTTTTGACCTGGGTATATCTAGGAACTTAATTTGAAAACTTAGTTCGTGTCAATTTTTATCAATATCTCGAGCTCTTTAAAAAGAACAACGATCAATCGATATGAATCAACTTCTAAGTTTTATGACCTGGTTATGTCCAGGAACTTAATTTGAAAACTTAGTTCGTGTCAATTTTTATCAATAGCTCGAGCTCTTTAAAAAGAACAACAATCGATATGAATCAACTTCTAAGTTTTATGACCTGGTTATATCCAGGAACTTAATTTGAAAACTTAGTTCGTGTCAATTTTTATCAATATCTCGAGCTCTTTAAAAAGAACAACGATCAATCGATATGAATCAACTTCTAAGTTTTATGACCTGGTTATGTCCAGGAACTTAATTTGAAAACTTAGTTCGTGTCAATTTTTATCAATATCTCGAGCTCTTTAAAAAGAACAACGATCAATCGATATGAATCAACTTCTAAGTTTTATGACCTGGTTATATCAAGGATAGGACTTAGTTCGCGTTAATCCTTATCAATATCTCGCGTATTTAAAGAAAAACAACGGTCAATCGATATGAATCAACTTCTAAGTCATTAAGGCGACCTGGTTATATCCAGGTACCATATACCCCCCCAAGTAACTGGGAAAGAGTCTTTCGTGGTTACTTTAGATTACACTTGAAAAACATGTACAAACATAAACAAAAGTTGATTCTCATTGCGTAATACATGAAAAATGGCCTTTCATGCCTTACAAGTGAATCATTGATAATATTTCTTCAAATGGATGGCGTTCCAGGTTCGTAGGACTGCCCCTCCATCAAGACGAGCTAACTTATAAGTTCCCTCCTTAATGACCTTGATGACTTGATATGGTCCTTCCCACTTCGATCCCAAGACTCCATCTTTGGCGTCCTTACTGGCCAAGAAAACTCTCCTGAGGACCAGGTCGCCAACGCTAAAGGCGCGACTCTTGACTTTTGAGTTGAAATAGCGAGTGATCTTCTGCTGATAATGGGCGAGCTGGAGTTGCGAATCTTCTCGCCTTTCATCAACTAGGTCAAGGGAAGTGCAAAGTAGCTCGTGGTTGCGGTCCTGGTCATAAGACTGGACCCTATGTGAGAGCACCTTAATTTCCACGGGGAGGACTGCCTCACTCCCAAAGGTCAAGGAAAAAGGAGTATGACCTGTAGGAGTCCGATGAGAGGTCCGGTATGCCCAGAGAACCTGGGGGAGCTATTCTGGCCAGACCCCCTTTGCTTCATCTTGTCGCTTCTTGAGGCTCGCCTTGAGAGTCTTGTTGACAGCCTCGACCTGGCCATTCGCCTGGGGATAGGCCATGGAGGAGAAACTCTTCACAATTCCGTACCTCTCACAAAACTTGGTAAACAGGTCGCTGTCGAACTGAGTCCCATTGTCGGAGACAATCTTCTTGGGCAGACCGAACCGACAGATGATGCTCTTAACCACGAAGTCAAGGACTTTTTTGGAAGTTATCGTTGCCAAAGGTTCTGCTTCAGCCCACTTCGTAAAGTAGTCGATGGCCACCACGGCGTAATGGACCCCGCCCTTCCCAGTAGGGAGGGCGCCAACCAAGTCGATCCCCCAAACTGCAAACGGCCATGGGGAAGAGATCATCTTCAGCTCGACTGGGGGAGCTCGGGAAACTGTGGCGAACCGCTGGCATTTGTCGCACTTCTTCACGTATGAGACTGAGTCTTTGGATAGAGTTGGACAGTAATAACCTTGCCTCAGGACCTTTAAGGCCAAGCTTTGCCCCCCAGTGTGACCTCCGCAAAATCCCTCATGCACTTCTTGCAGGATGGCCTTTGCTTCGCCTGGAAGAACACATCGTAGGAGAGGTAGGGAGTGACCACGCCGGTATAACACCCCGTTTACTATTGTATACCTGGGAGCTTGATACAGAACTCGCCGCGCATCATTACGCCCTTCAGGTAGCTTTCCTTCGACGAGATACTCAAGGATGGGAGTCATCCAGGTCGGCCTGGCGTCAATCATCTCGACCTCCGCCCTGGCTTCCTCTATACTTGGTTTCACCAAGAATTCTACTGGCACTAACCCCAGGGTTTCCGTCTCCCCAGACGTGGCGAGCTTGGCAAGAGCGTCTGCGTTAGCATTCTGGTCCTGAGGTATCTGCTCGATCGAGCCCCGGCCGAACGCGGACAACTCAACCTTTACCTTCGCTAGATAGGCAGCCATCTTAGGTCCCCGTGCTTGACATTCGCCCAGAACCTAGTTTACCACGAGCTGGGAGTCACTGAAGCACTGTATGGAGCTCGCCTTTAGCTCTTGAGCTATCCTTAGCCAGGCCAGCAAAGCTTCGTACTCGGCCTCGTTGTTGGAGGCCTTGAACCCGAACCTTAGCGCCGAGTGGAATATATGTCCTTCAGGGGATATCAAAATGATTCTAGCCCCGGAGCCGTTCTCGTTGGATGAACCATCCACAAATATTCTCTACGACGCCTGGGCCGAGGTGGCCTGGGGTGAGTCTTCTACAAGATCCTCCCAGAATCCTGTGCACTCGGCTACAAAATCGACCAGGGCCTGACTCTTTATAGCAGTTCGCGGAGTGTACAAAATTTCGAACTGGCTAAGCTCGATTGCCCACTTTAACAAGCGTCCCGATGCTTCAGGTTTTTGCAAAACCTGCCTTAAAGGCTGATCGATCATGATGTGTATTGAGTGGGACTGGAAGTACGGCCTGAACTTTCGTGAGGCCGTGATAAGGCAGAACGCCAATTTCTCCATCAACGGGTACCAGGATTCAGCTCCGAGAAGTCTCTTACTGATGTAGTAGACTGGCTTCTGAATCCGGTCTTCTTCCCGGACCAACACGGCACTGGCTGCGTCCTTTGTGATAGCTAGGTAGAGAAAAAGAGGCTCTCCTGCTTTTGGTTTGGATAGTACAGATGGTTTGGTTTGGATAGTACGGGTGGTTCGGTCAGATGTCCACTCGAACTTCTTATTTCCTTGGAGCAGGTTGTAGAATGGCAAACACTTATCTGTGGACTTGGAAATAAACCGATTGAGAGCTGCCACTCTCCCTGTCAGGCCTTGGACATCTTTGCGCGACCTAGGTGAGGGAAGCTCGAGCAACGATCTGATCTTGTCGGGGTTTGCCTCGATTCCTCGGGTATTGACTATGAAACCCAGGAATTTTCCCGATGCGACTCCAAAGGTGCACTTCTGTGGATTTAGCCTCATGCCATACTCCCGTAGGATCTTGAAGCATTCTTCCAGATCGGAAACATGGTTATCGGCAGTCTTTGACTTGACTAGCATGTCATCGACGTACACTTCCATGTTTTTTCCAATCTAGTCTGCGAACATTCTATTCACCAACCTTTGATACGTAGCCCCGGTGTTCTTCAGCCCGAAGGGCATGACCTTGTAACAATAAACGTTAGTTGGGGTCATGAAACTGGTGTGCTCCTGGTCCGCCGGATTCATGGCGATCTAATTGTAGCCTGAATACGCGTCCATAAAGGACATGAGCTCGTGCCTCGCCGTGGCATCCACCAACTGGTCAATCCTTGGCAGTGGAAAACAATTCTTGGGGCAGGGTTTATTCAGGTTGGAGAAGTCGATGCAGGTCCGCCATTTCCCATTGGGCTTCGGGACCAGCACGGGGTTGGCGACCCAAATTGGAAACTTGGCTTCATGGATAAAGCCACATTTTTTAAGTCAGGCCACCTCTTCCTCCAATGCTTCAGCCCGGGTCGTTCCTAGGCGTCTCTGCTCTGGGACTTTGCAGGAACGCTCTTATCCAGATGAAGTGTGTGCATGATGACACTCGGGCTGATTCCCACCATGTCCTCATGCGACCATGCAAACACATCCAGGTTACCCTGCAGAAATCTGACCAGCTCCGCCTTCCTCTCGTTCCAGAGGTTTTTTCCGAGCCTGACCATCCGTGATGGATTCTGCGGATCGATGTTTACTTCCTCAAGCTCCTCAATAGCCTGGAGCTCGGACCTGTCCTCGCCTATTCGGGGGTCAATATCCTTACTTAAGACGATATTTTCCCCTTCGGCGTTTTGAGGTTTTTCAATCTCAGGATCAGCTAAGGGTTCCCGAGATTCCTCTTCACCACCTTGGATGGCCATTGCCAGCTGCCCGGGATTAGATTTTCCCATCATGGAAACACTGTAGCATTCCGTGGCAGCGAGCTGACCGCCAAGGATAGTGCATATTCCCGTGGAAGTAGGGAATTTCATCGCGAGGTGGCGAATGGAAGTGACGGCCTCAAAAGCTATGAGTGTAGGTCATCCCAAATTTGCGTTGTATGGAGTGGAGCAGTCGATGACCACGAACTCCAGGAGTTTGGAGACTGTCTGAGACCCTTCTCCCAGGGTGATCACTAGCTCGATCGTCCTTATTGATGCTGATCCTTCTCCCGAAAAACCGTACAGCATCATGGAGGTCTCCTTAAGCTCGGCAACGGTCAAACCCATCTTCTCCAATGTGGACCGGAATAGGAGGTTCACAGAGCTCCCATTGTCGATCAGCACCCTCTTGACTCTCCGATTGGTGAGCTGAACTGCCACGACCAAAGGGTCATTGTGAGGGAATTGGACATGGCCCGCATCTTCCTCTGTAAAAATGATCGGTTGCCTATCCAATCGCTGCTGCTTTGGCTGACGCTGCTCCGGGACGAACTCTACTCCGTTGTGCGCCTTAAGTTCGTTCATGTACCTCTTTTGGGCACCCCTGCTCATGCCAGCCATATGCGGTCCTCCAGAGATGGTGGATATCTCCCCTCCTACCACGGGAGGGGGGATGTCCTGATCTTTCCGAGACCCGGGCTGACTGGCCGGGACTTCTGGAGCAGGTCGACCTGCTGGGACCCTATTCCGCGCGTATTGAGCCAAGGGGCTGGCTCGGATGAGAGTCTCGATCTCATCCTTTAGATGCCTACAATCATCAGTATTGTGGCCAACATCGTTGTTAAAGCGGCAAAACTTGGAGGTGTCTCTCTTCCCCTTTTGGTGCTTCTATGGCTTCGGCCTCTTCCAGGGGAGGCGAGTAGAGTTAGCTAGGAAAATATTCTCCCTAGACTGGGTGAGCTGTGTATAAGTTGCGTAGACGGGCTTGAACTTGTCCACGGACTTATTCTTCTTTTGGCCGTGCTGGCTGCCTTCACCATTCCCCTTTCTTTTGCCTCCACCGAGCTGGTTGTTTTGTGTGACATTTTGGGTCCCTGCCATGACCTTCGCCCCCACTCTAGCAGGCTGATCAGGGACCTAGCTGGTTCCTGCGGCTGAGGCTTTGACTTCCTCCAAGTTGATCCATTCTTGGGCCCTGTTAAGGAATTCGTTAACCGAGCTGACTCCCTTTCTTTGTATGTCTTTCCAGAGATCCCCTCCGACGAGGATTCCAGTTCTCATGGCCATGAGCTTGGAGCTATCATCCGCGTCTCTGGCCCGAGCATCGACGTTCGCAAATCTACTCAGGTAGGCCTTCAGAGTTTCGCCGGGCTGCTGCCTCACGTTAGCCAGAGAGTCGGCCTGAACGCGGGCAACCTGGGAGGCTCGGAATGCCCTTTGGAAATCTGCCGAGAAAGTCTTCCAGGAGCTAATTGACTGTCTTTTACCTTGCTTGAACCACTGCCTCGCAGGTCCAGTTAGTGTGGATTGGAAGATTAAACATCGCAGCTCGGGGCCAATGTTGTGGGCCATCATCAGGGTGTTAAACATCCCCAAATGATCCGACGGATCTCCGTCTCCATTGAACTTGGACAGGTGCGGCATACGAAAACCAGGTGGGTACGCCGTTACTGCTATGCTAGGGGCGAAGAGCTCCATCTCGTCCCCTGAATCATATTCATCTTTTTCTTTTTCTGACAGGATCTTCCTCATCAGCTCCTCCATCTGGGCCAGGCGCTCGAGGGTTTGGTCCTGATGTCCTTGGTTATTCCGGGGATGTTCAACAGCTCCGGCTCCATTGTACATATTTGGTGGGTTATTGCCCCTCCTATCTTGAGATAGGTTATTTGGGGCATTCCCACTGTTCCGTACTTCGGACAAGGCCCCCCCCCCCCCCTCCCCCGAGCGAGCATGGCTGTCTCCTCCTGCTGGCTCCCCTCTATGAGAGTGGCTTGTGGGCTTTGTGCCGAACTTAGATGCTGACGCAGGTCCCCGCCAGAAAGGTCACTCCGGCGACTGCCGGTCCAGTGGCTCCTGCTAGAGAGGCTCGGAGCTCGCCTTTGGTGTTGAGGATCTGGGCTTTCCCTTGGCGCCCTGCTACGTCGGGAAGGTCCTGCTGATGGCGGGTTTTTCCTGCTACTCCCATAGGCTGGGATATCTCGGACGGGTCGAGGAGGAGATGGATATCTGATTGGAGACGGAGGATGCCTGACTGGAGAGGCGATCCTAGTTCCGTCAGGGCGGATCAAGTTCTGTGGGGGCCTTTCGGCCCTGCCAACCTGCTGGTCCCGCGCCTGGCGATCTGGACGAGGCATAGGATGGTTGTTGGGGACGGGCTGATGCTGCGAGCCCTCCCCAGACCTCCTTCTGGAATTTCTTCGAGCTGCTCTGGCTGCGCTCGAGGCTGGTTTGGAGCTAGGAGTCGAAGTTCTGACCGAACGGGTGTATTGCTGTTGTCCGACTCTAGGCACTTCTTTGAAGTTTGCCTCTCGATGGTGTGATGAAGGAGTGGAGTTGGCTGTCGAAAGTCTATCCGAGCGGCTATGCCTGAACCGGTTACTCCGGCGAGACTTAGGAGCCTCGCCTTGCCTCTCTCCGACGTTAGCATCGGTTGTGAGAGGGGGTAGTCGGGCCAGCACATCCTTGATCTGCTGGTTAGCTATTGCTAGCTGGCTCCTCAGCTGAGCATTCTCCATCTCCACCGCAGTGTAATAACACGGGTTTAGATTAGGTGGCCGGGGCGCCGAACTTCCGGTGTCATCTTGGCCCGCTGGCTGTTTTCCTGGCCACTGCTAGACTTTAGGAACTTGTTCACCAGGGATGGCGGTATGATGAGCCTCCTGCCCATCACGCTGTTCTGTCTCATTACCGTGCCTGGATCGAGTAGTCACCATAGTTGCATGTTTGTGACAGCACTAATCCAACCTGCTCTCAATGAAAGCACCAAACTGTTGACGCGGTTCTTCGCCAACAGGTAATTAAGAAAAGAAGAGAAAGGGATTAGTGCTTAGGTTGAACCGAAACATATATATGATCTTAGGAAAATGAAATGGTGACTCAAAGTACGTTTTTTTAAGTGGTTCAAAGGATAAAATCCTTCTACTCCACTAGTCAGTATTATTGCTATATACTGGGTATTTGATTATAAGGTATTTCTTACAATCGAGGATCCAACCCCTATTAACTCCCAAGGTCTCCATCTTTATAGGAGAAGGCACCTGGGAGTTGGTAAGAAGGTCATCCCGTGACCTTCTTACCTATCATGTCGACTCTGTGACATTCATGATTAATTCCTAAACCTGACACATAAGTGTGGTCAAATCAATAGGTAAGGGGATAATGGGCTGCACGGCCCAAACCAGTCATGGGAGTCTGAATACGCACGTTCCTGTTGCGTGTCCGAGAAGTCAGGGATATATCCAACACATGATGTCTGATATATGCACGCATACCTTGCGTGGTTGACTTTAGAAGGGGTCACAACCTCCAACTCCAGCTCGTATCACGAGCTGGATCTTCACTCGACCTGCTGCCTTCCGAGTCCAGACTCAATCCTTAGGCAATCTTGGCGAACCCTTAGGTTACCCCGAGCTAAGGAGGTAGGACCTTACAATGGCAGCTCCGGTCCTGGGGATGTCTGCCTGGTGATCATGACTAGGCCGTACCTCAGCTCACTAATCAGCCCGTGGGAAAATCAGGGCGTACAATATTATTCTAAAAAAATTCTATAATTATTCTTTCAACTAGAAAACATAACCGCGCATCTCGTAGTCTTTTGTAATGATTAAAAAATATATGTTTTAAAATATTTTTTTGGGAGATTGTGTGGTAGGGAGTGTTTTTCTCCTTACCCATACAACATGCACATTATATGGACATGTGGGGGCGTTTTGTCCGTAACTTATTTTTGTCATGATGGTGTTCATTGTATAGCGAAATTCTTGTAGGTTTTTGAGAAATTTTGAATAATTAAAGTATCGAAAACAAAGTTCAAAAAGTTTATTGTACGCGTGCTTTTATTATTATTATTATTATAAATAAACTTATATTTTGTGTAAGAGTTATTTTGGCTGATTACACGTTTAGACTATTTATTTTAAAAAATTTACTTTTAGACCGCGTGTTTTGTAAAAATGTTAAAAATAAGAATAGATAGATCGATTATTTGAACACTGTATTTTGATCGATTACCTGTTTTGATCATTTATTTTTAAACATTAACCTTTGGACCATGTATTCATTCAAAAGGTTAAAAATTCTTTATAAAAAGTAACTTATATATATAATTTATGTTTTGTATAAGTGTTTACACTATATTAAACCTTGTATTTCAGCTGATTCCCCATTTGGAACATTTATGTTGACTGATTTTTTCGTCAACTTGCACAGAACAATAAATGAAAAGTTTTTTTGTGTGTAAAATCAAAAGTGGAAGCTCTGTTGTGAATAGTGAACCAATGAAAAGGAAATAAATGCAGTAATAAATGAAAGAGACAAAGAGTTACGGTGGTTTGGCCCAAAATAGATGACCTACGTCCACTTAATTCAATAATATTTGTGATGAACTTTGAACTCTAAAAAACAAGTACACTGAGTTTGATCTTGTTCTTGGGGCAGTCACAGTAATGGAGAGAAGGAGCTCCTTCGAAAATGTACAGTTACTAACTTATTTTTTATACCCTTGTTACATTTTGATTTGCACTATTTATAGGCACAGAAATGGAAAGCGTTGACAGTGACAATCAGGCTAATTTTCGGTACACTCGGATGAAGGCAGGTTTCTATCTCACAAAAAATGGTAATCCGACGTGTCCTGTTCATGTTGATGTTGAATACGCACTCTGGTGTGGAAGAAGGCTCGGGTGGCAAGGGCCACTGACGAGCAACGAGGATTCCTGACGATTAGCTAGGGCCTCCGACGACCAACTATGACATCTAGCGACTAGCTGGGACCTGTGGTGTTCACTCGATTGGCTAGGGATTGATTTATTAATTCTGTTAATTACTAAACTTTTAAGCCTTTAATTTTAATTAGAGAAATAAAAGATAAGAATGTTTAAGAAAATAAATAAAATAATAAAATAATAAAATAAGAACGATAAACAAATTGAAAATCAGATAATGGAAACCTATAATATTGATTTCCCTATTTCAAATTATGAATCTCAGTTAGTCAATTATCCTAATCTATTCCCCTAATTTATAATTTCAAGAACCCTAATTTAAATCATCTACCTTTCTCAAGTGTAAGTGATTTTATTCTTAATTAATCAACAAGATATTTCTATTTAATATCAATTAAATAAGAATTCATGAAATCTCTCAATCTTACACTTTTCCTATGTCATACAATTCTAGATCAAATTTAAGATTACCTCTCTGAAGTGTAAAATCCTAAATCTCTATTCAATTCAATGGTGATAAGGCATTAAAAAGATAAGCATTAAACAAAAGAATGCATGAAAAAATTAAAGAAACTTCATGGGAATAATATCAAAACTTTAATTTAATAATCTAAAATAGTTCTATCAATACTCTAGAAAATATGTTTAGTTCATTATCACAAAAGAAACTATAAACAAAATATTAGAACTCATAGAAAGAGAATAGAAAAGAAGTCCATAAAGTAATATAAGGCGTTCTTTTTTATAGTGTTAAGATTGTGAAAATAATTTTTTAGATGTTTCCATTTGTCACATTATGATGCTCCAAAATATCTTCATTTGAATTTTAAATCCCGTATCTCTAGGATGCTTAATCTTGTAGGTCAAATATCACTAAGAAAATGTTCAAATTTGAATTTTCTTGTGAAACAAGATTTTGTAGGAATAATCTCTTCAACGCCACCAATAACATGTAAAGCAGATATGTGAGTAAGGAGTTACGGTGAAAATACCAAAACTGTCTCAGATTCAACATATCTCAGATTTTAATAACAAATTAAGTTTAAATTCTCCTTAATTTTCTCTGTTATCCATATTTTCCACCTTGGACACTTGGCATGGCCAGACGGGTTACATGGGCTCTCAGGAGAGGCCCAGGCCCAACCAGGGCCCAGCGAAACAATGAGAAATTGAACCCTATCGGCCCGGACCATGCCGGGCCCAATAACTAGCGAGTAGCACGAGCATAGTAAGGGGACAGGAATTGAGATGCAAGCCCGAACCGCCTTCCTGGGCACAACCAATCTCTATCCTTTGAGATTTAGATTATGGGGGCGAACAATCCATTCTAGGAGACGTACCCCATCGAGTGGGATCCAGGCGAAGTCTCCAAGTCCATCGCCAATGCTCTGACTTGCCATCGGGATGTCTGATCTATTATTATATTGCGAGGCTCGCCCTTGTAAATGAACCCGGGTCTTGGTAAATGAACCTGGGCATCGGTAAATGAATTCGGATTAGTTATCCGGGTACAACAAGCCCAGTCTTTCCTACAGCTGACATGTCCCTAAGAAATCTGACAGCTGGTCTCCCTAACTAACCTACAGAATGGGGTACGCACAGAACGTACAATGTTCCTAGGAAACGGTACTGCCACTACTCTGACAAATTCTGTCCCCAAGATCCCCCTGGTAGCCCACACAGATTAGTCTGTGCCAACATACAAAGGGCAGTTGTAAGGCTCTACTACCCTTAAGTTGGCCCAGTGGGCCTAGATTAACAACTTATATTCATGTTACAACCTTGTATTATGGCTCCGTTAGCGAGCACTTATAATTATATCCTTATTGGGCTTGGATTAGTCTGGCCCAAGTCACATGACTGCCTATAAATAGGGTCATTCGTGCACTGTAGCGAGGATCCCCGATTTTCTCTTGTATGCATAAACATTGTTGAACTTGCAGAAAACCTTCAATGTTAAACTCTCTAAAGCCTAATACTAGTGACTCGTGGACTAAATCTCATTAATGCCCCCAACCATGTAAAAACTGTGATCTTGTTCATTTCTTAGCTTTTCTTTCTAGCTCTTATTTCTTAATATATTTATAGTTTTTGAAAAACTTGGTAAATATTTTGGTGCTTTCATTGAGAGCTGAAGAAAGCTTGAACCATTCCTTATTAGCTACAAAGATGGTGAACACCAAACATACCGTATCTGATCCCTCCAACAAGAAAATGGAGAACCATTGCAAAACCAGCAACTTCCTCAAGACCAACCAGAGGATGTGCCTTATCATGGCCCCCTACCTAACGACTCCCAGAACTTCAGAGAAGGGGGTGAATACGACGAAGACTCTTACGAAGAGGATGGAGAGGGGTATGAAGACCACGAGACAGAGAATCCTGTCGATCCTAGCGAGAGTGATGTGGAACCTGAACAGGAGGATCCAAAAGTGATTCATTTGAGAAAATAGGTCCTCGACCAAGAAACAAGGATGGCGAAACAACAAGAGACCAACCGCCAAATGCAAGAGTCCATCCTGGCTCTTCAAGCTTTTATTGCTGCTCAGGCATTTACAGTCAATCCCTCAGCCGTTCCTCCCCCAGGAACTCAGCCGCCTGTCCCACCTACAAGGACTGGCGTACCAAAGAACGCTACAACCTATACTCCTCCTCTAGAACGATCCCCTAATCCCGGAGCTAGTCCATCAAACCAAGCTCAAGAAAAAGGGAAAGCTAAAGCGGCCGATCCCATCGAAAAAGAAAACCCCAAAAGAAAACTCCTCCTACTCCAAAATCCAGGCCAGACCCAGGGCATTTCTCTAGGAAGGAACAGACGAATCCTGTCCCAGGACGGAATCATCTGAACAATCCGCAGGGGAAACGCTCGCATGGTACTAAGCCCTGGAATGTCCCTAAACAAGATGATCATGGAAGATGTTTTAATCCAAGCGCTTCCATGAACAAGGATAATGGAGGACGTAGACGCAGAGATGAGCCAGAAGCAATTAGTTTGGGAGACGTCACATCCCCCGTCGATGTACGAGACGACCTCAATGCTCGGAAGGAGTAGGCCCAAAAAGAAAAGATTTGCTCTCGAGGAGGCGACTTGAGGAATAACCTCAATGAAAGAAGGAACGAAAGAGTTCCCCTTGATGATGGAATGGCCAGGCAGTTCATGGAATAGTTGGCCGCTCTAAAAAGGGTCACAAATTTCTTGGTCCGAAAACAAGAGGTTCCGATTCTGAAGACAAAGAAAAGGAACCGTGCACCAAACACATCCTGGAGGTCGTGTTACCCAAAGGGTTCAAGATGTCGGACATACCCACCTACACTGGAAGCACCGACCCAAGAGACCATCTATCCCGCTACAATCGCCTGATGACAGTAGCTCATGTCTGCGACAATAGAAAATGCCTGTGTTTCTCGATCACTTTGGTCGGACCTGCCAAAGAGTGGTGGAAAAGGCTCAAGACACGATCAATCCAGTCTTGGTCTGGATTGCAGTCAGTTTTTCGTAAACAATTTGTGGCCACCCAAAAACTGGACATGGAAGTCAGTGCGCTGGCGAACATTAAGAAACATCCCATTGAAACCCTTAGGGCTTACATCCAACACTTAATGGAGGAAGCTTCAAAGACTAAGGTAGATGATGGGCAACGCTTGGTTGCCCTCTAGTCTAGAATCAGAGTTGGATCCCCTCTCTGGGATGACATGCAACGAAGTAAGGCGGCCATCCTTGAAGAATTTATAAGGAAAGCTCAAGGCTTCATCAACTGGGAAGAAGCTCGAATCCAAGCTTTTGCATGGCAGCCAGCACCACAACCAACACAAACCCTTCTTCGGTACAGAACGCAGTACCCAATAAATCTTTATTTGACACCACCAGCAGTGTCCGGACCTGCTAGAACCCTCGGGATGCAGTTAATAACCCCGACCGTTTATGGGCCCACTTCATCGGGATATGTTCCAGCTCCTTCAGCCCCTTTCTCTAGGTATATGGTGGCACCAACCAAATACAGTGCCGCTCCCGGAGCAGCTAAACCATCCTAGACTGAAGCAGGTGAGGAGAGCATAAAATATTCCTGATGAAAAAGATCTAGGAAAACTCAAAGCCCGACAGAGCCCACAAAGAAGGGAAAGAGGAGGTACGAGCTCCAATACATAGAATACACAAACTTTGTGGATACCCGGGAGAACATTTACCTTGTAATGGGCAACGTAGTCCATTACAGGAAACCAAGCCCCATGTTTAAAGGAGGAAAGAACCCAAGGGACACAAGCAAGTGATGTGCCTATCATAAGGACGTAGGCTATACAACCGAGGAATGTCGCCAGTTGAAGGATAAGATCGAGAATTTGATCAAGCTGGGACACCTCCACTAGTGGGTCAGAATGCCAACTGGAGTTCCAGGACTGCCCACGACTCCTGGACAACCTTTAGCCCAGGGAGCACAAGTACCATACAAAACTCCTCAGGGAGGGTATGCTCCAGGATTGGGAGCATAGGCCCCTCAGGAGGCCCCAATAGTGCAATCGCTTGGAGTGTTGGGAAAACTTATACAGGATCTTTATTTATTTTCATGTATATCTATTATTAAATAAATTAATATGAAATAGCCTAGAACATGTTTCTAAAATTGAATTAAAAGAGAAACAATCATTAGAATACTTACAGTATACGCAGCAGAATTAAAGAGTCCTTCCTTCAGTTTCTCTAACTCTTGTATCCTCTTTGTCGCAGAGTATTATCAAGAAACTGAACCGATCTTCTATTTTCTTCACAATCTTCCAATGTATCCTTAGAATCACCTAGATTAGTGTGGGCAATTCTCAACACATGAGATAGATATAGAGAGAAGAAGAGAAAATAACAAAGAGGCTTAGAAAATGACTTGTGTTTAGAGAGAATCTAAAACTATCATAAAACCAGTGATTAAACTTATATGTCGTCTCAAAAATCTTAACTTATGACTTCTCTCTAAGAACTCCTTTTATAGACTCAATTAGGACATTTAATTTAATTAAAAAAATCAATAAAATAATAGCCATTTTAAAGCCCTAGATCGAAATTATCATGGGCTTTAGGCCTGTGAAATTTCCCATTTGATTTTAAGCCCATTGGACTTAAAATCAAGGCTTGTATTATTTTCTATTGATTTAATTAATTAAATAATTATTTAAATCCTTTATCAAATTAATTATTTATAATTTGAACCTTGATTTAAAATTATTTATTAATTTAGATACCAATTTATCTTAATTAATAAATCTGCCATAATTTCTCTTTTCTTCTCAAAATTACACAACTCTTTGAAACTATCCAAAATTGACCTAGTCAACTTTGATAATTCTAATTGATAATTAAATCAATTAATTGAGACTATCTAGATGATTTTATCCAAGGAACAATGGGGACCATGGGCCTATGAAATCAAGCTCCAATAAGTGATCATAAATCTAACAAATAAATTTACTAACTTATTAATTCCTTGTGACTCTACTATAAACTCGGAATTGCACTCTTGAATTCATAGAACACTCTATAACAAATATAGATACGCTATTAATTATCCCTTGTTACAACCACAATTGTCACTCAATCCTCTATAGATGGTCTACAATGAGATAGGACTAAAATACAGTTTTACCCCTCATTGTATTTTATCCTTAAAACACTTAGTTCTTTGTAAATGATATTTCAGTAAACTAATTTAATTACTGAAATGAGATCTCTATCTATACGCCCTGATTTTCCCACAGGCTGATTAGCGAGCTGAGGTACGACCTAGTCATGATCACCAGGCAGACATCCCCAGGACCAGAGCTGCCATTGTAAGGTCCTACCTCCTTAGCTCGGGGCAACCTAAGGGTTCGCCAAGATTGCCTAAGGATTGAGTCTGGACTCGGAAGGCCGCAGGTCGAGTGAAGATCCAGCTCGTGATACGAGCTGGAGTTGGAGGCTGTGACCCCTTATAAAGTCAACCACGCAAGGTAAACATGCATATATCAGACATCACGTGTTGGATATATCCCTGACTTCTCGGACACGCAGCAGGAACGTGCGTATTCAGACTCCCATGACTGGTTTGGGCCGTGCGACCCATTATCCCCTTACCTATTGATTTGACCACACTTATGTGTCAGGTTTAGGAATTAATCATGAATGTCACAGAGTCGACATGATAGGTAAGAAGGTCACGGGATGACCTTCTTACCAACTCTCAGGTGCCTTCTCCTATAAAGATGGAGACCTTGAGAGTTAATAGGGGTTGGATCCTCGATTGTAAGAAATACCTTGTAATCAAATACCCAGTATATAGCAATAATACTGACTAGTGGAGTAGAAGGATTTTAACCTTTGAACCACTTAAAAAAACGTACTTTGAGCCACCATTTCATTTCCTAAGATAATATATCTATTTCGGTTCAACCTAAGCACTAATCCCTTTCTCTTCTTTTCTTAATTACTTGTTGGCGAAGAACCGCGTCAACAGTTTGGTGCTTTCATTGAGAGCAAGTTCGATTAGTGCCGTCGCAAACATCCAACTATGGTGACTACTCGATCCAGGCACGGTAATGAGACAGAACAACATGATGGGCAGGAGGCTCATCATACCGTCATCCCTGGTGAACAAGTTCCTGAAGTCCAGCAGCGGCCAGGAAAACAGTCAGCGGGCCAAGATGACACCGGAAGTTCGGCGCCCCGGCCACCTAATCCAAACCCGTGTTATTACACTGCGGTGGAGATGGAGAATGCTCAGCTGAGGAGCCAGCTAGCAATAGCTAGCCAGTAGATCAAGGATTTGCTGGCCTGACTACCCCCTCTCACAACCAACGCTAACGTCAGAGAGAGGCAAGGCGAGGCTTCTAAGTCTCGCCGGGGTAACCGGTCCAGGCCTAGCCGCTTGGACAGACTTCCGACAGCCAACTCCACTCCTTCATCACACCATCGAGAGGCAAACTTCGAAGAAGTGCCTAGAGCCAGACAACAACAGTACAGCCATTCGGTCAGAACTTCGACTCCTAGCTCCTGACCAGCCTCGAGCGCGCCCAGGGCAGCTCAAAGAAATTCCAGAAGGAGGTCCGGGGAGGGCTCGCAGTATCAGCCCGTCCCTAACAACCGTCCTGCGCCTCGTCCAGATCGCCAGGCGCAGGACCATTAGGTTGGCAGGGCCGAAAGGCCCCCACCGAACTTGATCCATCCTGACGGAACCAGGATCGCCTCTCCGGTCAGGCGTCCTCCGTCTCCAATAAGATATCCATCTCCTCCTCGGCCCGTCCGAGATATCCCAGCCTATGGGAGTAGCAGGAGAAACCCGCCATCAGCCGGACCTTCCCGATGTATCAGGGCGCCAAGGGAAAGCCCAGATCCTCAACACCAAAGGCGAGCTCTGAGCCTCTCTAATAGGAGCAACTGGACCGGCAGTCGCTAGAGTGCCCTTTCTGGCGGGGACCTGCATCAGCGTCTAAGTTCAGCACAAAGCCCATAAGCCACTCGGGGAGGCGATCTGCGAGATCGCCTTATCTCTCATAGAGGGGAGCCGGCAGGAGGAGACAGCCATGCTCGCTCAGGGGGGGCCTTGTCCGAAGTACGTATCGGCAGGAATGCCCCAAATAACCTATCTCAAAATAGGAGGGGCAATAACCCACCAAATATGTACAATGGATCCGGAGCTGTTGAACAGTCCCGGAATAACCAAGGACATTAGGACCAAACCCTCGAGCGCCTGACCCTGATGGAGGAGCTGATGAGGAAGCTCCTGTCAGAAAAAGAAAAAGATGAATATGATTCAGGGGATGAGATTGAGCTCTTCGCCCCCAGCATAGCAGCAACAGCGTACCCACCTGGTTTTCGTATGCCGCACCTGTCCAAGTTCAATGGAGACGGAGATCCGTCGGATCATCTGGGGATGTTTAACACCCTGATGATTGCCCACAACATTGGCCACGAGCTGAGATGTTTAATCTTCCCTTCCACACTGAGTGGACCCGCCAGGCAGTGGTTCAAGCAAGGCAAAAGGCAGTCAATCAGCTCCTGGAAGACTTTCTCGGCAGATTTCAAAAGGGCATTTCGAGCCTCCCAGGCTGCCCACGTTCAGGCCGACTCTCTGGCTAACGTGAGGCAGCAGCCCGGCGAAACTCTGAAGGCCTACTTGAGCAGATTTGCGAACGTCGCTGCTCGGGCAAGAGACGCGGATGATAGCTCCAAGCTCATGGCCATGAGAACTAGAATCCTCATCGGAGGGGATCTCTAGAAAGAGATACAAAGAAAGGGAGTCAGCTCGGTTAACGAATTCCTTAACAGGGCCCAGGAATGGATCAACTTGGAGGAAGCCGAAGCCGAAGCCGTAAGAACCAGCCAGGTCCCTGATCAGCCCGCTGGAGTGGGGACGGAGGTCATGGCAGCGACCCGAAACGTCACACAGAACAACCAGCTCGGTGGAGGCAAAAGAAAGGGGAATGGTGAAGGCAGCCAGCATGGCCAAAAGAAGAATAAGTCCATGGACAAGTTCAAGCCCGTCTACGCGACTTATACAGAGCTCACCCAGTCTAGGGAGAATATTTTCCTAGATAATTCTACTCGCCTCCCCTGGAAGAGGCCGGAGCCATTGAAGCACCAAAAGGGGAAGAGAGATACCTCCAAGTTTTGCCGCTTTCACAACGATGTTGGTCACAATACTGATGATTGTAGGCATCTAAAAGATGAGATCGAGACTCTCATCCGAGCCGACCCCTTGGCTCAATACGCGCGGAATAGGGTCCCAGCAAGTCGACCTGCTCCAGAAGTCCCGGCCAGTCAGCCCGGGTCTCGGATATATCAGGACGTCCCCCCTCCCGTGGTAGGAGGGGAGATATCCACCATCTCTGGAGGACCGCATATGGCTGGCATGAGCAGGGGTGCCCAGAAGAGGTACGTAAACGAACTTAAGGCACACAACGGAGTAGAGTTCGTCCCGGAGCAGCGTCAGCCAAAGTAGTAGCGATTGGACAGGCAACCGATCATTTTTACAGAGGAAGATGCGGACCATGTCCAATTCCCTCACAATGACCCTTTGGTCGTGGCAGTTCAGCTCGCCAATCAGAGAGTCAAGAGGGTGCTGATCGAAAATGGTAGCTCTGTGAACCTCCTATTCCGGTCCACATTGGAGAAGATGGGTTTGACCATTGCCGAGCTTAAGGAGACCACCATGATGCTGTACGGTTTTTCGGGAGAAGGATCAGCATCAATAAGGACGATCGAGCTAGTGATCACCCTGGGAGAAGGGTCTCGGACAGTCTCCAAACTCCTTGAGTTCGTGGTCATCGACTGCTCCACTGCATACAACGCAAATTTGGGACGACCTACGCTCATAGCTTTTGAGTTCGTCACTTCCATTCGCCACCTCGCGATGAAATTCCCTACTTCCACGGGAATATGCACTGTCCAGGGCGGTCAGCTCGCTGCCAAGGAATGCTACAGTGTTTCCATGAAGGGAAAATCTAAACCCGGGCAGCTGGCAATGGCCATCCAAGGTGGTGAAGAGGAATCTCGGGAACCCTTAGCTGATCCTGAGATTGAAAAACCTCAAAACGCCGAAGGGGAAAACATCGTCTTAAGTAAGGATATTGACCCCCCAATAGGCGAGGACAGGTCCGAGCTCCAGGCTATTGAGGAGCTCGAGGAAGTAAACATCGATCCGCAGAATCCATCACGGATGGTCAGGCTCGGAAAAAACCTCTGCAGCGAGAGGAAGGTGGAGCTGGTCAGATTTCTGCGGGGTAACCTGGATGTGTTTCCATGGTCGCATGAGGACATGGTGGGAATCAGCCCGAGTGTCATCATGCACACACTTCATCTGGATAAGAGCGTTCCTGCAAAGTCCTAGAGTAGAGACGCCTAGGAACGACCCGGGCTGAAGCCTTGGAGGAAGAGGTGGCCCGACTCAAAAAATGCGGCTTTATCCATGAAGCCAAGTTTCCAATTTGGGTCGCCAACCCCGTGCTGGTCCCGAAGCCCAACGGGAAATGGCGGACCTGCATCGACTTCTCCGACCTGAATAAAGCCTGCCCCAAGAATTGTTTTCCACTACAAAGGATTGACCAGTTGGTGGATGCCATGGCGAGGCACGAGCTCATGTCCTTTATGGACGCGTATTCAACTCCATGTCATGTTGGGGAACGAGGTTCAGAGCTCGTTCAAATACTGCACCTTTGTAGTGGTTGATTGTCCCACTGCGTACAACGTGATTTTTGGGCGCCCTGCTCTAGTCGAATTTGGTGCCATTACCTCCACCCACCATCTATGCATGAAGATCCCGTGTGATAACAGTAGAGTGGGGACAGTAAGGGGAGATCAAAAGAAAGCCCGAAAGTGTTATCACGTCTCCGCCCAACCAATCTTCATGGTCCGTGAAGAGCATCTCGAAGAGGAAAACACTGATCCAATCCCACCACCACAGCCAGCACGAAGGGTGGTCTAGGAATACAAAAAATTGGATCCACGAATAGAGGAGGATAGGGCATTAGAGCCCATGGAGGAGGTTGAGGAGGTCTGCATTAGTGATATCGACCCGACCAAAGTAAGTTTGGTAGGAAGAAATTTGAATCCGGAGGTCAGGGCTGCCGTAATTGTCCGGGTAAAAGAAAACTAGGATGTCCTGGCCTGTTCCCACTCGGATATGACTGGGATTGATCGCAACGTCATATGTCATGCCCTGAATATTGATGAAAATGCAATTCCCATCTGGCAGAAGCGAAGGCCACTGGGCGCAGATAGGGAAAAAGCCCTCAAGATAGAAATCGAGAAGTTATCTTCGATCAACTTCATCCGAGAGGCCCTGTATCTCATTTGGCTAGCGAATCTAGTGTTAGTGCCAAAACCAAATGGGATATGGAGGACTTGCATCGACTTCACGGACCTCAAAAGGCATGCCCAAAGGATTGCTTCCCTCTGCCTTGGAAAGACGAGATGGTGGATGCTACATTTGGGTACGAGTTGCTAAGCTTCCTAGATGCCTACTCCAGATACAACCAGATCTCGATGCATGTGGCAGACCAGGAACACACCAGCTTCCAGACGAACAAGGGTTTATACTGCTACATTGTCATGCCCTTTGGGCTCAAGAATGCTAAAGCCATATATTAATGACTGGTCAGCAGAATGTTCCAGAACCTACTCAGGAAGAACATGGAAGTCTACATAGACGACATGTTGGTAAAGTCCAAGACATTGGCCCAACACACGGATGACTTGGCGGAAGCATTCGTCATTATCCAAAAGTACGAGATGAAGTTAAATCCCAAGAAGTGCACTTTTGGCGTGGCATCTGAGAAGTTTCTGGGCTTCATAGGAAGCTCAAGAAGGATAGAAGCCAAATCGGATAAGATCAAAGCACTGATCGACATACCATCACCACAAAAACACAAAGATGTTCAAAGCCTGACGGGAAGAATAACAGCTTTGAGCTACTTTGTGTCGAAGTCCACGGACAATTGCATCCCATTCTTCAACATACTTTGAAGAAACAAGAGGTTCGAGTGGACGATCGAGTGCGAAGAGGCTTTCCAAAAATGAAGTAGCATCTGGCCCAAGCGCCAATCTTGTCAAAACTGGTGGAATGGGAACCGCTATACCTATATTTGAAAGTGTCAGAACATGCCATCAACGCCGCCTTAGTGCGAGAAGAGGGAAAGGTCCAACTCCCGGTCTATTACGTAAGCAAGCACGGAGTCCAAGTATCCATTGATCGAGAAGTTGACATTTTTCTTACCGACCGCTTCCAAGAAGTTAAGACCTTACTTTCAGGCCCATGCCATCAAGGTACTAACGAACCATCCCTTACGACAAGTGTTACAAAAACCCAAGTTATCAGGAAGACTTTTGAAGTGGGCTATGTAGCTAAGCCAGTTCGATATCACCTACATCCCTAGAGTCTCCATCAAGGGACAAGCCCTGGCCGACTTCATCGCAGAATGCACCGGGATAACTAAGGACGAAGAGCCAACTGACCTTGTAGCACCCGTTTGGAAGATCTTTGTTGACGGAACCTCCAATGAGAATGGGGCCAGGGCCGGGGTCGGGATCATTCTAATGTCCCCTCAAGGTCACCAGTTGCAAAGCACCCTACGCTTTCAGTTTGAAGCGTCAAACAATGAGGTTGAGTACGATTTGATGCGGGTCGAATTATGCTTAGCTCGGGAAGTGGGGGTCGAGAACATCGAAGTCCACAACGAATCCCAATTCGTTGTAAGACAGATTTCGGGAGAATACCAAACGAAGGGGGAGAAGATGGCCGCCTACGTGATGTGAACCTGGAAGTTACTCCAATCTTTTAAAAGATACTTCATCCGCCAGATCCCCAAGGAACAGAACGTGTTTGCAGACACATTGGCAAAATTGGCCACGGATGTTGAAGCAGAATTCTCCGGGGTAGTCCTAATCGACCATCTACCCGCTCCCAGTATTCGAGCCTCCACAATCATCAACGCCATCGATTACACAACGTCCTGGATGGGGCCTCTCATCCCTTATTTAACCACTGGGAAATTGCCCATGGATAGAGCCACCGCCAGGATGCTTCAGTACTAGGCTCCCAGATACATCATGATGGACGGCAAGCTCTATCGCATGGGGTTGTCCATGCCCTATCTTTGATGCGTATCCAGGACTGAAATGAGCGCAATCATGCACAAAGTGCATGAAGGCTTTTGCGGAGATCACACAACCAGACTCAGCTTGTCCAAGAAGATCTTAAGACAAGGATATTTCTGGCCAACCATGAAGAAGGATAGTCTAGATTACATCCACAAGTAAAAAAAGTGCCAAAGGTACATGAAGCTCTCGCGTGCTCCTCCCACAGAGATAACTCTAATGAACAGTCCCTAGCCTTTTGCAGCTTGGGGAATTTATTTGGTAGGATCCCTCCCGACCGGGAAGGGCGGAATAAAATACACCATTGTAGCCATCGACTTTTACACCAAGTGGGTCGAAGCGAAACCAATGAGCACCATTACCTCCAAAAAGGCCCTGGACATCGTCATCAACAATATGGTATGTCGATATGGCCTCCTTCACAGAATCATGCCTGACAATGGGAAAAAATTTGATAGCATCCACTTCACCGACTTTTGTGAAAGACATGGAATCATCAAAAGCTTCTCTGAAGTCACAAGGCCTCAAGAAAATGGGCAAACAGAGGCTGTGAACAAGATTTTGAAGGGACACTAAAGAAAAAGCTACAAGCTTGCAAGAGCAAGTGGTCGAAAGAGTTGCCTCACGTCCTATGGGCCTACTAGACCACGGAAAGAACATCGACCACACATACTCCCTATTCGATGGTGTACGGATGCAAAGCAATAATCCCTATCCCGTCTCACAGACAAGATACGTACGACCCCATTCGGAATCACGCCTTACTCCAGGAATACTTGGATTTCATCGAAGAGATCCAGGAAGAATCACAAGTGCAGTTGAAGATGTATTAGGGAAAGATTTCAAGGCATTTTAACTCAAAAGTTAAGAGTCGAAGGTTTCGAACCGACAATCTAGTCTTGAGAAGAGTCTACCTTGCATCTTATGATTTGGGAGTGGGGATTCTAGGACCTAACTGGGAAGGACCCTATGAGATCCTAAATGAATTATGTTCGAGAACATATTTCTTAAAGCGACTAGACGAAGAAGAGGTCTCAAGGGCTTGGAACGCAGAACATCTTCACCGGTACTTTCAGTCAGGAGGATTAAACCCTGTTTTTTCTAATATTTTTACTTTCAAGTAATGTACGTCCCAGAACCATTTCTTATATAATGAAAATGGTGTGAACAAAACACTATAAGAAATGTTTTAAGAAAAGAAAAAGTTAATGTTCGTTTTTAATTTTTACATGAACGAGAGACCTAAGACTACACTCTTTGGTCACTTGGGGGGTAGGACCATCTATACTATCCAGGATTAAAAACAAAGGAGGATGGAAGGTTCAAAGCCTAGTCCTAATTTAGATTTGTATAGACTGGGGGTTCAGAACCTAACTCCCAAAAAAGGAGGCAAGGTTCAAAGCCCAGTCCTAATCCGGATTCGTATTGTCCAAGGGGTTCAAAACCCAACTCCCAAATGATTGGTCTAGACCTAACATGGTCTAGGATAGCCTCGTGTTCGAGATAAGTTAAACAACGGTCCAGTTCGTTGGAACATGAATCTTATTGTTTCCCCATAACTCCTTAACGGTCATCATTATGCAAAGACATGAATCCTTATTCATTGTTTAAATTGATTAAATTTAGTCTTGTAAACGGCGCTGACTGTTGGAACCTAAACCTCGTGTTCGAGATAAGTTAAACAACTAATTTCTACCTAAGTCATATCTTTAATGGCCCAGGCTATTAAAATTAAGTCATGTATGAAAAGTCCATTACGGTCCAGTTCGTTGGAACCTGAACATCAGAGTCATGACAAATTAAGCAGATAATATTTGATAACTCCTTAACGGTTCAGGCCGTTGGAACCCAAACCTTGGGTTCAGGATAAGTTAATTAACTAAGTCATATCTAAGAAATCCAAAATGGTCTAGGCTGTTAAGACCTGAACTTTGATTTCAGGACTAAGTAATTACCTTCTACAATTTTTCCCCTAATGGCCCTAGCCATTGGAACCAAAATTCCACATTTAATCCTTATTCATGCATAGTGATAAAACACTTAGTGAATTTTTTAAGGAAAAAATAAATGAATATAAAGCGGTCATCATTATGCAAAGACAAAAAACAATATAATAACAATATACTAAGCAATTGTCTTAAGCCCATCCGCACCCATAAAAAAATATGTTTACAAAAAAAAATGAGAGAGGAAGCCCCATATAAAAGTACAAAGGCTCAGGCTTAGGCTTCGCTCTGATTCGGGATCTTTGGAGTGTTTTCATCCTCCAGCAAGGAGCTCCGCATCCTCTTTCTTCATGGCCTCAAACTCGGTCCGCCGGATCCGGATAGAGGAGTAGATTCATATTCTTGTCTTGGAGCCAGGCCATATAATTGGCCTCATCAAAAGTGGCCACCGACAATTCGTCAGCCTGCTCTTTCTCCTTGCAAGCCTCCTTGCTCCATTTCATCTCCAGCTGGACCATGGCCTCCAAAGCCTGGATTCGAGTCTCGAAAGATGCCACCTTTTCCCGCTCTTGGAAAAGTTGGGCCTCGACTGCCTCCAAGATTTCCTTAGTCGAAGCCTCTAAGCCGCAGGCACAGGATAATTCTGCCTCTAGGTCATCCACCAACTCCTTGTGGTCAACATGTTTCCTGGACAGAGCTTCCTCATGCTGAGACTCAATTCTGACAGTCTCTTTGGCGATGGCCTCCTTGGTAGCTTCTTGTTGGTTGACAGCCCCCTCCAGCTCCATATGGGTCATCTCCAGCTTCATGGACATCTCGGTCACTAGATATGCGTTTTTGTGAGCCAACAAGGTGTCTTGGAACAAAGCAGAGTTAGAAACAACACAAAAAATAACAATAATAAAGAAACGAGACATGCAAGTGGCTTACCGCAGTGGCCTAATGATGGATGACCTGGGAGATGAAGATGGCATCTTTGCTAGCCAAGGTGGCGTAGCATTTGAGTTGAAGGGTAGACATGGACGTCCCCAATTGGGCTAGCAAGTCTACAGCAAGTGGGGCCTCATCCTGCCCTAACTTAGGCTGAAATCCAATCTTGGCTGCCAGCCGATCCACGATCTACTGGGGGGGGCATTGAAGGCCTCTCGGGCTACCTCATCTCATTTATCGTGCCCCTTGTCCTGGGAACGGGAAACCATTTTCATCCTCTCCTTTAGCATGATTGATTACTCTTCCCTAGGAAGGACCGGGTTGATGGGAAGCTCGGGAGCATCTGAGAGATACGACGTAACAATAATACTTTTGCTAGAGGAATGTTCCTCGATCACGGAAAAATCCTTTGTCTTGGCCTTCTTGGCCCGCTCTACAGACTCTACAGCAATAGAGTCCATCTTCCTTTTATTCGTCCCACCTCCTTCCGAAGGCTCTTGCTCCAAGTTAATGATTTGGAGAGGAGTAGAACAAGACGGATGCTGCTCAACAAGTGCCATCGGGGCTGAGGCTGCAGTTTAAACGCCCTCAGAAACTCCCAAGTCCAGTTCTGAGTCCCCGAGTATCATATCAATGATCATCTTCTTGACCGGGCCCCTGGCGGCTTTCTTTGCCGAGGCGTTGGCCGTAGTAGCCCCGGCCTCAATCATTTCCTTCATCTTGGCCACGGGATTAGACATGCCCTGTTCACCCGAGATAAAAATAAAAAATGGATTGGTAACGTAAGGAAATGGGAATGATATACACATTAAAGGAAATATGCAAGTCTAAGTCCTTTGGGACAGACCCTTATCTACGGAATGGGCTTGACTTAGCTCTCCTAGTGAAAAAGCATGAATTTGATCCCCCATGTCATCCGGGTCCAAAAATTTACCATACTGAAGGAACCGGGACGAATGCATGAGGGTCCATGACAATCGAGAAAGGAAGCCCCACGTTGCTAACAATCCTGGTCAAATAATCTCGGTACCGTTCCCTATTCCTAACAAATCCCTCAGTATGAGGGGTGTAAGTTGAAATTGGAGGCATTTACCTTGCCGCAAAATGCTGGCCCTGGGAGCTCCAATTTTGGGCTGACTCCCCTCGAGAAAGGCCTCCAACTCTTCAGATTTGGCCCACTCCGCACGGCGCGCCTGCTCCATTTTCAGTTTCTCCGTGTCTGTCTTGACCACGGCCTCCACTGTCTCAATGTGAATGAGGGCCAACTCCTTTCTCAGAGCAGGGTCCTTTTCACATTGTAGTCCTCGGAGGCTAAGGGCATCTATCGATTGATGCCCATCAATCAGCCTGACTAACCAAAGGTTTTCCGTAGTCATGAAGCCCCCCATGTCCATCTCCTTGGCACTGAGGGTGAGATAAAAAAATTTACGGTCCAGGATTGACTTAGGCGTACGGACCTATTCATAGGAACGTGAGTATCCGATAAATAAAATAAAGGGCGAGACGATGGATGAAGAAGGATAACTTACCCACACACTGAAAGTCTAGCACCAGAGTGGGGTTCTTCTCTAGAAAGAACCCAAATGTCATGAACCAGTAGTGTTTGACATCCAGGTGATGTTTCCAGGAGCTGTACAGAGCCGGACTGGCGCCACAACTTTTAAATCGATAAAATCCATCATGCGTCTTGTCTTTAGAGTTCAGCTGCGGCTCCAACCAATAATAGTACAACACCTTAGCGGGGGTGGGTGCCGTGATCTCCTGCAAGGTGAAAAATAAATGCCACAATGCCAACAACTTGTACACCTGGGGTATGAGCTGGAATGGCATGATCCCCATGAACTATAGGAATTGTGCGAAATAGCAGTGAAGTGGGAGAACGACTCCCGTACTGATATGGCCTGTGCTCCAGGCCCCAAATGTGGCCACTTCGGTGTGAGCCTTCTCTTCTTTTCAGGCCAGCCTCTTGTAAAAGAGCCCTAGAGTCGACTCTATCCTGAAGGCTTTTTTCCAGTGCATTCAGCATCCGGTAGTTCTAGAACTTGTTCGCTTCCACATCCATTTCCCACGTGTTTCTAGTGGGAAGCTTGTGCCCCTCCATGATGACAAGGCCTGCATTAACAATATCTTCCGCGTAGAGGGTGACGCCACGGCCCATGATCAAAGATCTCGAGAAGATAAGAAAAGTGAGAACCAAGCAGTTAGCACCAAAACTAAAGAAAACTGGTTAAGGTACGAGGATTCTCATAAAGTCTCTTGAACACAGATCCGGGAACAATTAAGGTCCCATCGTGAGTCGGGAACTAAAGGCTAAATATTCGTGCAAAAGGAAACTAATTCACCCAGACGGTTTTGAGATGCCCGGGTTTAATGATTCAGAGCAATCCAGCCCGCTCCATCAATCAATTTATCTATTGTATTGAGTGTCACCTAGAAAGTTCCCTACTTCTCATCTCTAGCACTACCTAGAACCACCCTACACGGTGGTCGCAGGACTAACGGCTACATGGTCGGTGAAACAACGTGGTAACAAAAATGATAAAAAGAAATAAAGAAATGACCAAAAAACTTACTGAGTAAACGTGGATCTGGAATTTGTTTAGGTATAGGAGACGATGCTGGTAGAAATTTAGCCTTGAACCCGAGGAGGCGATATAGCAGTTCGTCGACGCTCTCAGATGGGTCGGTCGAGACAAATTTGTATTCTTGATAAATGAAAGAGGGTCAATCCAACGACCCACAATGAGAATTCCAAAGCAATCCTCATTCGACGGTCCTGGATGGCGCAGAGGCATTAACTAGCCTAATCAAGTGCTAAATCGTGGATTTGTCAATCCACGATCCGCACCTCCTTCATCCAACGGTCCACATTGAAAATCCCAAGACAATCCCCATGTGACAGCTCCGAATAATGCAAAAGCATTAAACAGCCTACTTGACTGCTCGAAGCACCTTCTTGTATAGACGGGACGCTTCGGGAATTGCGCTGACACCCACCAGTCGCCTAGGACATCAAGGGTTTTTCCCCAGATTATTTGGGCGCAAATGGCACAGATGTACCATCTACCTGGAGACACGTGTCTAGGACAGTGGGAATTCGAAAGGACAAGGATTAGCCAGTTGGCCCCAAGTAAATGAACTTGGACTTAGCTGAATGAACCCAGGTCTTGGTAAATGAATCGGGACTTAGGTAAATGAATTGGGATACAAGTGTTTGATATGGGATGAAGAAGGCAAGTCTCCACCCCACGGACATGAATGAAGACTTGGGGGTAAATGTTATCCATATTTTCCACCTTGGACACGTGGCATGGACAGACGGGTTACGTGGGCTCTCGGGAGAGACCCGGGCCCAACTAGAGCCTAGCGAACAATGAGCAACCAAACCCTATCGGCCCTGACCATACCAAGCTTAATAACTAGTGAGTAGCACAAGCATAGTAAGGGGTCAAAATTGAGATGCAAGCCCAAAACGTCTTCCCGGGAACACCCAATCTCCATCCTCCGGGATTTAGATTATGGGGGCAGACAATCCATTCCAAGAGACGGATCCCATCGAGTGGGATCCAAGCGAAGTCTCCAGGTTGATCGCCAATGCTCTGGCCTGCCATCAAGATGTCTGTTCTATTATCGTATTGCGATGTCCACCCTGGTAAATGAACCTGGGTCTTGGTAAATGAACCTGGGCATCGGTAAATGAACTTGGATTAGGTATCCGGGTAGAACAAGCCCAGTCCTTCATACAGCTGACGTGTCCCCAAGAAATTCGACAGCTGCTTTCCCTAACTAACCTGCATAATGGATTATGCACAGAACGTACAATGTTCCTAGAAAACGACACTGCCACTACTCTGACAGATCCTGTCCCCAGGATCCCCCTCGTAGCCCACATGGATTTGTCTGTGCCAACATACAATGGGACTAGATTAACAACTTATAATCATGTTACACCCTTGTATTATGGCTCTGTTAGTGAGCACTTATAATTTTAGATTTATTGGGCCTGGAATGGTCCAGCCCCAGTCACTTGACTACCTATAAATAAGGTCATTTGTGCACTGTAGCGAGAATCCCCAATTTTCTATTGTATGCATAAACGTTGTTGAACTTGTAGAAAACCTCTATTGTTAAACTCTCTAAAGCCTAATACTAGTGACTTGTGGACTAAGGCTCATTAACGCCCAAACCACGTAAAAACTGTAATCTTCTTCATTTCTTAGCCTTTCTTTCTAGCTCTTATTTCTCAATATATTTATAGTTTCCGAAAAACTCGGTAAAAATTCTCCAATGAATTCAAATAAATATCAATTATTTTTCTCTTGATTAAAGATAATATTTCAAATAAATTTGGAAAATATTTCTAAAATATCCATTTATCATATAACAACCTGAAAAATACAACAACCACACATAAAAAGAACTAAAATTTTTAAAAATAATAATAAGACTTTAAAAAACTAAGACTAAAAAGTGACATAAATCTATCTTATCAGTGCATAAGGTGATTTATTGGTGGAGCCAATGTGATTTTAGTCTAGTTCTATTTATAGTTATAGTCTTATCTTTTAAACACTGTTTGTGTATTTGATTTGGAACATTATGGTCAGTATCTCTTAATTAGTTATGTAATAGTTAGGAATGAAGGTTGATGAATGCTAAGTATTATATTAGTTCTTCACGACTTATTAAATTTAACTGTTTGGTGATTACATAATTGTGAGATTATTATTGTTCTATGTATAATGATAGATGATCCTGATTTTATTACTAATATTTTTATTTATAATTAAAGGGGTTAATCCATTATTTTTGGACTTATAATTATGGTACTATTTAGTATAAACTAAATGATTATTTAGAAGGGTTATTTTCTGACAAGGGTCAAAGTTTGATTTTTGACCATCCAAGTTATGGATATTACATATCTGCCACAACCTAGGGTTCCGGTCGTGACAGACCACGCCTAGGTGCCATGACCAGCGAGGGGGTTGGCAACCTTGGGTAGTAGGTAGGGAGATCCCACTCCGAGACTCACACTCTCAATGAAAGCACAAAAATGTTGATCGGTTTTTTCGTCAACTTGCATAGAGCAATAAATGAAGAGTTATTTTGTGTGTAAAATCCAAAGTGGAATCTGTGCTATGAATAGTGAACCAAAGAAAAGGAAATAATTGCGGTAATAAATGAAAGAGAAAAAGAGTTATAGTGGTTCAACCCAAAAAAGATGACATATGTCCACTTTAGTCAGTAATATTTGTGATGAACTTTGAACCCTCAAGAATAGAAGTGTTCATATGAACCGAAAACCGCGGTTTGGCACCCAAACTGCATTGCACCAAACTGCTAAAAAACATGACCAGTGAAACCATTTCTAAAGATTTAGTTTAACCAGACTGTTCAACTTTAAATGGTTTAGTCATGGTTTCCAACTCTCCAAGACCAATTAAACTGGACCGGACCGTGAATTTTTCTAAAAATAAATTTTTAGAAATAACGATGCAAGGGGTTGAACCCTTATCCTTGCCTTAATAGAAAGTCTATCAGTCCATCCAAGCCAAGCAATTTAATTGTTAAGAATACATTTTCAGAGGATTAATTTGAATCATAAATAGAGGATTAATTTGTATGTAATGATTATATCAATGGACACTTTATAGTTACAATAAAGTATTTAGTAAATATATGTATTTAATTCTCAAGAGTGCACCCTCATATTTATAGTGGAGTAATCATGAGATTAATAAATATGATTACTAAATCAAAGAGTTTTGGTTAATAATTTATTATTTATTGGAGCTTGGAATTATTGGTCCGTAGGTCCCCGAGGTGGCTCTATCAACACTATTCAAGGTAAGAGTTGATACAAGGGTCAAACTGTGAATGAGCTATTTAAGAGAATATTTATTCTTCGAGATAAATATACAATTATGTGATAAATGAAGTTGCACAATTTATTATTGCATTAATGCAATTTTCGAAATTTTATAGAAATAAAAGAAATTGATTTTAATCAATTATTTTATTCAAGTGAGAAAGGATAAATATGGATAGTCAAAATTGGTGTTGATTATTATATTTATTTAATTACTAATAAGATGAAAACAAAATTATATATTTTTTATAGATAATTAGAAAATTAAATAAATAGAGGTAATAGTAATTAATTTATTATTATATATAGATAGATATTTAGAAATAAAAATAAAATAAAATAGAGTTAATTACTATTATTAATATTATTATTGTTTACTGAGTTTTTCGGAAACTAGAATTATGAAAGATAAGAGAGCTAAAAAGAAAGGATTGAAAATATACAAGCAAGGTTTTTACGTGGTTGGGGCGTTAACAAGCCTTAGTCCAAGAGTTAGTTGTATTAGAGCTTAGAAAGCTTTTTACAATGGATTTTTCTGCAAGTTCGAGTAGAGTAATTGCTTAGAAGAGAAAATCTGGGATCCCCGCTACAGTGCACAACTAGTCCTATTTTTAGGCAGTTTAGGTGCGATGGGCTTGGGCCGGACTAATCCAGGTCCAATAAGGATGTAATCATGGTTTGCTCGCTAATGGATGCTTAATACAAAGGATATTGCTAAATAATACATATTAATCAGGGCCCATTGGGTCGACTTGGGTGTGGCCAAGCCGTACAACTGTTAATAGTACATAACCTCAGACTGGTTTGCATGGGCTTCTAAGGGCATCCCGGGGACAAGATCTGTCAGAGTAGTGGAAGTACGGTTTCCTAGTAGCAGCGTACATTCCGTATGTAACCTCTTCTGCAGGTTAGTTGAGGATACCAACTTCTGTGTTTTTTGGGAATATGTCTGCGTTTAGGAAGGTCAATCTTGCCCTATCTGGACGTCTGGTCCGGGTTCCTTTACCAACGTCCTGGTCCATTCACCGGGACCTTGGTTCATTTACTAGGGTTCGGGTTCATTCTTGACAAGGTTGTATTCCCATACTGATGAGCCCACCACCTCTTCCTGCATCTCGGAGGATACAGATGGGTTGGGACCAGGAAGATAAGTTGGGCCCACATCTTGGTCCTGATTCCCTGGTTATGGTGGCATCCATTGAACAATGGCAGTCTTATTTACAATTGGGCCGCTAGGACTTTCCTCTTCCTCGTTCATTGGGCTTAGGATGGGCCTTTGACCTTTTTGGGAGAGGCAACACACCCATTGTGCCATGCCACGTGTCTAGGGGAAAACTTGGATAACATTTACCCCCTAAGTCTTCATCTGTGTTTGCATGGTGGAGACATGCCTCATTCTCCCGGTTCAAATCCAAACATCCCGGTTTGTTTCCTAGGAGATGGGTTCATTTTCGTGGGGACTGCTTGGGTAATCTTGTGTGGAGGAGATTTGCCTCATTATCCCTCATCAAATCTAAATAGCCCGGTTTGTTTCCTAGGAGACAGGTTCATTTACTTAGGGGCCACTTGGGTGATCCCCGTCCTTTTGAATTCACCACGTTTTACACACGCATCCCCCAGTGATTGGTGTGTCTGTACCACTCGAGCCTTACAGATCTGGAAAGAATCTTTTGATTGTCACAGTGACCGATGGGTGTCAGCGTGATTTCTGAGGCGTCCTGTCTGCACGAGGGATGTTGATAGGGTACTCGAGTGGGTTGTTTAATACCTCTGCCCCATTTGGGACCGTTGGATGGAAATGTCCTTGAAAATATTTTAATGTGGCTTGTTGGATCAGATAGGCGTGGATCGTTGATTGGCGAATCCACGATCTGGTGCTTGATTGGACTAATTAAGGCCTCTGCGTCATCCGGAACCGTTAGATGGGAATACCTTGAGATCCCCATTCTGAACCGTTGGATCAAACAGTGGGTTTTTGCCCTATAAATACTCAAACAATTTCATTTCCAACTTTACACATTCTAAACATTCAGAGCTAAAACGAGAGCTTTTATGTCCCAATTTGCCGACGAACTTTTCCGATGTCTACTCCACCTCCGTTCTTGTTTGTTTCCGACCCAGCTTCTTTCCGCACAACCATTAGACAGTTTGGTCCCGGTTCAACCAGTGGACAACCTACTACATTACCTTCTTTGATTCAAGGCTGACATCCTGTTGACCTTGTCGCCGGATACTCTAGAGCTTTCAGGCCCAATACCTCATAGCAATTTTCTGGTGTTTTTCCTTTGTTTACTCTTTTTTATTGTAATGTTCCTTCTACGACCATAAAACTATTATGGCCGCGACCACCTTGTAGGGTGGTTCTAGGTATAATAGTGTAGGTTTGAAATGTAGAATATCTTGGTAATACCTCTGGTATGGCTATTCTGGATCACTTCGGATGTTCCAAGATAGATTCAGGGGAGTTAGAAAAAAAACCTCTTATTTTTAGCTCCCGACCAAGGTTCCCGGGATCTGGGCTCGGAGTGGACTTCTCCAAGCATTTTTAGAAGAACTCCCGTACCTTAATCGATTTTTTGGGTTTTGGAGCTAACTGCTTGGTTTTTGTTTCCCTTGTTGCTCCCAGGTCCCTGGTAGGGTAACTGAAGGGTCGTTTCCTTAAAAGTTTATTTATTGCTCGTAATAAATAAACTTGGGGGGCAATTTTTATCCAAAAAATAGGCACGAATGATGTGGCAAGTGATGTCTGGACACGTGGCTGACACCTGGTAGAAGTCTTGTTCGACCATCGACCAGAAAGACGTCTGTGGCGCAGCACTCAATCTTTATATACGACGAGCTTGGTCGTATACTTGCTATATTTAGAGAAAATCTTATGCAATTATAATCATATCCGAAATTATCTCCCATGATTTCCTGAGTATCCGATTATTTTGGAAAGAATATCTGTAACAAATTAATGTAATCTTCCTTGAGCCTATAAATAGAGAAAGATAGCTCAAGGAAAGGACTTTTGGCTTTCTAATTATCTGAGGTTAGAGTTTTACGAGTGTATTAGAGCTATCATATTTCATATATTGTTTTGTTCTTCAGAGGTTTGTGAAACTCATTGAACCCTAGTTCTTTGATCACTCCTTTGAATCTTATATCAATAACAGCTTAAGTGGACGTAGGTTATTACCAGATTCTGGGGCCGAACCACTATAAATTCTTGTGTGCTTTATTGTTTTTGTCATCGTTCTCATTTCAACATATCTGTCCACATCAAGTATTTCTGACTACGTGTCAGTTGACCAAAATTAGGGTCAACATTCTGGTGCTTTCATTGAGAGCTTGATACAGTATCGTTGAAATATCAATGGCGAAAACTACCAAGAAGACTGGATAGGCGGCTAGCGCAGCACCATCTCACCTACCTCCTCCTCCTCCAAACGTGACTGAGGATGAGCCACATTTGGAATTCGATGAGGAAGAATTGGATTCCGAGGCACTGTGGAATACCCTGGGGGTATTGCAGGATGAACTGGCCAATCTGAGGGCCAGCCAGGAAAGTGCTGCCGAGATTATGGCACGGCAGCAACAAGAGATTGAACGACAGCGTCTGGAACTGAGTGAGAGGCAGGAGGAGATGGACCGCCGTCAGAGGGAGGCCATGGCAGCCCTCGAAGAAGCCATACAGTTGGCTAGGAATCAGGCTGTACCTGCATCGCAGCCTGTCAACCTACAAATGGGCCACCCCAAAGGGGTCCTAATCCTAGCTCGCCTATCCAGCCCTCGAGCCCCCAAAGGCCCGAGCAGCCACCGATGCCTCAGGACGATGTCCCGCTAAGGGACCCTGAGGCACAGCCTCCATCCCAGGCTGGTCGCGGCAATCCCCCGCAACCAAGGTAGAATAGGGCCAGGCAGCCGCCCCGCAGTCCTAGACGCCATAGGGGCGACGAGCCAAACCCTCCGAGCAGAGGACAGCGTACAACTGGTTGATACATGAAGTTCAGTGAACATCCTGTACAAATCTTCGCTGGAACGCATGAAGTTGTTCGTTAAGGACTTGGAGCCCTGCAACCAAACAATTTACGGCTTCTCTGGTGAGGGACTCGCCCCAGCGGGGTCAATTAGACTTCTACTGACAGTAGGTACAGCGCCTGCTACCAGGACATTACTCGCTACTTTTATAGTAGTCGATTTGTCCTTCGGCGTACAATACCGTCATTGGAAGGCCCATACTGGTTGACCTTCGGGCCGTTACTTCAGTATGGCACTTGACCATGAAATTCCTGACAGACGCAGGGGTAGGACGCGTGTTGGGAAATCAGAGGGAAGCCAGGGAGTGCTACAACACCTCAGTCACAAAGGCGAAGAAGGGAACGTCAAAGAGCACTCCTCCAGATAGGTTGAAGATGGCTATTGATACACAAGCCCAATCCGGTGATGGAGTCACCAAATAGGGTGTTTCCCAAAGTGAGGACAGGGGTTTAGATCCTCGCTTTGGGGATTTTGAGGAAAATGTTGGACCCGTCGAGGACCTGGAAGAGGTCCAACTTGACGAAAAAGACCTGACTAGAGTTGTGAAGGTCGGGAAAAACTTAGAAGCGACCACGAAGCATGTACTGGTGGAATATTTTCGGAAGAACCAGGAAGTCTTTGTCTGGTCACACAAAGACATGGCTGGGATAGATCCTGCAGTTATCAGCCATGTCCTGAACGTGGACAAGAGTTTTCCACCCGTGCAACAAAAAAGAAGGTTGCTCGATAAGGATAGATCGAAAGCCTTAAAAGAGGAATTCAAAAGACTGAAGGAGAATGGATTCATCCGGGTGGTATTTTATCCATCATGGGTCTCTAATCTCGTACTAGTTCCCAAGCCTAACAACAAATGGCGAACCTGTGTGGATTTCACAGACCTCAATAAAGCCTGCCCAAAGGATTGTTTCCCACTCCCAAGGATCGACCAGCTGGTCGATGCAACTACAGGACATGAGATCCTCTCCTTCATGGATGCATACTCGGGATACAATCAGATTAGTATGCATCCCCCTGACGAGGATCACACCAGCTTTCGGACCGACACAGGGTTATACTATTATAAAGTAATGCCCTTCGGACTGAAAAACGCAGGTGCGACTTACCAGCGATTAGTTAACCACATGTTTAAGGAGTTGATAGGAGTAAACATGGAGGTGTACATGGACGACATGCTGGTAAAGTCGAAAAAAGCAGAAGGACATGTGAAGGATTTACAAGAATGTTTCGATGTGTTGAACAAGTACCAAATGAAATTAAATCCTCTCAAATGTTCCTTCGAAGTCAGATCAGGGAAATTCTTGGGGTTCATTGTCAATTCAAGAGGAATCGAGGCTAACCCCGACAAGATAAAAGCCCTGATCGACATGAAATCGCCAGAGAAGATCAAGGATGTACAAAGTTTAACTAGAAGAATTGCTGCACTAAGTAGATTCATTTCAAAGTCGACGGATAAATGCGTCCCTTTCTTTAATCTACTTAGAGGCAACAAGAAGTTTGAGTGGAAAAGAGACTGCGAGCAGGCCTTTCAGGCCTTAAAGGCCCATATGACACAACCTCCTATTTTATCAAAGCCTATTGAAGGAGAAACTTTGTTCATCTACCTGGCGATCACCGAATTTGCTGCCAGTGCGGTGCTAGTGTGAGAGGAAGAAGGCGTACAAAAGGCGGTTTACTATGTAAGCAAGAGGCTAATCAGAGTAGAACTGAGGTATCCTCCCATTGAGAGGTTAGCCTATTGTTTAATCTTGGCCTCAAAGAAACTACGACCTTACTTCCAAGCCCATCCCATCATATTTTTAACTGACCAGCCCCTTAGGCAAGTCCTACAAAAACCAGAAGCGGCTGGGCGTTTATTAAAATGGGCAGTCGAACTCGGGCAGTTCGATATTACATATTTACCGCGAGCAACAATAAAAGGATAAGTCTTGGCTGATCTTATTGCCAAGTTCACTTAGCTCCCAGACAACGAGAAATGCGAAGAGTCTAGTGCGCCTGAGCCCCAAGGAGATACACCTTTGTGGAAGTTGTTCATGGATGGGTCGTCCAACGAATCTCATGCAGGAGCGGGAGTGATATTGAAACGCCAGATGGGCATCGATTTCACTACGCTATTAGGTTCGACTTCACTGCGTCAAATAATGAAGCTGAATATGAAGCACTCCTCGCTGGGTTAAGATTGGCAAAAGACATGAGTATAAAGGTGCTGGATATTTACAGTGATTCACAGCTGGTAGTGAATCAAGTCCTAGGGGAATATCAAGCACGAGGCCTCAAAATGTTGGCCTACTTGAACAAAACTAGAGATCTGTTGGCTTAGTTTGAGAAGTATACCCTCCAGCAAATACCTCAGGATCAGAATTCGAACGTAGGTGCCTTAGCCAAACTCGCAAGCGCGAAAGACGCTGACACTTTGAATATTGTGCCAGTAGAAAGATTATGCGAGCTGAGCATACGAGCGGATGAGACTAATATGGAAATCGAGGTGGAGGATACATGGATGGCACCTTACTTGGAGTATCTTACAAATGGTGTGCTACCAGTGGACAGAAACAAAGCCAGAACCCTCCAAAGGCAGGCTGCTAGGTACATACTGGTCGATGGTGTTCTTTACCGAATAGGATATTCCATGCCACTGCTCAGATGTATTACACCGGAAAAGGCTAAAGAGCTGATGAAGGAGGTACAAGACGGCTTCTGCGGGGATCACCCTGGGGGGCAAAGTTTGGCGAAAAAGATTTTGAGGCAAGGTTACTTCTGGCCGACTATGAACGAAGACTCAATGGAGTTTGTGCGAAGATGCGATAAGTGTCAGAGATTTTCCAAAATCCCACGCGCAGCTCCCAACGAGTTAAAGCAGATGTAGAGTCCTTGGCCTTTCACAATATGGGGTATAGACTTGATTGGATCCCTGCCAACGGGAAAAGGTGGAGTGAAGTACGCAGTCGTAGCAGTCGACTACTTCACCAAATGGGCCGAAGCTGGGCCGCTCGCTACCATAACGACCAAGAAAGTTCTTGACTTTGTCATCAAGAACATTGTTTGTCGATATGGTTTGCCTCGAAAAATTGTCTCAGAAAACGGTACATGGAATCGTCAAAAGGTTTTCTTCAGTCGCGCATCCACAAGCAAATGGGCAAGTGGAAGCAGTGAATAAAATGCTAAAGGAGTGTGGCCAGAGCAGCTGCCTGAAGTACTGTGGTCGCATTGAACTTCCCATCGAACAGCGACAGGTCATACCCCGTTTTCCATAGCATACGGGTATGAAGCTATGTTTCCTGTCGAGTTAGATCCCCCCTCACACCGACGAATTACATACGACCAGGACCAAAACAGCCAACTGATGATGGAGTCCCTAGACTCAATTGAAGAAAAACGAGAAAGAGCCCAACTCCGAGTTGCTGCGTACTAGCAAAAGGCCTCCCGGTATTTTAACTCAAAAGTGAAAGAAAGGAAATTCAACGTCGGTGACCTAGTACTACGACGACTTTTCTTAAACACCCGCGACCCCACTGCTGGAGTGCTCGGACCAAACTGGGAAGGACCTTACCATATTGAAGAAGTCCATCCAGGCACCTACAAGCTTGCACGCTTAAACGGAAATCTCGCTCCACGCTATTGGAACGGTGAACACCTGCGCAAGTATTACCAATAAACAGTCCTTTTTAAAGGACTGGCTTGTATTAATTTTTACTTTTTACAATTTTCGAAAAAGGGTTAGCCACGTTGTATGGCTAATCGCTTATAAGTGTAAGATCTTTTTTAAGATCACTCGTAAAGACATGTTTAGTCTATTTTTAATACGAGATTATAAGGGACTGTGCACAGCCAGTCATTCTTGCCAGCCTTTGTAAATTGTTTTTTACAAGTATTTGTTCATTACGTGTGTTGTTTTGCTCTATTATAAGTGTTACATTTCCTAATGAGCAGTAATGTTTGCACAAGTCGTGGTCAAGGCAAGTGACCAAGGACCTAAAGCTCCTCGATCACTTGGGGGGCATATAAGGTACATCGATAGCAAAGCATGCCAATAGGTATGTAAACACATGAACAAAATGAGTGAAAGCATGCTATGGTACTTAGAGTATTTTTCAAAATTTATATTTTGTTAAATCAAGCCAAAGTATTATGCTAAGTTCGGTCATGCGAACAAATGTTATAATAGATAGAAATGTTATAATATCAAAAGGCATTCTTTTACACCGCGAGCAGTACTGCTTGGATGTAATTGTTTAAAGTAAAAGGAAAGTTTGCTGCCCATGCAGCAAATTTAAAAATAAAAAATTTAGTCTTTACATCATGACCCGTGGGTCGTGTAATTAAAGAAGAGAAAAAGAATAAAAAAGTTTAAGAAGCATTAGGAGCAGGAGGGTCTTGCTCTGTATTCTGGTTGGCCGCATCCTCGACAACTCCTCCTTCCTCCGCGCTAGTAGCTGGCTGGATACTTGGGGAAGCAGGGACTCTGGCTATTTCTTCTTCTGCATCCAATCGAGCGGTGCAGCGGGCTAACTCAGCATGCCTAGCATCCTCTGGAAGGTAGTTGAAGTTAGCACTCCGGTTGTGTTTCCAAAAGTCATAGAAACACCGAAGTGTCGCATTCTTGTATCTCTCCAGATCTTTAGCATTGGTGAGCTTCAGCTGCTCCACCTGGCTCTCAAGAACAGCTATGGTCTTATCCTTAGCAAGGTGCTCCTCCTTAAGTCTCTTGACTTCACGATATTGGATTCGACTGAAGATATCGTCCTTCCGCTTCTTCAAAGCTGCCTGAGAAGCTTCAGTCTCCGCCAGCTTTGCCACCAAAGCATCCTTCTACTGGGTGGCCACCTCCAACTCCCCAGCGTGCCTGGCTTCTACAGCCTGAAGCTCCTCGATGGCTTTCGCCTAAAACTCCTCGACGGCCTTTTCCCGAGCCTGCTCGATGGTAGCAGTGGCACGGGTACGAGCGGCAGTTATTGTCAGCATGGCCTGCAGTCAAGGAATAAAAGTTAGACTATAATACAAGAAGAAGAGGTAAAGACCAAGAGGAAGAATACTTACACTAGCCACTTCGTTAAGAGCCCTGTTAACGATCTGATCAACCCCCATGCTCTTAGCTTCAGCCATTGCCTCCCTGCAATGGTCGTGCTTCAAGATATGAGCAAGGCGATCTTTACATGATCGCAGGGAGTGGTTCGAGAGTTTGGTCCCAGGAAGCTCTGCTTGCGGGGTCTGTTCCCTTCGGGCCGAAGGCGGAGGGTTAGCAGCAGGGGCAGTCTCCTTCTCAGCAGGAGCAGAAGGCTGGGAAAAAGGTTGACCAGTTGGTCCGTCCTTGGAAGGATCATCTGTTCGACCCTTCTTGGCTGGAGGTCCTTGGCTTGATTCGCCATTGTGCCTCCTAGCTGATTTCTGTCGAACGAGGGGGACTTCCTCATCCTCCTGAGTCTGATACAGATCGAAAACGTTGGGAGTAGCCATCTCTGCAGATAAAGAAAAACATGCAGACAGTAAGATAAAGGCAGATAAAAAATCATGGCAAATAAGAAAAGAGGTCACAAAGTTTAATACCCGAGCTACAACTACTGGTCGCTATGCTACTGACTTTATTAGTCATACACTCACTATTTGGCACGAAGAAGTCTGGCCCTAGATTTGGAGTATACGTAAAATTGCCGTCCCCGCCAAACAAGTGACAGGGAATTGGCAAGCTATTTAAAAGCAAGATAACAATACCATTTTCGTCTGAGGATTCATCCCGGTCTATGACAGACTTTGTTGCCTTTCGTTTCCCCTTGCCTTGGGGCACAGAAGGCCTCTCTGCTGAAGGGACGTCAGTGGGTTCCCTAATGGTAACCCCCGTTGGCCTCCTTCGGGGAGAAGACGCCGGAGGTTGCTGCTCGGGATCCCCCTCGGCCGTGGCATCTACCACCACGGGTCCTCTTGTTTCATGGCGAGGAGCCAGGAGGCCAGATAACCTCAGATTTTTATCAGTGACCAGGGACTTAACGCTTTTTTCAGCGTCTGCCATCCTGGCCAATGCGTTGGACCTCAACACCATGTTTGGTGTTGGGTTTGGATGTAACCATGGTCCTGAAAGGCATAATATACTTTAGAGAAGTGCACAAGAGTTTGCTAACGAAAAGTATCGACTAGTGAAAGTAGCATTTACCTCCTCTAGCGAAGGCCAGGTTATTCGTAGTCATGTCTGGTGTGAGGAAGTACTCTCTATTGTACTGCCCCATGTTAGAAATAAGAGTAGTGTCACTCAGGAATGTTCGACTTGTTTCCTGGTGACAGAGATGAAGAACGCCCGTCCCGTATTGTTGAGGGTTGGACTTAAGGTCAAAGAGGAAGTTGACCTCATGAGGAGTGGGTTCTGGCCATTTTTTGAGTTTATAAAGGATATAGAGTGCGGCCAGCATTCTATATCCGTTTGGGGTAATTTGAAAGGGGGCAACACCAAAGTAGTTGGCCACCCCCTAGTAGAAAGGATGTAGAGGGAGGATAGCCCCCGCCTCTATGTGATATCTGGACTAAGCGCTATAGACGCCCCCAGGCAGGTTAGCTCTTTGGCCAGCAGCAGGGATTGTGAGATTAACCCCGGTAAGAGGATACTTCCTACGATAGTTGGCAAGCATCCGGGGTGTCACCTGGCTGGTAGGAGAGAGATACTACTTGATATCAGGAAGGTTTTGATGCCGAGGACGAGCCCTGACTTGAATACGAGGGTCTGGGGCAGCATTTTCTTGACCACTGGTCGAGGGAACCCTGGCTTGCGAATCAGGCTAGGCAGGAGAATTTGGATTGTTTTCAGGGTTTGGTTTTTTCTTGCCTGGAGACTTATAACGGGCCATTTGAGGTGGTGATGGTTGAGGTCTAGAAGAAACTCTAGAAAACAGAATCTTGTGAACTCGGTCGGTCGGTTGTTCTTCGCCTTCAAGCAGCTGTGCAAGAAGATCGTTGTCGATGGGCCACTCACCTCCCCACAAATCTGGCATTAAAATCTACGAACAGAAGAATGGGGAGGTGAGGATGAAGAATTTTGAAAGTTTTTTTAGAATAACGCTGGTCGAGTATAAAAGTTAAGCTTTTATACAACAGCATTCTAACAAAAAACTAATTTTTTCGCACGAATAGTTTGAGAAACAGATCAAAGAGTGAAGGCAATTTTTTTTTTAAAAAGCATTTTCAACTCCTTTTAGGGCGGGAAAAACTTGGTTTTTCAACTGGCATAAAAATTGAATTTTTACTTCGGTTTTACGTCCTAAAGTCGTGATCTCAACAATCAAACTAACTTGTGACTCCTTGATGGCAGAAGAAATATCGTCCTATACAGTATCACCCACAAAACCCTCTACTGTCATGCATCTCAACCCAGAAATAGATGAACTCAACAGTCAATCCACAGAAGCATGCATGGCAAAAATATAGAGCATAAAAGTTCTGAGACTTACCAGAAAAAAGATCGTGGAGATTGGAGAGAGTTTTCGAAGGTTGGAGAACTCAGGGACTGAATCTTGAAACACTGAAAGACGGTCTCCAGAAGAAAATGGAAGCTCTGATTTTAGGATTTATTGAAAGAGTAATAGCTTGCGTAAAAAGATAAAGAAGACTTTGGAGAGACTATATATATTTTTTTCTGTGGCATTAAAAGGGAGTAACCATCAGTTTCCTCTTTTTCGAAGCATTGGGAAGGGTGATAGCCGTTGAAAGGTTACTTGGGAGCCGAAAAGTCATGATTAGACAATGGTAGGTTACTTTTCCCAAGATTGCACATATCATTCTGACAGGTCTGGTGGGGTAACCGAAGGGTCGTTTCCTTAAAAGTTTATTTATTGCTCGTAATAAATAAACTTGGGGGGCAAATGTTATCCAAAATATAGGCACGGGTGACGTGGCAAGTGATGTCTGGACACGTGGCTGACACCTGGCAGAAGTCTTGTTCGACCATCGACCAGAAAGACGTCTATGGCACAGCGCTCAATCTTTATATATGAGCAGATTGGTCGTATACTCGTTATATTTGGAGAAAATCTTATGCAGTTATAATCATATCCGAAATTATCTCCCATAATTTCCTGAGTATCCGATTATTTAGGAAAGAATATCTGTAACAAATTAATGTAATCTTCCTTGAGCCTATAAATAGAGAAAGATAGCTCAAGGAAGGGACTTTTGGCTTTCTAATTATCTAAGGTTAGAGTTTTACGAGTGTATTAGAGCTATCATATTTCATATATTGTTTTGTTCTTCAGAGGTTTGTGAAACTCATTGAACCCTAGTTCTTTGATCACTCCTTTGAATCCTATATCAATAAGAGCTTAAGTGGACGTTGGTTATTACCAGATTCTGGGGCCGAACCACTATAAATTCTTGTGAGATTTATTGTTTTTGTCATCATTCTCCTTTCAACATATCTATCCACATCAAGTATTTCTGCCTCCGTGTCAGGTGACCAAAATTAGGGTCAACAGCTATGATCATAGCTACCCAAATGGTACAATCGTAGTTGACAACACTTTTCATTTTAAATCCACCATTTTTTAGGAATATGGGACAAACCGTAGGTCCTAGCCTTCCCTGCATCAAGGCATGTATCCCCCTGGTTTTAGGCAGTATGTAGATGAGTCCAGCTCCGAGGAAGGACCTGAACCCCCTAGGATTTAGGTGGTCATAGCTTTAGATTCTCCCCTACCTCCATTAATCCCAGAGTTAGAGGTTGTGCCTAGCCCGGTAAATACCCCCGAGTTGATCATAATAGATTCCTCCCCTAGCCCGGAGGGAAGGGTTCTTGCTCTTCATCTTGTGTTTACACTACTTTTAAATAATTATTTCTGTAAACTAATTACTTTGCTCGCTATTTTTCAGGTGAAGAGATGGAATTGCCAGGAGATTTGGATTTGAGGGGTGCTTTCAAGGCAATCGGGACTGGAGCTGGTCCCATGGTGAAGAGGCCTAGGGTGGCCAAGAAAACATCTTCGAAGATGGGAGGTACCACCAAATCTCCGTCTAAGGACAAGGATGTCAGCACCGCCTGGGAGCAGCCACAAAGAGAACTTCCCCCATCTCCGTCAACAACAGTTACTCTCCAACAAGCTCCTCCTCCTCCTCCTCCTCCTCCTTGACACACACCTCCCTTAAATCCTCAAGTGATTCAAGGTGAACCCCCCACTGTACAGATCCTGGTCAAGCCACACGACCTGTACAAGATCCCCGAGGCATTTTGGGGTATTGTGTATGAGACAGCAAGCCACATGGTCGACCATGCTTACAGAGCTAGCGCCAGAGACTTAAGGGCCATTGAAGATCGTAGTCTTGAGGATGTCCTCGAATCCGCCATGGGGATGAATTTTACTGTGAGTCCCTTTCACTCTTCTAACCTTTTCTTTTTCTTTCTTATTTTTTTTTAAGAAAAAAACTATTCTCAACTTACTTCATTCTTCTGCAGTCTGTCGTGGCCCAATATCAAGGCATAGCGCGCATTAAAGCCAAGGAGGAGGAACTTTAAGCTGCCCTGGGTGCCGCTCAAAAGAGCGAGCATGCTGCCAAAGTTGCCCTGATTTCTTCTCAGGAGGGCGAGCAGTCTACAAAGGCTGCCCTGTCTGCCTCCCATGCTCAGGTCGTGGAGGCGAGCTGCTACTCGGATCAGCTTTAGGCCAAAATTGAAGAGCTCAAGAAGAATTTGATCGAGGCCTCGGCCAAGGCCAAGGAGAAAGTTGTAGTGTCCTCATCTCAAATGAAGGAGATGCTTTACCGTTGCTGGGCCTTCAACCACGATGGGAACTTCTCTTTTATGCAACTGGAGCTGTGGGATCCATATCTTTCTCGGGTTCTCATAGGAACCCTCGGAGACTGGCGAAGCTTCCGGAGCTGCAGAGGGGGATGGTGAGGAGGTGAACTCGTTGGGGCATGCTGACGGAGCTTAGTGATTTTATTTCACCCTTTGTATTATTATTAATATTTTATTATTTTAAACTTTTGTAACAATCCCTTGGGACCAAAACAATTGCCTTCGGGCATAGGTCGAGGTTTTTTCTCCTCGGGATGACAATATATTTTTTAATATATACCTAACTTGTGATCTATTTGTGTTTCCCTCAGTTTATTATTTTCTCAAGATTATGAATCCTTAGACTCTTGTACATTTGAAATCTTAGGGATTGACTTTTAAATCGAGATAGATTTTATAGATATCTTAGTTGTATCCAAGATTTTGCTATCTTATTTGCATCATACCTGTTTAGAATCAGCCCTTGGACTTGGTTACGTCAAATGATTTTAATAAAATTAATAGCATTATACCTGTTAGAAATCAGGCATCGGAGTTGGTTATATCCAGAGTTTTTAATATACTTAATAGCACTATACCTATTAGAAATCAGGCCTCGAACCTGGTTATGTCCAGGGTTTTAGTGATTTCTCAAACTTAGTTCGCGTTAGGTATATTGAACACTCAAACTTTAAAAAGCCATTGAATAATCAATTTCTCCAAACTCCTAATTTTTTAATCCTTATCCAAGTAAGCTGAACTTTCTCAAAAACTCTCCTCGGTTATGTGCCCCTAAGGAACCAGAACGTATAGACGTTCTTGGCTGCTTTTACAATGTGAGCTCGTAATAATAAAACAAAGAAGTAGTTATTTAATAATCCAAATGTTATTGAATTGAAATGGAATTTATAAATAAGTCTTATATAAACGGTAATACTATTGATAATACTTTTTTAAATGGAGGGCATTCCAGGTCTATGGGACTATTTCCCCATTTAGCCGAGCTAGCTTGAAAGTTCCTTTGCGTAGGACCTCTATGATCTGATAAGGTCCTTCCCAGTTTGGGCCTAACACACCTTCCTTGGGATCTTTATTCGCCAAAAAGACCCTTCGAAGAACCAGATTGCCTAATCTAAGTCTGCGTCCCTTGACATTTGAGTTAAAATAACGAGTGATCTTTTGTTGATAATGGGCGAGCTGTAACTGCGATGCCTCTCGTTTTTCTTCGATCAGATCGAGGGATGCCCTAGCAGCTGGTTGTTATAATCTTGATCAAATGTCCTTTTTGTGTGAGTAGTCACCATTATTTCAATTTGAAGCATAGCCTCGCTTCCAAAGGTTAGGGAAAAGGGGGTATGTCCCATAGAAGTTCTATGCGAGGTCTGGTAGGCCAAGAGTACATGTGGGAGCTACTCGGGCCATAATCCCTTGGCTTCATCTAATCTTTTCTTCAGGCTTGCCTTCAAGGTCTTATTTACAGCCTTGACCTTCCCATTGGCTTGTGGGTATGCTACCGACGAGAAACTCTTTGTTATACCATATTTTTTCACAAAAGTCTATGAAGAGATCACTGTCGAATTGTGTTTCGTTGTCTAACACGATCTTTTTAGGGAGTCTAAATCAACATATGATATTCTTCACAACGAAATCTAGGACTCTCTTCGAGGTGATTGTTGTCAGAGGTTCAACCTCTACCCACTTCGTGAAACAATTGATTGCCACTACTGCATACCAAACTCCTTCTTTTTCCATTGGTAGGGAACTTGTCAAGTCAATTCCCCATGCTGCAAATGGCAAAGGGGATGAAATCATGGTTATCTCAACTGGAGCAGCTCGTGTAACTATGGTGAAACACTGGCATTTGTCGCACTTTTGCACATACGAGATCGAGTCCTTTGTTAAAGTGGGGCAAAAATAGCCCTGCCTTAGTACCTTCAGAGCTAGGTTTTGCCCCCAGCATGGTCTTCGCTGAAGCCTTCGTGTATTTATTGTAAAATAGTATTTGCTTCCTTGGGTAGAACACATTGCACGAGGGGCAAAGAATGAACTCGCCGATATAGGATTCCTTCCACAATTACATACCGTGGAGCTTGATAAAGTAGTTTTCTCACATCTTTCCTTTAATCAGGTAGCTTTTTGATCGTGAGGTACTCCATTATAGGAGTCATCCAGGTTGATCTTATATCAATCATTCCTACCTTCACCATTTATCCCGTTACACTCATGACTTCCAAGAACTCCACCGTAACTACATTCAATGATTCAGCCTATTTGGTGGTTGCGAGCTAAGCTAGAACATCAACGTTCGAATTCTGTTTGCGGGGTATCTGCTCAACAGAGCTAAACTCAAACTCAGACAACTTGCCCTTTACCTTAGCCAGGTAGGCCACCATCTTGATGGCTCAAGATTAATACTCCCCTAATATCTGATTTACCATGAGCTGGGAGTCATTATAGCATTGGATGGATTTCTCCTTCAGCTCTTTCGCCACCCTCAGCCCTACCAATAAGGCCTCATACTCCGCTTCGTTGTCGGATGCTTCAAACCTGAACTTGAGAGTTGTATGGAACTGATGTCCTTCACATGAGATTAAGATTATCCCAGCTCCTGATCCATTTTCGTTTGACAATCCATCAACGAAGATTTTCCATAATTCCTGCATTGGCTCAATAATCAGCTCGTCCTAAAAACCAGTGCAGTCAGCCATAAAGTCAACAAGGGCTTAACTCTTGATTGTTGTTCGTGGCATGTATAATATCTCGAACTGGCTAAGTTCAATGGCCTATTTTAATAGATATCCCAACGTTTCAGGCTTTTGCAACACATGCCTTAAAAGTTGGTCGGTTAAGACGTTAATAGAATGGGAATGGAAATATGGCCTGAGCCTTCTTGAAGGCAAAATGAGACAGAATGCCAACTTCTCTATCAGTGGGTACCGTGATTCAGCTTAGAGAAGCCTCTTGCTTACATAATATATTGGTTTTTGCGCCCGATTTTCTTCTCGAACTAACACGGCACTGACTGCATTCTCTGTCACGGCCAGGTAAAGAAAGAGACACTCCCCAGACGTCGACTTTGATAGTACGGGGTGTTCAGCTAAATGTGTTTTCAGATCATGAAATTTCTGTTCGCATTCTTCGGTCCACTCAAATTTCTTGTTTCCACTGAGCAAGTTGTACAATGGTAGACACTTATCAATGGATTTTGAAATGAAGTGGTTTAGAGTGGCCACCTTTCCAGTCAGGCTTTTTACTTCTTTACACGACCTGGGGGACAACATTTCTAGTAGCACTACAAGAATTTTGAGTAAATATTACGATAAGATATTACATATTTTTTAAAGTGCTATTAATGATTTAGCTCTAAAATATACGGAGGGAACTTTTGGCGCCATGTGAATTAGTAATGCCTTTACTTTTAATTTTTTTTATTTTACTCAACACTCTCATTCTCTCTAATCTGAGAGCCCTAAGCCGCCACCCTCTCCTCCTCACTCCAATCCCTTATTCTTCTTTTTCTTCGTTTCCTGATTCCCCTCAACCTCTTTTCTTTGGTTCTCTCTCTCTTTGCTCCCTCGGGGCCTCTCTTTTCTACTCACGCCCTCCTGCTTCGAAACCATCCCCACTTCACTCTCTCATGGAAGAATAGGTGACGGCGCCTGGCAGAGGCAGAGGCAAAGGCGAGGTCACGGGTTCGACGCTGCGTGGGTCTTCTTCTCCTCAGCACACGACGAAGGCGAGATCTGGTATGTTTCCTCTCAAATTATTTTTGTTGCTGTTTGTTGGTTCATGGTAGTCGAAGGCTTAGTATGGGGTATTTTAATTACTGTGTGTTTAATAATCTTATAGGTTTTCTTCATAGTACATGTTTTGTCTTTCATTTTAGTTATTATATGTGGATTTTTGAATATGAGTATGAATTTATTGAAGTTTGAATCTAGGTGTTGTTCTTCTTTCCTAGTCACTCATTCCCTTGTCATCTTTCTGGCCTCCCTCCCCTGTTCCTCAACCTCACCATTCATCTCTCAATATTGCTCCATCAATTTTGATTTCTGCAATTTTTTGTGTCATGTATATATATACCTATAATTTTGTGATTATTTGTGAGAATTTTTGTTTAAATTAGGGATTGACGATTTCTGTCTCTGATTTCATCATTACAAGTCCGGCAATGTGCAGGGTCGAGCGTGGGACTGGGCTTGTTGGTAGAGAGCGAGACAGATGAGGGAGACAATTGGAGTTCAGGTTTCATCCCTGAAACACCTTCAAACACATTCGATAGATTACTAAATGCATAATAATAGGGTACTCTTCCTTGTTGTTACATGTTTCTTAATTACAGTTAGTGAGGAAAACCATTGACATAATTTATGATGAACTATATGTTTAGGCGTTCTCAGTTTTTGTTATTGCCTTTAAGTAACTACTAGTACTAGTCATGGTGTCTTTCCTTTGAACTACACTGATGGTTGAGAAAGAACTTTTTCTTTACATAATAATTATAAAACCATTGTCATTGGTACAGGGGTACTCTAGTTATTGCTTGCTTACTCCATTTGAATATATTAGACCAATTCTATTGGCCCTCAGTTCTATTTTTCATTTAGCATTAATTGCAAATATGGTACAAGGAATTTTTCATGTATGAGGTTCAAGTGGTGGAGCTATTGTTTCTCTTTTCTGTTTTTGACGCTCTAACATTGCATATCTTAGTGGCCCTTCAACTTAGTTGCATTTCTGCTTTTGAGCATTTGTATCTTTCATTTCATATGAACATGCTTGTTTTGGTAAAAAAAACTTTGTGAATGTTTAGACATATACCTGTCCCGCTCATATTAGTTAAGCTTTTAATTTGTCTCATTCTTGGTTGACGAATACTTAATTCTTACTTTTTGTACTTTCTATTTATAACTTTGGCCACTGTATTATGACATAGAAACACTTAGTTAGCTTTGATTTCTATCTTTTGCGTGGTTGTTGAAGTAAGTACATCTGTGATGCTGAAAGTTTTCTTAATGTTTTCTAGGATGACATTGTTCTTAATTCTTTGTGCAGACATGCACTTAGACTCTGATCTAGTGATCTTAAGCTTGAAGGCAATTGGAAAACTCAAGGTGAAATATTTTCATACAAGTATGCTTCATTTATAATCATGAAATTCTTTTATGTATATGGTTTATCTACTCTCAGCATTTGAAGAAATGACCTACTGAGTTTGCTCTTACTTTTGATCCCATCTTTATTTTCTTTGAGACTCAAGTTTTTGGCTCAGGAATTTCCACATAGTTTGGATCAAATTCAAGGTGTTGAGCTTTTTATTTCATCTCTATTCAATTAAGAAATTGAGTGACTTCATATTATTTTCATTTGTTGCCTACATATATTTAAGTTAGCCCTTTCATTGAGCTAATTTTAATATGAAAGTAAGTTAATAATGAAAATTTTGCTATTATTTGTTCTAAAGTGCATTTTAGTTTTTATGTGTTAAAAGAACCATAGTTTTGATTGTGTTTTCTAAAGTACTAAAGTACCATTAACTTGATTTAAAATGTATGTTAAAGTGATATTTGATTTATTTTTAATCATTATGTAACAATTTTTCATTACATGACTGGTTATGTTTTATTATTTGACATAATTTTATGTTTTCTTGCATACTGATTATTTATATTTTTAGCTTTATAATATGTTTGTTTTTTTTTGCGCTAGAACTTTTATAAATAAACCTTATATTTTCACATTATGGTTGTGTCAAGATCCTTTAAGTGGGCTTTAATTTGTTGGTTTTGCTTAAAGATTATTTCTTTGGTTTGTGCTATTGCTTTTGTTTTTAATAATTTATTTTGCTGCAGCTGATGAAGGTAAGCCCTTTCCCCTTTAGTTCAGGTTTATATAATTTTTTGTGTTGGAATTGTTTCTAATTAAGAGAATACAAAGAGAAAAATTATAGATGTTGCAAGTGTAAGAATATGGTGCTTAATACTTAATGTTTGTGATTTGAGAATATGGATTTAGATTACCTTTTCTTTAGTCCTTTTGTTGGCTTTTGTGTATGAAATTTGGATTTTACAGATTTGATTTATGCATATGCTAGTAACACAAGTTTGTACTCTACAAATGCTAGTAATTTACTTGTGTAAATTTAGGATTTAAGGGCTAGATTATTGGCAAAGAAATTTAACTGATTCATTCTGTTTCTGTTATGTTAGTATTTTTAATAGTCCTTTTTGTTTGGACAAAGTTACTGGTGAAATATATTAGTCATAAGTGAGACGTAATTGCTTATGAACCTCCCTAAAAAACGGTCAGAACAATGTTTGTTTTTCTATTATGTCAATTTACAATTCAAAATTTGTATGGTTAATATATTTGTATCGATTCTTAATTATGTTATTGTTTCAAATCATAGCTATAATCTGATGAATCATTTCTGATGAATCATGGCAGGGGAACCAGGAAATTGACAGAATCGACTGTACGTGATAAAATGATATCCATTCATGGTTCTATGTTTCTGAAATTATATATAATTATTATAGAGGTACAAATGATGGTGATTTTTTTCTCTTTTTTTTCTACTCACTCTTTTTTTAATATATATACTAAGAGTTGTGGGCAACTTTTTTGCATATTGTTTTATGCAGATGAAACTCTCTAATGAATGGGATTCATTGGCAATGACTACTAAGAAACTAAGTTGTGATAGTTAAACTTACTGAGAGGTAACACCTTTGTTCCCATATCTGATGGATTTTCTTCTGTTGGCACCTTCTCAAATCTTTATTTTCCCTTGAGTAACCTTTTCTCTAATAAAGAGATACTTTATGTCTATATGCTTTGTACGAAAATGATACATTGCATTTTTTCATAAACGTATTGTACTTTGACTATCTAAATAGATTGAGTATTGATGAATCTATTTGATGAGTTCCTCTTAATTTGTTTTTGTGCATACCAATTGTTTGTTTAAACTGATTTCTATGCTCATGGATGATGAAGAGGTGGAGGGGAGAGAATTACAAGCAGTATCAAATAGACCAGGGTGTTCTGATCATTTTACTACTAGACTTCAAGGTTGCTCACTTTACAAAATTGGTTTTGTAGAAAGAGTTCAAAATTATGTTTCCTATCTATCATTTGCTGTTTATGTATTTGGATCAATTTTTCAGAAAACTACTTAATTGGAAATTTTACCACTTATTTTAAAAGTTTAATCTTTGATTCTTTTGATAGGGACAGTTCCTTACAATTGTATTCTAGCAAAGTGGTCTTGAGTTTAAATTCATGAAACAAAATTATTCTTTCCAAATAAAGCTAGGGTTCAGTAGTGTGATAGATATTCACCTGTCTGTTTACTTTTTTTTCTCTTGAATCATGATTATGAAATATCTAAGTAGACTTTGTTTTCATCTTTCAGATCTGTTGGTAAAGTTTCCACCAAATTCTGTAAAGATGAAGCAACCTTTCAGTATGCAACCTTGGGATTCATCTCCAGAGATTGTCAAGAAGCTTTTTAAGGTGCAAATTTACCAAAGATTTTGCTGTTACCTTATTTAATGAAGTCCTCAGTTAGAAGCATAATGCAATGTATTTCGTAGATGCTAGATATCCTCTCATTTGGTTTTTTTTTTTTTTGCATGTTTTGACGTCTTTATAATTATCAATATGCTCATGAAAAAAGATTGTTGTGTTAGTTAATACTGTTTTATAATCCTTCTGATAGTCTGACTCTGTTTAATTTTGCAGATTGTTCTAATTATTGTCACTTGGTATGTGTGTAAAATACAAAAGCTGTAATAAAATAATGGTTCAACGTGGCTTGAAATCAATAAAATCATTGAAGAAATTAATCAAATAAGTCTAATTATGGATACAGAATCTTGTAATAAAATATTTCTCTTCAAATGTTTGTAGTTACTAATGTGTCGTTTTTTGTTAGCTCTATATAGTTCCTGGATCATGCCTCATTCTTTTGTGTTTGTTGGCCCTGACAATCTAGAAATTAGACGTGAAAAAACTACCAAGCTATCTTTATCTGTCGGCTGTGTAGCAGCTTTCAGTTTCTAAAGGTTGCTTCATGTATATTGTTTCATTTAACTTGATTACATTCAGGCCTTACATACAGAATTTTTTCTACCCCATAAAAATTTATCAGGCCTGCACTTTGGTAGAGAACGGTTTATGCATATCTGATGCCCTATATGTCTTCCATCATATTTTTGTTGATTCACTCAACTCTGCCCATTTTGTTTTTTCATGTTAGGAAACAAAAGTTGTTAACAGGGTTTGGTCAGGGGTTGAATTTCTTTATGTGAAGTGTATTTACTGATTACAATGTTTTCTTGCATCATTGGAACCTTTTGTATGTTATTTGCCAATAACACTGTTTCTGACTGATAGAAGATTTATCATCCTATTTTTTTTTCTCTATTGTGAAATGCTGGTCTCCACCCCACCATTTCTCTTCTCCATGTGTTTTGAAATGGCAATATATTAAGGCATTTAGTTGAGACAATTACCTATCATTGGCATTAATCTTAAAATATGTGTTGACTTCTGTTGGCAGGTTTTCCATTTCCTCTATCTTACTCTCTTGTCATTGATGTCTGCCCATTCACCCTTGATGAGTTTGCTCAAGCATTTCATGACAAGGTTTTATTTCATCTTTAATCTGACTTTACTTTCCTTCTGTGTAACATTTTGTTTGTGCTATTCAAAATTTATATGAAACAATGCATTTATAGTTTGTAACATTGAGTCAATTCTGGTATACAGGGGAATGCGCTTTGGTCTTATATAAATAGCTCAACTTCCTTTGCTTCCTTTCTAATGACTACACCTTATTTCATTGTATTATATCACCTAGCAGCTCTTAAGTATAATAAACAATTTTCGCAAGAGCTAGAGCGTGTTAGTGATATAACCATATTAGTTAAAGACATTTTCTCAATCTTCTTATATATGATTAGCTCTCTTGTTGTGGTTAATTGTTATTATCATTATGTTTTATCATTTGGTTTGTGTTTTATAATGATACAATTTTGTTTTAAGAGTTTCCCATTGGGCAGAATATACATAATTTCTTTATTTGCCTAGTCATTAAAGATAAATACAAGTTATTTTATTTCTTCTTCTTTCCCTAAATCCCCTTAGCGTGATGATAGAAATTTTGTGACCAACCCATTACTATCCGATACTTAGAGACATTATATTGTGTGTTATCATTTCCTGAAATGAATTGTGTATTCCTTGCCTTAAATATGTCTATATTTTAAAATTTTCTTGTGTTAAGTTTAAGTGTAAATGTTTTGCAGGTTGATTAGTTAGTATTAATTATTTAAATTTTATTTTGGCTAAGCAAATGGACTCACAACAAAGACAAGTACACAAAGGATGATGAATTGAAGGATGGAGCAAGTTTCATGCATGGTTTACTTTTGTGTATCTTGTAATGTTTCTGTTTTTCATTTTTGAAGTAAAAAATGTTCAAAAACTTTATTATGATAGGCTTTCAAACTTAAGTTAGAAGTAAGATCTCATGAAGTAGACACATTCATGGTTTGAATTAGTTATTGTTTAATGTAATACTTATGGTTTATCAATCTATTGAGAATTACATTTTATGATTAATTTTGTGTTTTTTTTATCAAAATACAATAATGAAAATCTTTTAATTAAAAAAAACCCATATAAGTATACTTATCAAAATAAAATTTAAAATATTTTATCCACACTAAAGTAACAAAATTTTATTACTATATGTTATGATTTAAAAACATATTATAAGCTTAACAAATCGTTATGATTTATATAATATAACAAACTAAAAATGTTATCAAAATAATCAAATGTAACAGTTGAAAAGTGTTATGCAAAAAGTATAAGATTAAACTTCAAATTTATAACTAAATACTCTAACTAAATGTTATTATTTGAATATTATAGCAACTAAAAATGTGTTATTGAATAGTTTAAGATAACATCGAACATAATATTCGAATACTGTTATAGAAAAGACAGGACTTTTAATAACAGGGGCTATGTTAGCATTTTCTGAAGCGTTATCAATACTCCCGATTAGCAGTTTTTAAGTGTTATGAATACTGTTTTTTCTTGTAGTGTAGCGACCTGATTTTTTTTTTTCAGGATTCGCTTCTATCCCCCTTGTGTTGACTAGAAATCCTAGAAACTTTCCTGACGCAACCCCGAAAGTACACTTTTGGGGATTCAGATTCATGTCGTACTTTCTCAGTATGCCAAAACATTCTTCTAGGTAGGATACATGGTTATTGGTAATCTTTGATTGACGAGCATATCATCAACATACACCTCCATCTTTCTCCCGATCTGGTTAGCAAACATCTTGTTCACCAATCGTTGGTGTGTAGCACTGACGCTTTTTAGCCTGAATGGCATAACTTTGTAGCAATATACGTTATGCTTGGTCATGAAACTGGTATGCTCTTGGTCTGCAAGGTTCATCGCGATCTAGTTGTATCCAGAATACGCGTCCATGAAAGACATGAGCTCGTGACCGGCCGTGGCGTCTACCAACTGAGCAATTCTTGGGACAAGCCTTGTTGAGGTCGGAGAAATCAATAAAGGTTCTCAACTTCCCATTTGGCTTCAGGACTAGCACGGGGTTAGCGGCCCAGATTGGGTATTTTGCTTCCCTGATAAATTAGCATTTTAGTAGACGAGCTACTTCTTCTTCTAACGCTTTAGCTCGTATTGTCCCCAAAAGCCTCCCTTTTTGGGACTTTACAGGCACGCTCTTGTCCAAGTTTAAAGTATGCATTATTATACTCGGATTGATTCCCACCATATCCTTGTGTTACCGGGCGAAAACATCCAGGTTCTTCCCTAGAAACTCGACCAACTCCTTCTTCCTGTCGACTTCAAGATTTTTCCCAATCTTTACAACTCTTGAAGGTTCTTTCAGATCGATGTTTATTTCCTCGAGCTCTTCTATTGCTTTAAGCTCAAACCTGTCTTTGCCTACCCGCGGATCAATATCGTCCCATTGGGTGACCTCACCATCTTCTTCTCGAGGTTCTTCTACCCCACAAGTGACTTCCACCCCTTGGGACTCCTCACCTCCCTCACTTATGACCAATTCCTGCTGCCTGGGTTGTGATTTTCCCTTCATATAAATGCTATAACATTCTCTAACGACGAGATGGTCTCCTCTTATGGTGCATATCCTTGAGGTTGAGGGTAATTTCATTGCTAAGAGTCGGATTGATGTGATGGCTTCAAATTCCATCAGTGCAGATCGACCCAAAATCAAATTATATACGGCTGGACAATCGATTACCACGAACTCGAGTATTTTAGAGACAGTTCGTGACTCCTCTCCCAATGTCACTATTAGTCCGATTGTCCCTATGGTCGCTACTCCTTCACCCAAAAACCCGTATAGAGTCATTGAGGTCGCCTTCAAATCAGATACGGACAATCCCATCTTTTCCAGGGTGGACCTGAAAAGGAAATTTAAGGAACTTCCGTTATCCACCAGTATTCTCCGTACCCTTCGGTTAGCGAGTTGCGCGGTTACCACCAGGGGATCATTGTGTGGGAATTGGATGTGGCTAGAATCCTCTTCCATGAAAATGCTTGGTTATTTTTCCAACCGTTGTTGTTTTGATAACCACTGCTACGGGTCAAACTCCACACCATTATGAGCTTTCCACTCATTGATATACCTCTTTTGGGCCCCACTGCTTGTGCCTGCCAAATGAGGTCCTCTGGAAATAGTGGTTATATCTCCTCCTACTATTGGGGGAGGGGGGACCTGATTTTTCTGAGCTCCAGGTTGACCTATCGGAGCATCTGGAACTGACTGAGATTTTGTCCAGTAGGTTGATTGGGAAATACTCGGTTTTGGGCGTACTGGGCTAATGGTCCAGCTCGAATGAGAGTCTCAATTTCATCACTCAGCTATCGGCAATCATCAGTGTTATGACCGATGTCATTGTGGAATTGGCAAAACTTTGAAGGATCTCTCTTCGCCCTCTGGTGCCTTAAAGGCTCTGGCTTTTTCCATGGGACGCGATTAGAATTAGCCAGGAAGATACGCTCTAGGGTGTTTGTTAGGTCGGTGTAGGTGGCGTAAATGGGGTTGAATTTGTCCACAAACTTGTTCTTCTTCGTCCCGTTCTGGTTGCCCTCAACATTCCCCTTCCTCTTGTTATTTCCCCCTTGGTTATTTTGGGTAAGGGGTTGAGTCGTAGTGGAAACATCCATCATCGCTCCAATAGGTTGGACGGGGGCCTGGCTAGTTCTTGTGACAAAAGCTTGTGCCTTTTCCATATTTATCCACTCCTGAGCTCAGGCCAAAAATTCGTCTATGCTTTTAACTCCTTTTCGTTGGAGTTCTTGACACCAATCGCCTCCCACTAGGATTCCTGTTCTCATTGCCATGAGCTTGGAGCTATTATCAACATCCCTAGCTCATGAAGTGACATTGGCATATCTTCTCAGGTATGCTTTTAGTGTTTCACCAGGTTGCTACTTTACATTGGCCAACGAATCGGCTTCAACACAAGTTGCCTGTGAAGCTCAGAATGCTCTTTTAAACTCAGAAGAAAATTTCTTCCACGAGCTTATTGAATGCTTCTTATATTGTTTAAACCAATGTCTGGCAGGTCCGACCAGAGTTGTAGGGAACAAGATACATATTAGATCGATCCCGACATTGTGAGCCATCATCATTGTTTTAAACATCCCGAGGTGATCAGACGAATCTGCGTTTCCATCAAATGTTGGCATGTGTGGCATCCTAAATCCAATAGGATATCTGGCCATTGTGATGTTTGGAGCAAAAGGTTTGAGCTCCTCATCTGAGTCGCAATCGTCCTTTCCTTTTACCGATAAGAGTCTTTTCATTTGCTCTTCCATCAAAGCTAGTCTTTCAAGGGATTGGTCCTTAGTCCCTAGGTTAGCTGGGGGCTATTCAACAACTCCCATCCTATTATACATATTTGATGGGTTGTTGTCCCTCCAAGTTCGAGCTTGGTTAGGTGGGACATTATCATTGTCGCGTACAATGGACGGGCCTCCCTCATGGCGAGTATAGATAACATCCTCATTCTGTGTTGGATACCTTCTGTGTGAGTTCAATTGATCGCGCAGGTCAGGCTGTGGATCATATCGAGGACTTTGTGCTGAACTCAAGTGATTTCTCAGGTTGCTCTCGGACCTGCCTTCTCTTCGGCTATCCATCTAGTAACTTCCATTTGCAAAACTTACGGCTCGCAGTTGAGATCGAGGACTAGGGTTCTCCAAACACGTTCGTTGGGCGTAAGTATTTCCAGACAGCGGAGGATTTCTTCTAATATTCCCATGAGCTGGAGCTTATCGTTGTGGGAGAGGTGGTGTTGGATGTCTTATCAGTGGCGGAGGATGCCTTATTGGCGAGGCTATTCTCATTCCATCGGGACGAGCCAAATTAGCCCGCCCCGGCTCCATTCCAACGTCCCTAGTTCTTTATTCTTAGGGCTCTGACCATGGCCCAGGAGGATTCGCTGGAGCATTTTTCCCTCGAGAGCTTGTCCCAGCCACTCCCCTCGGGTTTCTGTGGGAATTTATGTGAATTTGTGAAGAAGGCATAGAGCTGGGGGTCACAGTCCTGATTGACTGACTGACAAGCTAATGATACCACTGTGATGACTAGTGGGCTAAGCACTCAGGTGGTTTCACTCTGAAGGGACATAACTCAGAGTGGCCATTCTAACAGAACGATTTGGTTTAGACCAGTTATTCCTATGGGACTTATGAGGCCCACTTTACCTCTTTCTAAAATTAACGTCGGTTACAAGAAGGAGTAACCGAGCCAAGACCTCTTCGATCTACCTGTTTACCCTAGTGAGATAGCTCCTTAACTGGGCGTTCTCCATCTCGATGACAGTTAAGTATCCTGGATTAGGATTTGGTGGGAGTGATGATGAACTTCCAGTGTTGTCCTGACCCACCGGTTGTTTCCCAAGGCGTTGTTGAACATCTGGGCCCCTTTCATTGGTAACAACGATATGATGGGCTTCCTGCCCACCAGGCTATTCCATCTCACTATCATGCATCGATCAAGTGAGTTGATCGTAAAAATATGATACGCAAGTATATGTAATCGATTCAAGTAATATAGATAGTAAATAAAGTATCAATACCACAAGGACTATCAACCAATTACTAATAAATGCTTTTAAATTTCTATTTGGCTGTCGAAAATAGAGTGATTTTTAAACTAAGACTTAAAATTAAAACAAACTTTGCAAATATAAAGATTGATTCAATTATTAAAAACCTAGGGTGTTAACTACATCAACTTTCATTCTATTAATTTTATTAATCAGTTCTAAATTTCTTTCTTCCTATTCTAATAGCAGGTTAACAAAAATCGATTCCTATTCTTTTTCAAGATATAAGATCTCATCCTATGTGGCATGCATGATATATGATAATGTGAGTATGATTATATGCATGTTTATGAGTATTAAATATGCATGTGGGCCCATTCTTGATAGTTGGGGCATATTTGTAATATTGGCCCGTTGCAGGCATAAATGTTAATATATGTGAGTAAATGATTGAGACCACATTATTATGTGGATATATTTGTAGTATATGGCTCGAGGAGATCCTAGTGAGCGGATTGGCGGAATAGTCACGACAGGGATTAATAATTGGCTCGGGGAGAGCCTATGGGTATTTTGGGAAGTTAATGTATATTTGAGTTTTATTGAGTAACGAGTAAGTACATGGTGATTAAATGGGAATATTGGGATTAATTGGGAATTTTTAGGATGACTTGAGAAATTAACGGGAATTGGGGAAAAAGACCATTTTACCCTTAGGGCAATGAAAAGGTTAAGTGGGTCTTTGAGGGCATTTTGGTCTTTTATGAGCTAAGGATATTACACCTAGCTAATTCTAGGAATGACAGAACTCTCTAAATTTTTCTCAAACCACATAATAATCTATCTTCCTCTCTCTGTCACGTTCTCTTTCTCTCTGAAGATAAGGTTTAAAAGTTTGGAGGAATTCTTGGGAAACTAGCTGATGGGAGAAGGATTTGAGGCTGAGAACTTGGGGAAAACAAGCTAGGTTCAAGTTTGTGGTAGTTGGGGGATGAACTCCTTGTTTGACGTAAGGATTCTATATTAATCTTGTTGAATTTCTTCTGTGACTTATGGGTGTTGCTTAGGTTCAGACTTAGAATTTAATTTTGTGTTCAAATGAGTTGGTGGAGTAAGTTTTGGGATATTAAGTTTGGTTATGATACTGTGGTATGAATTATGGGAATAATGAATGAATTGGGTGAGGAATTATGAGTTTGGCTGGGAAGAAAATGCTAGAAAAGGGTGGTTTTTTCGGGTTTGGGGCGTTGGGCCGCAACCCTGTTTTTCAGGCGCTGCGACTCACGTGCTTGAAGAGGCTGGGATGCCACTGTTTCGCCAAGTGCACCGCGACACAAGGGAGTGTAAGTTATGGCCCGTGTAATCCAACAGGGAGGTCCTGGCCTCTGTCTAAGGGGTGGGCCGTGACCTTTAAGGGCAAGTCACGAACCTAAATGGAAAATAAAGGGAAGCCAAGGTTTTTAGGCTTGGGGAGGCAAACCAAAGCGCTTGGGATGATTTCTACTACTCGATTTAGTAGAAATCGAGGTCTCGATGGCTAGTATTTGATTCCAAAGCTTTTAAATGATTTTGAATCTTATGGTTATTCATTATCACATTGTGACTAGGCTTTATCGCAAGGGCTCAAGAATTAAGGATCGTGCTCAGGGCCGTCATACTCTTGCTGCTCGAGGTCTGAGGTAAGAAAACTGCACCCGAGTTGTGGTTGGGGCTTAAACCTCTTGTATGAATATATTATGAACATGAACATATCTATAGCTGAGAATATCTTATTGGGCATGCTTGTATACGCTGCCATTGATTACTTGCTATGCATTGTGCATCCGTGATTATATTTCTTTATAGCCTGGCCTAAAGGTGTCGGGGGCCAATAATAAGCATGCTGAATGCAGCCCAGCCTAAGGGTGTCAGGGTCGGCTATAAAGCCAGTGGACTCGGCATATGGGCGCCACAGCTGGACATTATACAATAAACAGAAGCGTGGTTCGCACTTAACTATTTGTATTGGTTGATGAGATTGATTTATATGTTTGATTAAACTGTGTAATTTATTGGGATTATTGCATATATTCTATTTTCAGTTAAATCTGGTGAATAATGTTTACTGCTTTTATACTGTTGCCTAATTGTGCATGTTGTTTTAAGTTTTCTTGCTTAGCCCTGGCTCACGGGTTCTATGTGGTGCAGGTAAGGGAGTTGATAGCTAGACCAACCATGAGTTGGAGAGCTTCAGGGGACGTGTGTACATATGCAGCCTGCTCGATTTCCACGGTCCGGGTAGCTTGAGAGGAACTAGGGTCAAACCTTGTTTTTGCCACTTAGGATGACGAATTTGTACTGTTTACCTTTTACAAGTTTGTAAACTAATTTTTGGGATCCTGTGTAGAAGCTTAATATTTTAAAGAAAAATCATCATTTTGTTGACCAAATCTTTTAATACTTGATCATGACTAAGTTTTTAATTACACGTTTAAGTTCAAACGACTTGTCAAATAGGTTAAGCAATATTTTAAACACACAGTGTAACCATCTTGGTTATCCAGGGCGTTACAACTTGGTATCAGAGCGGTCTAGGTTTAAGGGTTCCTGAAGACTGACTGGGCGTGTACACTCACCGCTAAAGATAAGCTCGACTCACGGTTACGTATCTAATGACAAGATTATGTGGTTAATTGTTTAAATTGAATCTATGTGCCTTATCTGCATGCTAGTATAGAAAGCTTGATGTGTATGAGTGTATTTGGTAGTAATGAAATTCGATAAACTGATTCAGAATGTATGTACTCAAGATGGTGAATTGGACCTAGTATTGTAAGAATGGGGTCTGTAGATGATCGTTAGGGTCGAATCCCTTCATCTGCCCCTGGAATTTGCACCAGATATTTGCTAGTATGTGAGTAAGGTTGTTAGATCAAGATGAAGAGATTAGATGGTTGAGACAACGGGTTCCATCGAGGAAACACTGTTTCGTATGTCTTGACAGTAAGGGCACCAATGTTGGTTCAGTTTGAGGATGGAAACACATAAGAGTTATCGTATAAACGACATTAGAAGTATTATCCTCTAGTTTTTTAGGAAGGTTTGGGTTTGCTCAAGAATTGATTAATAGATGGGTGTGATTAACTCTGTCCTTAATGATATGAGAATGGTAGGCCATGATAGAGTAGTTGCGCCATGCGCATGCGATAGGAGGATGCCCGGACGCGGTAAGAAATAGTACCCCAGACCTAGAATGTTGTCATGATGGGTTGGGAGGAATTCAAACAGTGACTTGATAAAAGAGACTACTATGACGTAGTTGAACCGCGAAGGCTAATGAGTTTATGAACTTGGTTCAGAATGGTAAGACAATGATAGAGTATGTCAATATATTTATTGGGTTGGTCAATCCGCTTCTAATATGATACAAGCGGATGTAGCCCAGAAGAATGATTTATTTAAGGACTAAATTCTGGGATGGCCCAGAGCATCAGGGCCGGTCTAGTGCATGAGATTTTCATCTATGCTCGGGCAGTAGGGAGGGCCTTGTTATCAAAGACATAAGAGATGATACATGGAGTGTGAATGTCATAGGGCAAGAAGTGCAGGTAATGGTATTCCCATTTGCGGTATTAAGTAAGGGTAGATGCCCAGTAACCATACAAGAAAGACCCCTGATAGTTCTACTACTCCTGGTTTGGACAATAAGGGTTATAGTTTACAGGTTAGCCGCCAGAGTGGTGATGAGGCCTGGTAAAGTTATTTGGTATGCACCAGATGCGGGAGACGCTATCTGGGAGGACACTAAGTGAAGGCATGTTTTCGACATGGAATAGTTAAGCACGTTAGGGCAGATTGCCCGAGATTAGAGAAATGAGGACTAGTATACCTTGTTACAGTCAGAGCTCGAGGATAGTCCTTCGGAGGTGATTAATTGACTAGTTAGTCCTCGTTCTTTGTGATATAATGAGCTAGAAGAATTCGGTGTTGTGGATCTCCCAGGAAATATTCAGATATGAAGTACATGCCTCAAGGTTGCTATACAATGGGGCTTGAGATATTAGTGTCTGTTGGGGAAGAGTTGGTAGCTTTCAAGAGAAGAATTGGAATACAAGTGGTAAAATATTTACAGTAAAAGTGATTGAGCTCGTCATATGAGAGTTTTGATATGAGCCTGAATATGAGCTAATCTGTTAAATTAGGGACAACCATTGATTATAAAAGATGGTGGTAATGTCTGGATTTGAAAGAGGAGGACCCGGTTGCATCTATGGGATGCCAACATATTGTGGTAGGTACCAGTTGGAATATATTAGTTGGACTGAATGGAAACTGGATTGGCCAATAGGGTTTCAATGGGTGCACAAAGAAATGTTGGGTACGCTACGGCTTAAGGTACAGATAGACTCGGTATCAGGGACATCATGAAGAATGATATTAGATTAGTAGAAAGAATTAATGGTTTAGTTGAAGAAAGTGTTTGATTTGAGGATGGATCAGACGGAGCGTCGTATCATGGGATACGTCGACAACACCTGTTAAGGATGAAGGATTCAATTGCCCAGTGCAAGATAGGACAATGTTCTCAGGAATTGATCCTCGATCTGGTTATTACCAGCTGAGGATCAAGGAAATAGACATTATAGGAACTATTCCTTGCACCAAGCAGCACGTGAGGGATTATCAATGAAGGTTCTTAACCGACCAATGCTTCAACGACACAGGTAAGTTCGACATGCAGAGAGTACGGAAATGAAATGGATGAGTCATATCCAAATTGGTTAGGAATGTGTTGGTCTACTCCCAGTTAGAAGCAGAATGTGAATGACAACTATGTTGATAGTACTAGGACTGATGAAGCAGTGTTTTAGGTAAGGCTCCAGAAAGTGTAAGCTTTGATTTCTACAAGGATATTCAAGGTCACGTTATAGGAAGTGATGGGATCATGTATGAAGGAATTCAATCATAAGTCACAGATAAATTACCGAAGAACGCCTGAGGGGTGAGAAGTATAGTGAGACCAGTAAGACATGTTAGTTACTACTTGAAGCACCTTCGAAGACAGCTACACCCAAGATTGGGATGACACAAGAACCTAAAGTTGAACTGAATTTATAGTTTTGTAACAGAATTTTAGAAGATAGAATAAGGATTGGTTAGCACCCTATGGTATTATAATCTGTATGCAATGGATGGATATAGAAGGGCAACGTGAAGGATATTGTCTATGCTTAAGACATGGAACTATAAGGTGGTGCATCAAAGACTAAGACCCGCCTAGGTATAGACTGAAAGGATGGCTGTTCGTGCTTCACTGTAGATGAAATAATAAGAACACGAATGTTATATATGGAGCATTAAGTTGATGGTAATACTAGATAGCCACGGTCAAGATGCAGTGCTGGCACCCACGGAATAGAAGTGAATGTATTCGTGCAAATGATTTGAGCGTTTGGTCATCTGTAGAGGAATAACCTTGAGACCAAGAAATAGTGGAAATTAATGGGTGATTTACATTGGAAACCCTTGATTGGATAAGGGGAAAATTAATATGGAATTGACCTCCTAAGTTGGAAAGATCTTTGCTAGCTGGATAGGACGCCACAGATTACGGTAAATTCAGACGAGGAAATGATCAAGATCGATATAGTATCTACAGTTGATAGTGGACATATATATCTCTATGGAGAATGAAATTCAGAGAGAAGATCTTGTAGGAATGATTCAAAATCCTACTATTTTAGTATGAATGAATGAAGATATGAAGATCGGATGAGTGATCCAATGGAACCTGGTGTTGAGGTGGAGATTCTAGATGAATATTGTACTACCTCCTTAAGAACATTGTAACTAGGAAGTTTAAATGAATGTTAAGATCTAAAATACGTATATTGGAAGGTAAAAAGGTATAGTAGTGGACCATAAGAGTGGACCACATTATATGGCAAGTAAGAAGGTTAGGCATGAAAGGTTGGGACTCAACAAATTAATTTAACACACTTCAGTTCGTGTGAACGGGTGACCCAATAAGGCATTTGGGTGACAGGAGACTGTATATCTCCGTGGAACATTGAAGTTGATGGTGTCAGGTTGAGACCCTTTATTTCTCAAGTTATGGAAAAGGGTGTAGAAGACAAAGAGTATAAGATTGAAAACTAGAATTATTGGTTACCTTCAGATAGTCTGGCAATCTGAAAAAGTGACTCAGATTTTGAGGAATTATACGTCGAATGTGCAAGTGTTTGGGGCACTAAGATAAGTCTGATCCCTTGATTGAATAGTCACAGTAATGAATGTCGGTCAATGACTAGGATGACTCTGCATAAGATATTGTAAGGTAGAGGCGAGAAGTACTTGTTCCAAGTGATGAAATAAAAGACTGAGAACATTGTGGTTCACTATTGGTTTGGAGAAACCAATGAAGTTATTAGGATTGTTAGGCCAGAAGTGTCTTCCTATCTGAAAGGACATAAGAGTTCACAAATTTTAAATATGGGAACACGAAGTTCCAAGATGAGAAACTTTGTATTTCTCTTAATATTGTAGACAAGAAAGAATAAGATATTTTGGGAAAGAAATAAGAGTTTTGACTCCCAGTTTAATAAGGTTTCTGAGATCTTACCAAGGACTAGGCCAAGGGCCTACAAATTTGCCTTACCCTAGTATGTGTGGTGGCTTTTGAATGTTGCTGGTGCCAATGTCAAGAAAGAAAATGTAAGATAATCACCTTTGATGAGGTGAGGAGACCCTAGGATTTTAGCAGAGTTATTGCGCAAGGAAAAGCTAATGGAATTATAATAAGGAGATAAGGTCTTACGGAATAAGACTGTCACTCTAATGAGCGTGTTATTGAAGAATAAAAGGGTAAAGGACTGGACAGTAAGATTTATGGGATTTGTGTCCCGAAGTTTTTGAATAAATTTTGAAGACAAAATTTCAATAAGGAGGGGATAGTTGTAACGTCCCAAAAATACTAATAGGGTTTAGTGCCTTGATTAGCGTGTTGGGAGGGCATAACTGGATATATGTGTGATTAATTGATTAAATGCTGGACTATGTGGCATGCATGATATATGATAGTGTGAGTATGATTATATGCATGTTTATGAGTATTAAATATGCATGTGGGCCCATTCTTGATAGTTAGGGCATATTTGTAATATTGGCCTGTTGCGGGCATAAATGTTAATATATGTGAGTAAATGATTGAGACCACATTATTATGTGGATATATTTGCAGTATATGTCTTGAGGCGATCCTAGTGAGCGGATTGGCGGAATAGTCATGGCAGGGATTAATACCCGGCTCGCGGAGAGCCTAGGGGTATTTTGGGAAGTTAATGTATATTTGAGTTTTATTGAGTAACGAGTAAGTACTTGGAGATAAAATGGGAATATTGGGATTAATTGGGAATTTGTAGGATGACTTGAGAAATTAGCGGGAATTGGGGAAAAAGACCATTTTACCCTTAGGGCAATTAAAAGGTAAAGTGGGTCTTTGAGGGTATTTTGGTCTTTTATGAGTTAAGGATATTACACCTAGCTGATTCTAGAATGACATAACTCTCTAGATTTCTCTCAACTCACAAAATAATCTCTCTTCCTCTCTCTGTCACGTTCTCTTTCTCCCTCAAGATAAGGTTCGAAAGTTTGGAGGAACTCTTGGGAAACTAGCTGAGGGGACAAGGATTCGAGGATGAGAACTTGGGGAAAACTAGCTAGGATCAAGTCTGAGGTAGCTGGGGGTTGAACTCCTTTTTTAAGGTAAGAATTCTATATTAATCTTGTTGAATTTTTGCTGTGACTTATGAGTGTTGCTTAGGTTCAGACTTAGGATTTAATTTTGAGTTTTAATGAGTTGGTGGAGTAAGTTCTGGGATATTTAGTTTGGTTATGATATTATGGTATGAATTCTAGGTTAATTATGGGAACAATGATTGAACTGGGTGAGGAATTATGAGTTTGGCTGGGAAGAAAATGCTGGAAAAGGGTGGTTTTTTCTGGGTTTGGGGTGTAGGGCCGCATCCCTGTTCTTCAAGCTCTGCGACCTGCGTGTTTGAAGAGGTTGGGATGCCTCTGTTTTGCCAGGCGTGCCGCAACCTAAGGGGGTGAAAGTCGCCGCCCGTGTCCTCCAGCACGGAGGGCCTGACCCCTATCTAAGGGGCGGGTCACGATCCTTAATGGATTGTCGCGACCCTAAATGCAAAGTAAAGGGAAGCCAAGGTTTTTAGGCTCGGGGATTCAAACCAAAGCGCTCTGGATAGTTTCTACTACCCGGTTTAGTAGAAATCGAGGTCCCATAGGCTAGTATTTGATTCCAAATCTTTTAAATGATTTAGAATCTTATGGTTATCCATTATCTCATTGTGATTAGGCTTTACCGCAAGGGCTCAGGAATTAAAGATCGTGCTCGGGGCCGTCAGACGCTTGCTGCTCGAGATCTGAGGTAAGAAAACTGCAGTCGAGTTGTGGTTGGGGCTTAAACCCCTTATATGAATATATTATGAACATATCTGTAGCTGAGAATATTTGATTGGGCAAGCTTGTATGCGCTGCCATTGATTACTTGATATGCATTGTGCATCTATGATTATATTTGTTTACAGACCGGCCTAAGGGTGCCGGGGTCGACTATAAAGCAAGTGGACTCGGCCTAAGGGCATCGGGCCTGGACATTATATAATAAACAGAAGCGTGATTCGTGCTTAACTATTTGTATTGTTTGATGAGATTGATTTATACGTTTGATTAACCTAAGTACTTTTATTAGGATTATTGCATATATTCTATTGTCAGTTGAATCTGGTGAATTATATTTACTGCTTTTATATTGTTGCCTAGTTGTGCATGTTGTTTTAAGTTTTCTTGCCGAGCCCTGGCGCACGGGTGCTATGTGGTGCAGATAAGGGAGTTGATAGCTGGACTAGCCATGAGTTGGAGAGCTTCAGGGGTGGCGTGTACATATGAAGCCTGCTCGATCGCCATGGTCGGGGTACCTTAAGGGGAACTAGGGTCAAACCCTGTTTTTGCCGCATAGGATGGCTAAATTGTATCTGTTTATCTTGTACAAGTCTGTAAACTAATTTTTGGGATCCCATGTACAAACTTAATATTTTAATGAAAAATCCCAATTTTGTTGACCAAATCTTTTAATACTTGACCATGACTTAGTTTTTAATTACACGTTTACGTTCAAACGCATTGTCCAGCAGGTTAAACACTATTTTAAACACACAATTTAACAGTTTTGGTTATCCAAGGCATTACAAAATTTTACCTAACCCTAATTAAAACATAAAGTCTGAATTTTTACTAAAAAAACCATGAATTCTTTTTTTTTCATAGGCGGGCTGCGACTTGGCCTTTCCTAGGTCTCGGCCTGTGTCATTTTTAAAGCAATTCAAAGTCTGGTCAGGTCTTCAGGTGCCGTGTCCCTCCAAATCCCAGTCGCGATCCTCGTGTAGATCCACCACCTAGGTTAAACTCTGACATCCACTAGCTCCGCGACTTATAAGAGTAAGTCACAACTTTAATTCCCTTCAGCAATCTTCAGGCTCTGACTTGACTAGAGTCGTAGCCCTTAAGCCCATCCCGCGACTCTAATTCTATTATTTATAAATTTTAGCCTTTCAACATCATTCCTTCATCATAAACTTATTATAACTCATCCTTAGCGCCATTTTGAGTCAAGCGACCACTGAAAGCTTCTTTTTTTCACCATTTCCTCTTCTTTTCACATTTGTCTCATGATTCAATGCAACGACCTACAATAAATAAAAAAACAAGCGTAATCTTGCACAAAACAAACATAAATACTCAAGATTACCATAAAAACACATCCTAAAACAATACTAAAATGGAGTTATCAAACTTCCCCAAACATACTCTTTGTTCGCCCTCAAACAAAGGACTCAAAACAAACCTAGACTCTAACAACAACGACAACACTGGACAACACCCACAGCATGAATTATACCAACAACAACACTTATGCCTCAAAATCATGAATGCTAATCATATAATTCTCAAAAAAAACTACTCAATAGTTTATGCAATCCAGAATTTCAATCAAAACACTCCATCAACACACTTTAGTCTACTAACATTTTGGATTACCAAGCCATGATCATTAAATAAACGTATTTGAAATCAATTATGCTAGCCAAATTCTTTGCAATCAATCCACTCAAACCAAATAATTCTATAAGCTCATTTCCTTGCTATTCTCCACTAATATAAATCATGATATGCATAAGAATCAAGAGGACTTGTATAGGCTTGTAATGATGGCTTAGGTAAAAGGTAGATGAGAAAGTAATTTTTAAGATCACTCTACTATAAGCACATGACCAAAAATCACCGAATTTACTCCCATAGTAAATATAATCCCATAATCCCCTTTCTTGATTTTATTTAGAGATATATATATTTTTTCAATATATACTCTTTCTAATCTTTTGTACTTTTCATTTTCTAATCCCACTATATTCACAAATAAACCCCATTACACATCAATCCCCATAACTTTTTTTTTTCAATCATGTGCTCATAGAATATTAGGGACGAATATACAACCAAGTTTCAAGTATTAGGCTTAAATAGTGGCTTAGAACAAAAAGAAACAATGTTAGGCTCAAAAGGGTTAACCACAGGATCAATTAATTTCAGGTCGGCACGAAAATCTCAAACGGTCCAAATGATAGCCTAAATCATATTCCTAAGCATATATGATATATTATTTTGCCTCGAATAACAAGTAAGCAACTTCTATAAAATAATTTCCATTTATCGTTCATCAATCCACTAACCAATTTCAGCAAGCATAATCAATATCAAAAACAACAATTTAAACATCATGACAAAATATTCAACAAATGTTGTCTAAACTAAAATGAACTAACAAAGTGTTCAATCAAGCACACAGATTTTTTTTTTTAGATTTCATTTTATTTGGATTATACGCATAACATTCACTTTGTTCTCATTGGCACTTGTTGTCAACCATCATTCATGTTGCTACTAAACACACACTAAAACAAAAATCTACATCAAACAACTAACACAACTAAACAAACAACATAAACAAAACGAACAAAAAAATAAGCTCCCTCCCCCAAACTTAAACTAAACATGGTCCCCAATGTTTAAAAATAAGTAAAGAAAGAAAATTTACTTGATGCGAATCATGTCAAAAGGGTGGTGGATCGGGGAAAGGATGCCAAGGTGGTGGATAAGGAAAATAATGCCTCTCATCCTCCTGATTTGGCCACTGGTAAACCAACTCATTTTGTCTATCTGCTTGAGCTCGATGATAATCATGAAGCTCCCCCAAATAATTATGAGTGTGTTGGTTTTGCCGGATGATGTAATCCAATCTGGCTAATTTCGGTTCCAGTTGAGCCTCAAGTGCAAAATATGGAGGATAATGGCCTCTTCTCTCCTCTTCAGTTGCCCTTGACTCTTCTGGTTGAGCATGGGCATGGATAGGTGCATCAACTTCATCTCCTTCTTCTTCAACTCTTACAGGCTGGGGCTGTGGTGCAGGTGGCTCAAAAGATGGGGCATTGAATTTAAACACAGAAGCGCAAAAAATGGGCCCCATTTCCTTCCTATAAATATCACTAGGATACTTAGGTACCTCCTGCACCTCACATAAATCAGTAATCATCGATCCATGCCCCAAACCAGCAGTGGTAGTCATTCGGCATAAATCTCGGATACTAGTTCGGATAACTCTTCTAATATCTATAGAGAGTCTCGTCATGATAGCACAGACAAGAAGACACCGAACAATTCCCACTTCAGATAAGTGAGTGTTAGGCATAAGCCTCACACTCACAAAGAGCGTCCAAGCCTTCGCCACCCTATTCATTTGAAACCATCTTAAATGCTTTCGTTGTCCATCTTGCACTACAAAAGTAGCACCGGGAATGCCTGATGTTTCAGCCACTTCAATCCAATCAATCTTAGTGTGATAAGCCAGTTGATAATATGCATCGTCCTCTTGTGACAACATCGATAATCGATATAATGCATCAATATTATCAATGTGACACTCCACCAAAACCCCTTTCCTTCAGCGTTTTAAACGCCTTTAAACAGTCAGCATCAAAGTCAAACATCACACCATTCATAAGTATAGTAGATATGGGCTTTGAAATTTTTGAAAAGTCCTTTATAAACCTCCTATAAAATCCAACATGGCCCAAAAAACTACGAACCCCCTTAACAGACACCGGTGGAGGTAAGTTTTCTATTGTCGATATCTTGGCCCTGTCTACCTCAATACCATGGCATGAAATTTTGTGGTCCAAGACTATGCCTTCTGTCACCATAAAGTGACATTTCTCTGAGTGTAATACCTTTCTCCACCATGTATGAGAAGATAGACATCATACATCTTTAAAAAGTTCTTGGAGCATTACATAACCCAAATGGCATTCTCCGAAATGCAAATGTTCCATAAAGGCACGTGAAGGTAGTCTTTTCTTGATCCTCTGGTGCTATGGGAATCTGATGGTATCCCGAATACCCATCCAAGAAACAGTAATAAGGATGGCCTGTCAATCTGTCTAACATCTGATCTACAAAAGGCAAGGGGAAATGGTCTTTCCTGGTACCCTGTTACTGTACAAGTTGGAATTGGTTCATTATTATCATTCTTAACCACCATCATGCCACCCTTCTTTGAAACTACTTGAACATGACTAACCCATGCATTCTCAGATATTGGGTAAATTACCCCTGCAACCAACCATTTAAGAATTTCCTTACTTACCACCTCTATCATTGAAGGATTAAGCCACCTCTAAGCATCGATACTAGGCTTACTATCCTCCTCCATTAATATACGGTGCATCACCGTTGAAGGGCTTATACCCTTGATGTCAGCCAAAGTCCACCCAATTGCTAGCTTGTGAGCCCTCAACACTCTAAGTAGTTTCTCTTCTTCAATATGAGACAATGAAGCTGAAATAATAACCGAGAGAGTGTCATTCTTACCCAAATAAGCATACTTAAGATGATCCAGTAAAGTCTTTAACTCAAGAACTGGTGGCTTCTCTATAGATGGGAGGGGTCTCTCAGGCACTTGCCCCAATTCCTCATATGTATTTTTATAAATTTTCCCCAATGAGTTCAGCCACTTAACATATTCACTGGCGTCAGTACCATCACACTCTTCAGGACTTGCAACCAAACTCAACTCGAGTGGATCTTCAATACACTTAACCCCTTTACCTTGTTCATCCAATACACTAACACTAAAACAACTGTCACTAGCTAAAGGATATTTCAAGGCTATAAAAACATTACAAATGACCTCATCACCTTGTACTCTGAGCCTTAACTCACCCTTCTATACATCTATCAGTGCTTGCCCCATGGCTAAAAATGGTCATCCCAATATAATAGGCACGCCCTCATCTTCTTCCATATCTAATACAATGAAATCCGCTGGGAAAATGAACTTATCTACCTTTACTAGAAAGTCCTCTATAATACCTCTGGGGTGTGTTAATGAACGATCAGCCAGTTAAAGAGTAACATTAATGGGTCTAGCTTCTCCCAAACCAAGTCTTTTAAATACGGACAAAAACATTAAATTAAGGCTTGCACCCAGATCACATAAAGCCCTCTCACAATGAAAGTTCCCAATGGTGCAAGGTATAGTGAAATTGCTCGGATCTCTTAAATTTTGAGGAAATTTCTTTTGAATAATTGCACTACACTCTTCAATTAATGCCATAGTTTCATAATCCTCCATTTTTCTCTTATTAGACAATATCTCTTTCATAAACTTCACATAACTATGCATTTGTTATAGAGCATCTACAAAAGGAATGTTAATGTGAAGTTTCTTAAATACCTCAAGAAATTTGGAGAATTATTTGTCAAGACTGGCCTTTCAGAACCATTGAGGATAAGGAATCTTTGGTGTATGCTCTGTGTATTTTGGCTTCTCTGTCTTTGAAGGTCTTTAGTAACTTCCTCTTGTGCTGGACTAGTAACATGTTGATCCTCTATCTTCTTGCACTTGTCATCCACTGTAGGTCCTTCATACTTAGTCCCACTCCTCAAAGTGACAACTTGACATTGCTCTTTTGGATTTACTTCTGTGGAACTAGGCAAATTCCCTTGCTGTCTGCTAGAAAGTTGTTTAGCCAACTGACCCATTTGTGTCTCCAAATCCTTGATTGAAAACCTTGTCTCTGTCATGAATTGATTTAATTGGTCTGGCTGAGTTATTGGTGAGTTCATTTGAGGATGTGGTGGTGGATGAGATGGGTGTGGATTTCGATCATAACAAGGCCTATAATGTAGTCCATAAGTCGGTTGATGAGGTGGTTGTTGAAGTGGATATTGTGGTTGTAAACCATGGTTATTTTTCCAAGACAGGTTAAGGTGATTTTTCCACACAGGAGTATATGAATTTGAGTAGGTGTTGGGTGCAGGTCTTGGAATGTTACTAATAACCTGTGCCTGTTCCAAAGGCATAAAATTTTCGTCTGTTTTGCAACTAGCTGTGCTCGGGCATTGTTCATAAGAATGTGGTCCCCCATAAGTCTCACAACTCATGACATTCTATACTTGCAATGCTTGTGTGGCGAGGTTATTCTACTGCAATTGCTTGGTGAGAGATGTCACTTGCACAGTCAATAAAGCAATAGGATCAACCTCTAAGACTCCTACCACCTTCTTATTCTCACGCTCAGTAGGCCAATTGTAGTTATTCATGGCCATCACTTCCAGTAGTTCATAAGCTTCATTAGAGATTTTTTCTCATAAACGCTCCTCCCGATGCTGCATCAATAATTGTCCTTATATTTCCCCCAAAACTATTGTAAAATGTATGCACCAGCAGCCACTTCTCTATTCCATGATGTGGGAACTTCCTTTGCAACTCTTTAAAGTGTTCCCACGCATCATATAATGACTCCCCAGCCAGCTAATGGAAGTTATTGATCTCTCCTCTATATTGGGTTGACTTCGCAGGAGGAAAATATTTACCAAGGAATTTCTGAGCCAAGTCTTCCCAAGTAACTATAGAGTTATCTTGTAATGAATTCAGCCAACTCTTAGCTCTGTCTCTTAACGAAAATGGGAATAATCTTAATCTGACAACATCGTTACTCACCCTGTTCATTTTGAATGTCTTACACAACTCTAAAAAATTGGTGATTTGGAGATTTGGATCCTCATTTGATTAATCCCCCAAATTGGACACAGAAACCTAATTACTACACAAGCCATATAAGTACTTTCCTCCAATATGTAACCTATGCCTATATAAAGATAGCATATTCAATTCTCATCTTTCGAATTTTGAATCAAAATCATAAATCGAGAAAATATTGATCAGGTATTTACTAGCATTAAGCAAACATTATCTAGATTAGAATCAATAGAACATCATAATAAGATTAAACAGAAATCCAAGTGACTACATTAAACCCTAGATAGAAGTGTTTAGTTCATATCAGACATGAATAAAACAACAAAATAATTATTCATAAACATAAAATTCAAAGACTTGAAGAAGAAATAAAAAATATGAAAGTGCAGAAAAACTAGTCTCAGAATCAAATTTAATCTCTAAACTCGTAATTAAAATTTGATCTAACCCTAATTGAAACATAAAGTCTGAATTTATACTAAAAAAAACCATGAATTCTTTTTTTTTTTCATAGGCGGGTCACGACTTGGCCTTTCCTAGGTTTCAACCCATGTCATTTTAAAGCAATTCAAAGTCTAGTCAGGTATTCAGGTGTTGCGACCGTCTTAACTCCAGTCGCGACTCGCATGTAGATGCACCACTTGGGTTCGCCTCTAACTTCCACTAGTGCCGCAACTTATAAGAGCAATTCACAACTCTAATTCCCTTCAGCAACCTTCAGGTTCTGACTTGGCTAGAGTTGCAGCCCTTAAGCCTATGCTGCGACTCTAATTCCATTATTTTCAAATTTTAGCCTTTCAACATCCTTCCTTCATCAAAAACTTATTATAAGTCGTCCTTAGCGCCATTTTGAGTCAAGCAACCACTGAATGCTCATTTTTTCACCATTTCCTCTTCTTTTCACATTTGTCTCATGATTCAGTGCACCGACCTACAACAAAGACAAAAACAAGCTTAATCTTGCACAAAACAAACATAAATACTCAAGATTACCAAAAAAACACATCCTAAAACAACACTAAAATGGAGTTATCATGAGCACCATGATGAATGTCGACTGAAACTTTTGAAGCGCTAACTTCCTCTCAATGAAAGCACCAATAGTGTATTAAGAAATTAAACAGGTAGATTAGTGCTGAATTATAAAATGTAATGAAATAATTAACACTCTCTCGAACACGCACAACTTTTACGTGGTTTAGTTGTTAAAATCCCTCTAGTCCATGAGTAAATATTATTACTTTTCTCTCTCAATTTTTGCAATGTTTTGGTAATAAAAAAATGGTCGTCCCTTTCCCTGTCAATTATTCCTAGTATTTATAAGGGAATTTCATGGACAGGTTTGGGTAACCGCGTGAATAAATATGATATCTATTTAATACAGATTATTTCCATTTATTTTGGGATATGATTTGATAACATAATAGAATATACATTTATGATCTAGGATAATAAATGATAGATATGTGATATAGCCTGGGCATTAATGAGCGTATAAGGAGTATCTGAATCTCTTGGGATCCTTCAGTATGTGTTATGTCCAAGTCTCCACGAGCTGAATATCTCACCCGAGCTCATGTTCAACGACTAACTGAACCCTAGCTCGTGGTAAGCTCAGAGCGCCCTAAGTTGGATCTGGTTATTATAAGTCTCAAACTCAATTGTTATCCTGAGAAGCAGTCTGATAATAACCTGTGTATCAACCTGTCCAGCCCCCAAACTCAAGCTGTTCACATCACTATTAGCCAGGTATTTTACGTGGCTATTTTTCCACATATTCATCTGCCAGCTGTACTCGAGCTGAGTAATTGAACTTGTGTTAATTTCAAGGTACAAAAATAAATTAACTTGTGGATCTCGTGTTTTGTCAAAAGCTTAAAAATAGGAATATATAAACAAATTATTTGAACCATATCTATTTTGGTCTATTACTAGTTTAGACCCTTTATTGTAAAAAGCTAACTTTTGAATCCCGTAATTTGTTAAAGGTTAAAAATATAAATAGATATATTATTTATTTATTATTATATATATTTAATTGTCATCTATTATAATTATTATTAAAATAAAAATGAGGAAAAAAAAGAGAAAATAGATAATTCAAATTTAAATTGTATACATAGGTTGGTTGTTATCTTGGGTTTTTTTAATTTTATTTTATTCTCTTTATACAAATATTCATTAAAAAAAATTTGAATGTGTATTGGTTAGGATTTTTCAATTTTTTTTAAATTAGATATTTAGTTAATTTTATTAATTATGATTTGTTAATTTTTTTAAATTAGATATTTAATTTGATTAAATTTATGCTTGTATAGATTGTACATAGATTATTTAATCAAAATAAATATATAATCAAATTTAAATTATATGTCATCTTAAGATATGAAGTGTTTATAGAGTAAATAAACCGTTTTTAGTAATAGTAATTATATATTTTTATTATTATTATTAGTAATAGTGTTTAAATAATAATAATAATAATAGGTTGATTAGATTTTTTTTAGATTCTCAAGAACTTGATGAACCAAATGCTAATATGCTTAATTTTTTTTTTTACATAGTATGCTTATTAATAATAAATGTATTGGTTACTATTTTCACATTCCAATGCGAAACAAAATTACTGACACAAAAAAAATGCAAAGAGTTTATCTCTTTAACAATGGAAAATAAATCATACATATAAATATAAATAAGAAATTAAGAAATTTTCGTATTACTAAATAATAGCAATGATGTTATTACTTTGATTTTAAATAATATATCCTAAGTATCTTATTTATTTTTAAACTAATATGATTTGAAGAGATTTTTTAGTGTCACATCATCTCCTTTGAATTTGAGTTACATTAAATAAAATAATATATAATATTTTAGTTATTTTTAATTTAATTTTTAGATAATTTATGAGGTAAGATATTATAAATATCTTCTTGCAATATAATAAACATTTAAATTCAATTAAACATTTATTTGAATTTAAGTTACATTAAATAAATGTAATGACCTGACTAATTTAAAGATCCCGGAACTTTAAAACTACCAAGACATAACTACTATTTTTGGATATATACATAAAATAATATAACTTTATTTATTAATACATAGAAAATCCAAAATATAGGATCCCATTGTTTATACATAAAATCATAAAGAAAACAAAACCTTTATTTAAATATTCAAGTACTAAATGCGAAATTCATAAAGACATAATTAAAAGACTCAAAATGTCAAAGTCATCCTCGATCGATCCCATCGATTCATTCCTTTAGTTCCTCGCCCAATACACATTCCAAAGCCACCTTGGATCCATCTCGCCTACCATGATCATTTTCCTGCACAATCTAAATAAAATGGAATGAGTCTAATGCCTAGTAAGGAAAAACTACTAAAACATAAGACATAAAACATAAAATGAACTACAATATTAATGGCCATTAACTCATTATCATAGTATGTGATAAAAACTACTATATTCCTCTTAACTATTATTCTAGAGGTAGGTTTAGACACAACTATAGTCTATGATAACGATAAAAATCTTGGGATTTGCTATCTAAGCAACCATATTTCCCAAGTGACTATAAACATAAAAAAAAACATATATACTGTTTACCCAAAATATTTCCATGATGACGTGGCACGGTCGAGGCGCACATGAATATTATGTGAATGGTTATTAATGAAGACCTGGTCAACCCATGACCAAGAGATCAAGAAAAAATTGAGCTGATCGATGGGCGCGAAAGACATGCTGAGTAACAAGGAAGTTGATGTGCTAACATATGGGACCAGATCTGCTCTTAGGACCAAAGCTAGAATTCAAATAAATTTATGAGTTGGATATTTCTAGGATATTTAATCCTCTTTATATGTAAATATCATTATTTATGTTATTATTCAAATATGCTTGTAACAAAAATTGAGCATGGCCCATATGTACATCCTAGAGCCTATAAATAAGACTTGTGGGGTTCATTTAAGGGGATGGAATAATTTGTATTAAGAGAGAACAAGTGCTTTTATACACAATTTTGTATTCCACTTTGAAGCTTCTGAAACTTAGTGAACCCTAGTTCACTAATCACATGTTTTAGAGTTTACATCAATAAAATCACCAAGTGGATGTAGGTTATTACCAATATCTGGGGCCGAACCACTATAAAATCTTTGTGTCATTTAGTTCTTGCATTGAGTTTGTTAATTCTTATCATTTTCCGTGTCATTGACCAAATCAAGGGTCAATATTTTGGTTCTTTTGTTGAGAGTTGAACTCAAGAAATTCAAGATAAACAATGGCAAAGAATTCTAGGAGAGCGGTTCAAACTGGACAGACATCTAAAAGTGTGCCAAATCTACCTCCTCCACAAGATGTAGCGGAGGACGAGCCAGAAGTGGAATTGGAAGAGGAAGACATGAATGATGAAACCTTGCGAACAACTTTGATAGTGTTGCAAGAGGAGTTGGCTACTCTGAAAGCTAACCAGGAGAATGTGGCTGAATCTATGGTGATGCAGCAAATGGAGATTGACCGGCAGTGCCAAGAACTGAATGCGCGGTAGGCTGACATGGATCGTCGGCAAAGAGATGCCATAGAGGCTTTAGAGGCAGCCATTTAGTTGGAACGAGGACAACATGCACCAACCTCTCAGCTAGATCAGCCACGCAACTCTCACCTTCACCAAAATCTATAGTCAGATCACCTCCAGTATCATAAAAATCAACCACACCCAAGAAGTATGCATAGACCAGAACAACCTCCAACTGTTCAGCAAGAAAGGAAAACCTAGAATCTTGACAGAAATAACGAGCAGCAGCCACCCTCTCGTGTTGGTCAGGATAACAATCAGCAGCATAGACAGAGCAGGGATGAGCAATGTCCCAGAAGCTCTAGGCGCCAAACAGTTGGAAAAACAAAGCCCTCCTGGAAGGGGACAGCATCCCTCAGGGAGCAGGAGGCAAGTGGACTCAGGCTCTGCGATTCGGGACACCCACAACAAAATAATGTTAGGGGACCCAACGACCAGTGTAGGCCCCCTCCTGTTTACCAGGATGGACCAGGAAGAAGAGAGGGCAACCATGTGTACAGCAGGTCGTGCACTCACAGGTCGTAATTTAGAGACGACCATCACTACAATGTGGCGGACTCCGGTAGGAGGAACAATGGTCAGCAGCAGGACGAAAGGGATGGACAACAAAATCCTCCACCAATGGATAACTGACCAACAAGTCAAAATGCTGGGGGGCAACCAAGACAACCCAACGTCTTTGACCGACTAGGTGCAAACGAGCAGAGACGTAGGGATGAAGATCAGAGAGATGTACTTAATGGCCAAAGGGAGAGACACGACGAGTATTTCCCCTAGCTCCAGCCGCCCTTATAATACCAGATATTGTTCAGGCTCAGATGGATGCCTTGAATCAAGCCGTGCAACAGGTGGTCGGGAATAAAATGTCCCACTTAGAGTATGAACGAAGAAAAGCCACCCCATTCATCAACAAAATTGATGTGGCAGAAATCCCAAGAAAATTCAAAATTCCAGTTCTGCCCAACTTCACTGGAAGAGAAGATCTGGTATCTCACGTAAATAAATTTGAGATACAAATGGACATCTAGAAGGTGTCTGAAGATGCACAATGCATGATTTTTCCTGCCACTTTGTCTAACTCTGCTCAGGAGTGGTACTGCAAATTTCCACTGGCCAGAATAGTTTCATGGGAGATGTTTGTGAATGAGTTTTGCGAACAATTTTATGATGGTCGAATACTTCAAACAAAGGCTAATTAGATGGTCGACATTTGACAGAAGGAAGGAGAAACTCTTAAGGAGTATATGCAGCCGTTCATGTTAGCCGCTGCTGAGACCAAAACTATTGGAGATGACAGAATGATGATGTCTATCACAGCTGGAGTGCAACGCCAATCTCCTCTATGGAGTAGCCTACGGAAAAATGGAGTCAAGAGCACTCAAGAATTTCTAGACTGAGTAGACAAGTATATCAAGCTAAAGGAGGCTATATCCAATGAAAGGAAGTCTCCAAGGGCCGACCAGGGTAAGAAGGAAGACTCGACCAAAGTTGCCAGCGGGTCTGGTAAACCCAACGACAACATCAAAGTTAACCATAAGAATGGTGGAAAAAAGGCAAATTTTGAACCAACAACATCTGATAACAAGCGCCTTAAACAAAACAGATACGAACCAAGGTTCACCAATTACACAGCCCTGGTCAATAGCCGCACTGAAGTGTATCAGGCCAGTCATACCACCATTCCCTTTAGGCTACCATCCCGGATCAAGAAAGACATATCCAAAAGGGACACGACTAAGTTTTGTCGTTTTCATAGTGACTATGGCCACGGTACCAATGAGTGTAACCAGCTTAAGGACGAGATCGAGTTCCTTATTCGACAAGGAAATCTGAGGAGATATGTACGACTAGGGGGAAATTCCTTGCAGTATACACACGGAGGCAACGAGCAGGCACCTGTGCGCCAATGGTCGCCTCCTCTGCTGCCAGGTCTTGTTGCTGGTACATTGCTCACTATCTGTGGGGAACCACATATATCTAGGGATAGTGGTAAGGCAAGGGAGAGATATTGTAACAACCCAAAATCGCTAATAAGGCTTAAGGGCCTTGATTAGCATGTCGGGAGGGCATAATTGGTTTATGTGTGATTTAAATGATTAAATGCATGATTATGTGATGAGCATGACTATATGATTATATGGATGTGTGAAATGCATGTTTTCGAGTATTAGACATGCATGCTTATAAGGGAATATTTGTAATTTTGGATCGTTGAGGGAATAAATGTGAACGTATATGTGATATTAGTGCGAGACCACATTATTATGTGGATGTATTTGGATTATATAGCTCGAGAGGATCCTGGTGAGCGGTTTTGCGAAATAGTCACGGCGGGGGTTTATACCTGGCTCGGGGGAGCCTAGGGGTATTTCTGAGTATTTGGGAAATATATTAGAGATTTCAAGACGTTGGGGAAAAACAATTAGTGATTAATTAGATGTCGGGATTTAAGTGGTAATAATAGGGACACTCGAGGAATAAGCGGGAATTGGGAGCAAAACCAAAATACCCTTAGATTGATTAAAAGGTTTAGTTTTTAGTTTGGAGGGTAAACGAGTTTTTTGATTATTAAGAGGGATAACTGATACTCTGTTTTTATTAGACAATAGTAGAAAATGTTAGAAGTTGTGAAGGAAAAAAGAAAGAAAACAGAACACTCAACATACCCATTTCTTTTCCCCTCACAATTTCTTTCTCTCTCACTCTCCCTTGAGGATTTTGAAGCTGAGAACTCAAGAGGAAGTCCAGGCTAGGATTTTGGGGCTTTGATCCTTGGAGTAGCTAAGGAGTTTAGCTGGAATTAGCTTCCAAATTAAGGTAAGGTTTTATCTGAGTTTGTTGAGCTTTGTAGAGAATGATTTCTGAGTTTGGTTTTGGATGGAAGTTTAAGGATTTAAACTTGGGAATTGGAGGAATCAAAGTTGGGAGGAACATTGAAGGCAATGTAGGGTCAGATTCATTCATCAGAGGTAACGATTTCTGACCTTGATTATCTGAGTTTTCCGGTTTAGATGGTGTTCTTGAGCTTCAAGCTCAACTTTGATTTCTGTGGTTGATGGGGTTCTTAGCTAGGTATTGGGAGTTATTAAGTTGTTTTGGATGAGATATAGTGAGTTGTGGACTCAATTTTTAGTTTAGTTGATGATTGAAGTGGGTTTATGGAGCTTTGGCTCGGGAAAGTTCGTTGGGAAAAACCCAGAATTTTGTATGTTCAGGTTGCAGTGCTGTAGCGCTAGGCTGGGAGCGCTACAACGCTAGGCTGTGTTCCTGGGGGGCTGGGTTTCCATCTGTAGCGCTACCCTGCCTCTAGAACTTGGTTTTTTTGGGTACTTTTTAGGGTTTTTTCTTGGGGGCTTGGGGAACAGTTTCACCACTTCATTTGGTGGAATTATAGTTCCCAAGAGCCTGAGTTTGGTCCCGGGATTGTCCTTTAAAATTCAAACTCATCGAAGTACCATTATATGGGTTGTGACTAGGTGTACGCTAGGGCTCGGAGCAGGATCTTGCTAGAGGGACACCTCTATTAACTAAAGCACTTAGAATCAAAGGTAAGAAAACTGCACCCTTTTGTGTGACTGTGATGGGACTAAGGGCTCCCTATATCACTTTACAATTAATGTATGAATATGATAGGCCATGTGAGCATGAAATAAACGGCGTAAGATTTCCAGAATTGATATTTGCGCACAGGATGCGGCTCGACCATTGGTAGCTGAGGACAACTTAATAATCATTGAACTCGGTTTAAACGGGCTGGAGTCAGTTGGTTAAACACTGTGCTCGACATAAGTGAGCCAGAGACAGTGGGTTAAATAAAGGGTGCGGCCTAAGGGCGTCGACCCTGAGTATTGTATGATGAATATTGATATGATGTCATTGTTGTCTGTTGTTTATAGCTTGTTTAATACTGAGATGAATGGCTTTTGAATAATTGATTAACCTCTCTGATTAGATGATTGTTATGGCATGTTGAATAGTTGGTTAACAACTTATGGATTATTTGGTTGTCTGTATTACTTATGCTCTTCATTTTGGTTTTCTTGTTGGGCCTTGGCTCACGGGTGCTACGTGGTGCAGGTAAAGGCAAGGGCAAGGTGGACCATTCCTGAGTTGGAGAGCTCTGGGGCAGAATGTACATAGTCAGTTGTAATGACCCACTAACCTAGACTATTTGGACCATTAACGAAACTATACATAAAACTTACATTTTTACGAAAATACAATAATTTATTGAATAACTTGCAAAATAAGAGTTATTTACAAAGTAAATACCAAAACGGATATGGGATCCCATTGTCTTTAAAACAAAAACATAATTTAAAATAATAAAACATTACATAATTAGTGCGGAAAATACATATAAAAAGACATAAAACCGAAACTACATCCTCGAATCGATTAACGCTCGGCCCCTTGACTCCATTCATCATCGATACACATCCTCCAAGCGTCACGAATCTTTCCACCTCTAAAGCTTATTTTCCTGCACATAAACAGAAAGGAGTGAGCCTAATGCCCAGCAAGGAAAATCTAACACAAAGTCATATACATAATTTCATAAGAAAACATAAAGACTTAACATAATACATATAACATACACTTATTATAATGGCCATTATTACTTGGGGTCCCATACACTATACAAGCATATGCCCATGGGATTAGTGGGGTCCTACTAGCTAAGTAGGTCATATGCCCATAACCCATTTGGGGTCTTGTTAGTCATATGGGTCATATGCCCAAGCCTACAAACATACATGCAAACATATCATAACACATTTTAACAACATAAAACATAAGATAACATAAGCATATAACATATTGATTCTAGCCTATTTTCCTTACCAAAGTTACCGGGATTATGGACCGAGTTGGGACTTTTGGAACACTCCTAAAACCATAAGAAAGAGTGAGTCTAAAGAAAGGAGATGAAATGAAAGAGATGGAAAGACTAAACCATAAAAAAAACATACTTACCGACTTATATGCTTAAGAGCTTGGATTCCCTAACCAAAATAAGAATAAGGTTAGGGGACTGAGTAGAAGGTTTTGAGAAAGGAAATAACATAAAATACAGAAAGGAACTAGAGTTTTGGGTTTACCTCAAAGATTGCAAGATCAATCTAACCTCCACCGAAATACTATAGAACTCACTTCCCAAAGTGTTTGATAAACTTATGATGTTTAAGCTTATAGTTTTTCCCCAAACCAAGTGTTTACACTCTCACACTCACTTAACACTAGCAGCTTCTGAACTTAGAGCAAATGGTGAATAATGGCTGGGTACTAGGTCCTATTTATAGAGTTTGGGAATGAAAATATCTTGATTTTACTTGAATAAAAATAATGGCTTTTTAGGTGAAAATCATTTGAATAATCGTTCAGCAGAGGCTGAAGACTCGTTCAAAAGATGCTGGACTGTTGAAGGAGTTTGAATGGCTGAAAGGAAAAGAATTCAAAAGTATTTGAAAACATGCTGGTGGAGGCGATATATCGCCCCCTGTAGGCGATATATCGCCTGGACCTTTGTTCCCGAGGCGACCGTGCATCGATTCGTGTTTTCCGTATCTACGTGCTGCGATATATCGCCCCCTATAGCTGCGATATATCGGCATACGCTGAATATTTAAACACGAATTTACACATTTTTAGCTAAGTTTGAATGGAGTAAACAGCCTTGACTAAGCCCTCAACGTACTCAAAGCTGCTGACTGACTCTATAACATTCAAACTTTACCCTTATTTAATTTAATCCTCAAAAATACTTAATCCTTAATTACCATTCATAACATGTGCTTAAAATCCTATTGGTTGATGTCTAAACCTTATAATATAATAATATAATCCTTAATATCAGTCACATTAATCAAACCTTAGGTTATACTTAATATTCTTAAACTATAGGTTAAACTTAGAAAATCTATAAGTACTACTATGAGTGTCCAAATAATTCCCGGTCTGAACCAAAAATCCAAAGTAACAAAGATAACACTAAATATACTATAATACTACTAACAATTAGCTAAGTAAAGTCCTTGGACTCTACATCAGTTGCTCGGCCGCCACGACAGAGGGATGGTACAGGGATAAGAGAACCTAAAGCACCTATTTTTCCATTAGAGTGGCTTGTGGTTGTACATAAACTTTGAATTTTTTGTAAACTATCCTTTACAACCTGTTTTTGGGATCCCATGTATTAAACATTTATTTAAATGAGAACTTTCCTATTTATGACCAAAATCTATTAACCCTAACCTGATTATGACTTTAGGGTCACGTTTTCTACTATATGACTTGATTAGCAAGTCTTGCACATTTATAAACACACCGTGTAACAACCTTGGTTATCCAGGGTGTTACAGATATGCCAGAACCCTACGTCATGATCAGGACATCGAAATGCTAAATGTCGAGGAGCGAACTCTCAAAAAAGCTTGAACAGAGGAAGAATTACTAACTTTCTCTGAGCTGGATGCACAACATGTCTGATTCCCCCACTCAGATCCTCTGGTCGTGGATGTTCATATTTCCAACATGATGGCGAAACGAGTGTTGGTAGATTCAGGAAGCTCGGTCAACATTTCATACAAAACTTCACTGGAACGAATGAAATTATCAGTACAAGATTTAGAACCGTGCAATCGAAGAATCTATGGTTTTTCTAACGAAGGGCTAGCACCAACAGGATCGATGAAACTCCTAATCACAACAGAAATTGCACCTGCGAACATAACATTTCTCGCTACTTTTATAGTAGTTGATTGTCCGTCCACATACAATTCCGTGATCGGAAGACCCATACTCGTCGATCTGCAAGCGGTAACTTCGGTCTGGCATCTGGCCATGAAATTGCCAACCAATGCAGGTGTTGGGTGCATATTGGGCAATCAGTAAGAGGCTAGAGAGTGTTACAATTCTTCGATCACGAAGGCAAGAAGAGGTGGATCGGGGAGCGCAGTGGAGAAGAGGTTGCTAGTGGTAAACGAATCACAAGCCCAATCAAGTGAACAAGTCACCAAATAGGGCGTTGCCCAAAGTGAGGATAGGGACTTAGATCCTCAAGGAGGTCCAACTAGAAGAAAAAGATCCGACCAGAGTTGTGAATGTCGGTAAAAACTTAGGGACAACGATAAAGAAAGAGCTGGTGGAGTTCTTGAGGAGGCACCAGGAAGTCTTTGCTTGGTCGCATAAACATATGGTTGGGATTGACCTAGTAGTGATTAGCCATGTCTGGAATATAGACAAAAATCATCCACCAGTGCAACAAAAAAAGAAGGCTGATCGACAAAGACATATCTAAAGCCTTAAAGGAAGAAGTCAAGAAGCTGAAGGAAAATGGATTCATCAGGGTAGCGTTTTGTCCATCTTGGGTCTCTAATCCCGTACTAGTTCCCAAACCAAATGGTAAGTGTAGGACATGCGTGGATAACACAGATCTTAATAAAGCCTGTCCGAAGGATTATTTCCCGCTTCCAAGGATTGTTTTCAACATCAAGACATGAAGTTTTGTCATTCATGGATGCATACTCTAGCTATAATCAAATTAGTATGCATAAACCTGATGAAGACCACACTAGCTTTCGAACAGATACAACACTTTATTGCTACAAAGTAATTACCTTCAGTTTGAAAAATTCTGCTGCGACTTACCAGCGACTAGTCAACCACGTGTTCAAATAACTGGTCGACAATAACATGGAGGTTTACGTCGATGATATGCTGGTCAAGTCGAGAAAGGCCGCTGAACACATCAAGGACCTACAGAATGCTTCGACATCTTGAATAAATATCAGATGAAGCTTAATCCTCTAAAGTGTTCCTTTAGTGTTTAATCAGGTAAATTTTTGGGATTCACAGTAAAATCGCGAGGAATCAAAGTCAATCCTGAAAAGATTTAAGCACTGATTGAGATGCAGTCACCAGCCAAAGTCAAAGATGTGCAAAGCCTGACTGGAAGAATTGCGACTGTGAGTAGATTCATACCTAAGTCTATGGACAAGTATGTCCCATATTTTAATCTACTCAGAGGAAAAAAAAAGTTTGAATGGACAGAAGAATGCGAACATGCTTTTTACGCGCTCAAAACCCATATGTCGCAACCGCCCATTTTGTCCAAGTCGGTCGAAGGAGAGACTTTGTACATATACTTAGCCATAACAGAGTATGTTGGCAGTGTCATTTTAATCAGGGAGGAACAAAATATTCAAAAGGCAGTATATTACATAATTAAAAGGCTAGTGGGAGCCGAATTACGATATCCAACTATAGAGAAATTGGCTTACTGCTTGATATTGGCATCTAGAAAACTACAACCCTACTTTCATGCTCACACCATAGTAGTTTTTACCGACCAGCCATTACGGCAAGTCTTGAAGAAACCAGAAGCCGCTAGTCGATTACTAAAATGGGCAATAGAGCTAGGGTAGTTTGAAATTTCCTATGCACCTCGAGTAGCCATAAAGGGACAAGCCTTGGCGGATTTCATGGCTGAATTCATAGGACTCCCTGTTAGCGAGTCGATTATAAAGATAAATGGTCAAGACCAAACACCTGCCTGGAAACTATTCGTAGATGGGTCATCTAATGAGCACAACTTGGGTGCAGGGTAGATTTTAATTACCCCCGAGGCACATCGGTTTCACTGTGCAATTAGATTCAACTTTACAGCCTCCAACAATGAAGCTGAGTACGAGGCCCTGCTCGCATGTTTCAGACTAGCCAAGGAAATGAACATAAAGTCACTAGAAATATACAGTGACTCCCAACTAGTTGTTAATTAGATTATTGGAGAATATTAGACTAGGGGTTCTGTAACGCCCTGGATAGCCAAGACCATTACACTGTGTACTTATAAAGGTGCAAGACTCATTAATCAAGTCAACATTTAAAAAAACGTGTCACTAAACATGTAAGAGCTAGGGTTAAAAAGGTTTTGGTCTCAAAAGACTCATTTCATATATTTAAACTGTAATAAACACGGGATCCCATAAGAAAGTAGAGTTAAAATAAGTTTACAGACTCCAAAAAAATACATGAGTATTCACTAGCCATACTAAGGAAAAACAGATAGTCTTCAGGTTTCATGTCCTGGCCCAGACCTCAACCATGGCGGCCGAGCACCTGGCTATGTACATTCCGCTCGCTGAGCTCTCCAGTCAAGGCTGGTCCAATTTGCCCTTGCCTTTACCTGCACCACGTAGCACCCGTGAGCCAAGGCCCAGCAAGAAAACATCTTAAACAACTCAATCAATGAAAACAGACAACTAGCTCTTTATGCATGTATTCCCATAAGATAATCCCCAACAGATATTCATCGTATATAATCAGTTTCAAGATACATTCTATCACATATAACACTCATATCACATAATATTCAGGACCGGCGACTTAGGCCGCACCCTCTGTTTAACCCACTGACTCCGGCCCGCTTAAACCGAGCTCAGTGCATATTAAGCTGTCTTTGACTACCAGTGGCCGAGCCGCGCCCTGTGCACTAGTGAAACCCTTGGCACCCTCAGGCCGTTGGTTCACTAAATGGCTTGCATGGCATAATACCAACTTTTCGAGCATTTACAATAGCGAGCCCTTAGTCCCATCACATATATTCAATCGGGTGCAGTCTTCTTACCTTTAGTCTGTGCAGTTATTGGATTACGAGCAACGCCTCTCAAGCACGATCCGTTCCTGAGCCTAAGTGTTTATCACCTAGTCACAACCAAGGTATAGGGTTCCATTAATACTCCAATATAGGTTTCCAGTTACAAAAATAACTCCCGGGATTCCAAATTCCACCAAGCACGGTGGTGAAACCAAACCCGAGCACACTAGACCACTTTCCCGTGCCGAAAACCCTCAAAAACTCATGTGTGCAACCAAGGGATGCGGCCCCTAAAGCCTAGCTGCGGCCCTTCCCCAAAACAGAACCAGCACCACCCCTGAAGGAGGACAAGCACCGCGGTCCTTACTTTGGGCGCCGCGACGCTTGCCTTTGGCCGAGCCTCCTTGGCTCCTTTGTATGCTAGGGTCGCAGCGCTCTAGAACAGAGCCGCGGCCCTCCCCTTCGAACCCAGAATTTACACCATTTCAAGGTTCAAAACCTTAGTCACAACCACCCTTAAGCTCCCTACTTCAACACCCAACAAATCCAATACCTTTAACATGACTTAAACAACTTAATTCCACAAAAAAACTCAACCCAACACACACTAATCTTCTCTTTTCAATTTCTGAAACTCAAGAGCTATGAACATTCAAACCAGCCATTCAAACCCAATCTAAAACCTCTAAACCATGAGTTAAAACTTACCTCTTCTGTTGAATCACCTCACCAAGCCAAAGCCAAGCTAAATCTCCAAGTTTCCTCCTTAATTCTGCCTTAAGACATCAAAACCATGTTTGCTTCAAAACTTGACCAAAACCCAACTAGAACTCAGAATTCAACCACAGAAAAGAAGATTAGATGCTTACCTTAATCCCTATTTTTGTTCTTGATTTACTCCTGAGCTAAACCTCCAAATCCTCACCACAAATCTCGTAAATTCCAGCTTGTTCCCCTTAAGTTCACTGTGTTTTTCCTTCCCTTTGTTTTCCTTGAGAGTGAGAGAGAGTTGAGGTAAAAGTTTTAGTCGGTTTGTATTTCCTAAAGGCTTCCTTATGTCTATCTCACTCATTAAGTTAGTCCGAGGCTCGAGGTGCCGGAACCGTCCCCGAGGCCAAAATGGTAAAATCCCCCAATATTTCCGCCTAGACATCCTAACCTCAAATATATCTCCATGTACTTATTTTCATGACCCGATAGTCCAAATCGCTACCCGCTATCTAGAGATACCCCTGACTTATCCAAAGTCATATCTTAAGTCTCGTTGTGACTTTTCTCGCTATCTGACCCTAGAATCATCTTGAGTCGTGCTCTGCGAACCTGTCCACATAATAATGTGGTTCTCACAAATATCACATATTTATTTCATATCACATTAACACATAATATCATCAATTATTATATAAACATTACTAAACATATAATTACTCATTTAAATCACAATTATTCCATTAGTGCCCTCTTGGCACACTAACCAAGGCCCTTAAGCCTTATTAGCGATTTTGGGTCGTTACAGGTCCTATGGTTGCATATTTGAACAAAGCGAAGGACTCACTAGCACACTTTGAGAAGTATACCATTCAACAAGTACCTTGCGACCAGAACTCAAACGTCGATGCCTTAGCCAAGTTAGCTAGCGCCAAGGATGCCGACACTTTTAGCATAGTACCGGCCGAACGTTTATCATCACCCAACATTCAAGCGGAAGATTCCTCCCTAGTAATACAAGTGTCTGACACATGGATGACTCCCATCATACAATATCTCGAACAAGGATTGTTACCTGCAGATAGGAATAAGGCAAGGACACTTCAAAGGCAATCATCTCGATTTATCCAACTCGATGGAATCTTATATAGACGAGGATATTCAATGCCTTTATTAAGATGTATCTCCAAGGAAAATGATAAGGAATTGAAACAAGAAGTACATGAAGGATTCCGTGGAGATCATGCTGGTGGAAAAGTATGTCAAAGAAGATTCTTCGACAAGGGTATTTCTGGCCTACGATGATCGAGGATTCCATGGAATTCATAAAGAAATGTGATAAGTACCAACGATTCTCCAAGAAACCTCGAGCATCCCCAAATGAGCTTAAACAGATTCAAAGCCCATGGTCATTCACAGTTTGGGGAATTGACCTAATCAGATCTTTGCCCACAGGAAAAGGGAATGTCAAGTGTGCAATAGTTATTGTCGACTACTTTACTAAGTGGGCTGAAGCAAAGCCACTTGCAACAATCACGACCAAGAAAGTACTAGATTTCGTTGTCAAAAACATTGTATGTAGATATGGTTTTTCAAAAGAGATTGTATTAGATAATGGCACACAATTTGATAGTGACCTATTCACCGATTTCTGCGAGTGGTATGGTATCACAAAGAGCTTTTCGTCAGTTGCCCATGCACAAGCCAACAGACAGGTTGAAGCTATGAAAAAAACTTCGAAGGACACACTTAAGAAAAGATACAAAGAAGCAAAGGGAGCATCGCTAGAACAATTTTCATAAGTGCTTTGGACGTATAGAACATCTCACCAAAGAGGAACAGGCCATACGCCATTTTCCTTGGCCTATGGGTATGAAGCCATGTTACCTGTTGAGTTAGATCCACCATCGCATAGAAGGATGACATATGACTAGAATACGTATAACCAGATATTAATGGAGACTTTGGACTTGGTCAACGAAAGATGTAAGCATGCTCAGCTACGAGTTGCAGCTTTCCAACAAAAGGTCGCTTGACATTTTAACTCTAAAGTACAGGAAATAGAGTTTGATGTGGGAGATTTTGTACTTAGAAGAGTTTTTCTAACCACTCGCGATCAGGCTGCTAGAGTACTCAGACCAAATTAGGAAGGTCCGTATCAGATTGAAGAAATTCTTCAACCAAGCACATACAAACTTGCTCGCTTAAATGGAGATCTCATTCCTCGCTGTTGGAATGGAGAACATCTGCGCAAGTACTATCAATGAACATTTCTTTTAAAAGATTTGGCTTGTATTAATTTTACTTTTTACAAGTTTTGAACAAGGGATGGCTAGTTAGATGGCTGGTCGCTTATAAGTGTAAGATTAATTTTTGATCATTCATACAGACAAAAAATTTGTCCATTTTTTACGAGAAATAAAAGGAATTGTGCGCAGCCAGTTATTCTTGCCAATTATTGTATTTATTACAAGTATTTGCTCACTACGTGTGTTGTTTTGCTATATTATCATTCATTATTTATAAGTACTCGAGCAGTAATGTTCGAACAGGTATTGCTACACTCACTACCTGCCTCGAAGAAGTCCAAACTAAAACTACTGGTCGTAAATTTAAAGTTTCCATCCCTATGAAATAGATGATAAAGGATGGGAAGTTTATCTAAGAGTGAAAGATTTATACCGTTCTCATCAGAGGATGTAAGTATAGGACTAGTATATTCAAGTAATTTTTGTTTTCCCCTCCCATGTTGGGGAGGGGTACTGGCTGAACGAGTGTTGGGACTTGGTTCCTGAATGGTCACTCCTGTTGGTCGAGGTGTTTGGGGCTGTGACACATCTTGTTGTTGCTCGGGGTTTTCTTGTGCTTCAGTGCCGTCTCCAGCGACACTTCTAGCAATAGACATTTCTGGTGAGGCTCTAAAAGACCGACTAGCCTCAGATTGCTCTCTGTCACCAGCTCTTAGGCGTTTTTTTCTATATTCATCATGTTGTCCAGGGCTGCAGCTCTTAACTCCATTTCTGGAGTAGAGTCCAGTCGGTACCATGGACCTAGGTACAACGCAAGCCAATTAAGAACAAGGGAAAAATGCAAAGTGACTAGAAAAATGTCAAACAAAGATTAAAAGTTTACCTCCTCACGTGAAGCCCATGTTGTCGGTGACCAAGTTGGTTGTGAGGAAGTATTCCTGGAAATACTTTCCCACGTTGGACTTATAAGTTATGTCACTCAGGAATGTGCAAGCAGATTCCTGGTGATACAAGTAGAAAAACCCTGTGTTTCTTTGATTGGGGTTGGATTTGGGAACGAACAGATAGTTGATCTCATGAGGGGTAGGCACAAGCCATTTTTTATTGTTATATAAGATATAGAGTGCTGAAAGTACTCTATATCCATTGAGAGTTATTTGGAAAGGGGCGACCTTGAAGTAATTGGCCACCCCACGAAAAAATTCATGCAAGGGCAAGATTGCACCTGCTTCTATATGGTACCTCGACCAGGCGTTGTGGGCACCTCCGAGCACGTTTTCCCTCTGGTCAGGTGTAGGTTTGTATAAAGTGATCCCAGGAAGCCCATACTTCTTGGGATACTTAGCCACCATCTTAGTCGATATGACGCTTCGAGGGACGATGTACCAAGATACCTATGCTTGAGGGCCATCGCGTGGACGAGCCTTAAGCTGGATGTCTGGTGGTGAAAAATTTAAGCTTTGAGGGTCGTTTGAGGGACCCTTGGTATTTGACGCAAGCTGTTTGACAGTCAAAATCCTGTGATCTGTAGGGGGAAAAGACTGGGTAAAAAGCTATGCAATCCCACATCGCCTGGGGAAGGTCAAGTGTGATGACTCTAAGACAGTGTAGGTATGGGACTACATAGTTGAATAAGGCTTAAATGGATTGATGCATCTTCTTTTTGGCAGCCCATCACTTAAGAATTCAAAAGTTAAGCATGCTTGACCTGCAGTAGTGTCGTAATGGGTGACCTCATGGGAAGATTTCCCAGGAAGCGTGCGAGTGAGGACAAAGCACATTGGAAAGACACGTGTTGGTTTGCAGGGCTAGTTGTCATTCCAAGAAGCAACCATATTCACGTGGGGCGTTACAAATGGTATCAGATCCTTGACCCAGCCGGAAGTGTGGCCGACAAGGACGTCAGACCCCTAAGTGGGGGTGATTGTGACAATCAAAATCCTGTGATCCGTAGGGGTGAAAGACCGGGCAAAAAGTTTTGCAATCCCACATCACCTGGGGAAGGTCAAGTGTGATGATTCTAAGACTATGTAGGTATGGGACTACACAATTGAAGAGGGCTTAAATGGATTGATGGGTACTACCTATGCCAACAAGATGCATCAACTTTTCAGTAGCCCATCATTTGAGAATTCCAAAGTTAAGTGTGCTTGGCCTGGAGTAGTCTCATGATGGGTGACGTCCTGGGAAGTTTTCTCAGGAAGCGTGCGAATGAGGACAAAGCACACTAGAAAGAATCGTGTAGGTTTGCAAAGCCAGTAATCATTCCAGGAATCATCCATAGTGACGTGGGGCGTTACAGGCTGCCTGGTAGGTGAGTTTGTGGGTTTCATTTTTCTACAAACAATGTGTTTAACAAGACCCATATTGTAACGACCCGGATTTTCAAGACTCGATAATGCAAAAATATAATTTTTTTCATTTAACAAAAAGTCTCAAAAACCCGTATAAAAAAACTTTTTAAACAGTCGTATGGCCATACTTAACATTTATTTACAAACATATTTTATAACGAGTAGAGTGAGCCTATTTTAGGAAAATTACATAACATTTCCAAAAATAAAACGGCTTCCCAAAAGGTCGATCCACATGTATATTTGCAAGGTAGACTCCAGCGCTCACTGCTCTGCCTTGCCCTTGCTCTTACCTACAACATGAAACAACTAGGTAAGTGAGTCAACCTTAAAACAAAAGCATGCAGAGAATTAGGGTTTCAAATCCATCCGAACCCTACACAATCAATTTCAAGAACGCAAAAGCATCCTGGCAAACATATGGTCATGCCTGATAACCAATGATAAATTATTTCCTATAAACAGATAAATTCCTGCACTCAGAAAATCCCAGAACAAGAAGATATATTATATCACAACTATATCTTATCAACAAATATATCCCTGCACTCAGAAAATCCCAGAGCAAGAAGATATAATATATCACAATATATTTCGAGACCAAAGCTCAACAATTTCCAACAATTCGGGTGTAACACGCCCTCCAACATAAATGCTAATTTGTAAGAGAGAATCGATTCTCAACACTAAGATCTAGCCAATAAATATCCCCATCAAGGGTAACTATCGTGTTACCTAGGGCATCACTACTTATCCAAGAGTGTAATCGAATTTACACAGTTTTACAGAGACTTCTATGTTAATCAATCGTGCTGGTGAGCAGTTGCCCCTAGGGTGTTCAGCCTCACTCAAACTTGGCAACCATTAGTATCTCTAGGCACTCTCACTGAATGGCCAATATTCACGGCTGCTATCCGGGAATAACTTATCAGAGCACTTGCTCGGGTTCAAACCGTTCACTGATTAAGTAAGCATGAGGGCCCCTAGGTCCCATTCATTTTGGCGCCCCTAGGTTTAACCAGAAATCCTCACCTCTTAGCCACTCGTCACGGTACTAAACCGAACATAATAAAATCAAGCAGTTTGACGAGGATTAGCCATCTAGGATATGACGGATATCTACCATTCATATTTTTCTAAATCAGCACTCACTAGACTAACGTCTCCAAGCAACTTTCTAGGACAGTGTGTATATGTGCATGTGTGCCTATACTAACATACAATATGATAATCGTTTCATGTTGCAGCCACACAATATAAGTTGACTTACTTGGAGTCTTAGAACTCAACAGGTTTTCACCCTCCAACGTTCAGTCCAGTTACGCTAGCCAATACTGTAGTTATCCATATAGTATACTCGGATTAATTATGACACTCATAATTCATTATTATTATTTTGGGCAGTTTGGTCATTTTAATAAAAATCATTTGTAAGGATTAATGATCATTATTTGGTTTTTTAAACCCATTAAGGAAATTCATAAAAAAATATTTGAGACTAAACCCTAAGTCTCGGGGAGACCTATCCTATGGTCTCGATACCTAGGCTCGGGTATCAAAATAGTATTTTTCCACAATCCGCTAAAAAACTTGTTCTTTAAAGGCATCGCTATTAACCCGTACTTTGAACAAGTCGGTTAAAAATATATAGCAGATTTTAGCCGGTATTATATCCAGAAAACACTAATTAAATTCCTTAATTATTTTTGAAGAAAATAAACTCTTAATTTTCCTTTTATTTTTCTTAAGGTTTTAATCTCTAAAAACTGTTTTAAGAAAATAGCCTAATTTGTCTTAATTAGGAAAACTGTTAAAAATTTCCCATTTTGACTAGTTAATTTTTTCAAAATCAATTAATCATGTTTACTTACTAGAAAAATAATTCACTTTATTATTTTATCAAAATGTATGGTTTTAAACCCTCTTTTAATTTATTAAAATATTCATAAATGAATTCTTTTATTTTTAGAAAGAATAAAAAATTCTCTAATAAAAATAATTCCCATTAAACTCAAAGTGGTATTTTAGGTCAAAATATGTTTTCAAGACCTTCCAAGTTTTTATCTTGCAATAAGCAAAATTTTACTTTTTACCTTAAGTTCCAAAATCTCATTTTTGCACTAAGTTTGAAAAGCCTATTTTTTACATTTTTAACTACATATTTTGTTAGTTCATAACTTTAAATTTAATTACCCAATTGTTACCAAAATTTCCCAATTCTATTTTTGGTATGCCATTTAGGTCTTTGTAAAATCTTAGGTCAAAATGATTATTTTTTATTGGTGAAATTATTTTCCAACAATGATGTAAAAATGACCTTATTTTCAAGTCCTTATTTTTTCCAAACTTTGACACTTAATAACTTTCAAACCGTTAAGTATTTTCTTACCAAATTGTACATTGGAGTACTAGGTTATGCCAATAATATGTTAACCAAATTTTAGAAAAAACTGGGTTCATTTGCCCTATACAGTGGCTGTCCAAACTTGATTCCTGAATTAAGAATACGAAAAACCAGTTTTTTACCTAAACTTTGAAATAGCATAACTCACTCATTTTTAAACATTTTTTAGTGTTTCAAAAGCTCAATTTTATGTACTCAATCTCAAAAACATCACAGTACAATTAAATTTACAAAATCAATATACAGTGGATGCTTGACCCTTTGGAATTCACAGCTCAAAACATGTATTTTGTTTTAAGGTTAAGGGTTTTGTTCCCTATTTTAAAAAATCAACACACAAGCATCATAAAAATTATAAAAAAAACTACCATAACCTTATTAGATCACCAATAAGAAACTTTAAGCATTAACTATACAAAAATAATACTTAAAAACTAAAAATCATACAATAACAACCGTAAAAGTAAACTTTTTTACCTCTTTGGTGTTCTTGCTTAAAGTGTGGATCTTCCTACTAGCTTTGGCTCCTTCAAAACCTTTTAAAAACCCTAACCAAATCCCTCCAACAACATAGATAATTAACTATTTGAAAATCTATTGTTTAAATCTTTACAAAAGTCTAGTTTATTGAAACTTTACCTTAGAGAAAACCCTTCCTAGACCAAGGCTTAGGTTCGAAGTCTCCTTAGTTTCCTTGAGGTTGAATATGGAGAGAAAACTTGAGAGAGTTTTAAAAAAAAAAAATGATAGTGAAAGTGAGAAAGAGAGTGGTCGGTTTTGGAGAGGGGGGGGGGGGGGGGGGGGGGGGGGGGGGTTAGAAGAGTTTATCCCACTTGCCTTTATCCCTAAAATTTAAATAAATGTGATTAAACTAAAAAAAACATTTGGTCAACCCCAATAAATCCTTTATCCCTAATAAAAAATTCCCAAGAAGAAAAATCCAATTTGACTTCCTATAACCTTTTTCACTCTTATTAAGTTTTAAAAACAAAAATTAACACATAATAATTAAATTAAATGTCTCTCACATTTAATTTAATTGATCACACAATAAATTTTAACCTAAGCTCCATTTATGGAATAGCTTATAATTAGAATATGAGAAATGTGTGTCTTTGTCTGTAGAATTAAGTCATTTTCTTTTATTTGGGTTCAGGAGTTAGTTTGGGTTTTATGAGGGAAAATAAGAGAATGATAAATTGGATGAAGTTGAGTGAATTGGAAATGAGCTAATGTGATTTAATATGATAATTTTTCGTGCAAGATTTCTCAGGTTGTTGCAGCAATGCTGAAGCATTTTGTCCAGGCAGCAAGCAATTTTGGGTCGATATGAGGAGCTGCCACATTAGCAATATAAATCAACATTTTTAATTAACTTTACTTGGGGTGGAAAGTAAATGATGATATATGGGCCTTTAAATGAGTTGATTCATATGTTAAAAGAATATATATATAATAAAAAAAAGTAGCTCACGTGGGTGGGGTAAGGAAAAGATGCCCTAATATCATATATAATGAACCTTTCCCTTTCTCTTTGGAAGGACACGCATAGTAGAACCAAGGGACAGCCAGCAACCATTAGAGAAGAAAAGTAGAGAATGAAGAAAAAGAAAAAGAAGGATTCAAGAGAGGAGGACCATTTTGGGAACATCTTTTTGGCTTGATTCTCTTACCCTTCTCCTTAATATTTTATTTTATATTTCTTGTATTTTCTAAACTATGATTTATTTTGTTATGGGTTGTTTTGATTTTAGATTTCTGCTCTTGAATTCAGCCATGAACTAAATCTTTTGTGGCTTGAATTGTTGATGAACTCTATGTCTTAATTCTAAATTTGTAGCACTTTATTTTAGTAATTGACCCATTGTTCATTCAAATGTGGTTATTGATGATTTCTTGTTGTTGATTGGCCACCAATGGCAAGATATTGAGTTATATTTATTCTGGGAAGTTTGAATATAAATGAAAGATTTGAATGACACAAGTGAATAATCTTGTTAGGTTATGTTTGTGAATAGCAGAGGAATGTGTTATTTACCTTGTGTAACCATTATGAATTGATGCTTAAATTATGGGTTCTTAAACTTGATTGGCATAGGAATATGTTAAGTTAGGTGAAATAATTAATACAATAGGATTTGGAAAAGTTCTATGAATTAATTTGGAATTTTTGTTAACTCTGGGTAATTTGCTGAGATTTTGCTACAGCAAAACGTACAGGTCAATTTATAGAGGTGAATTTAATAATTCAAGCATATTTCACAAAATTTAATTTTTATTGCTTTTATATTGTCATCTTAGTTTATTTTGAAGCATTTTCAATTTATTTTTCATCACTATTAAATTGTTTGGTAATTGATTTGTGAAAAATTATTTGCTAATTCAATCTCTGTGGAGACGATACTCAACTTATCACTTTATTACTTGTTTGTCGACTGTGTACACTTGCACAATTTTAATTGCTTAAATTAATGCAACAAGTTTTTGGCGCCGTTGCCGGGGATTGATTTTACTGAAATATTATTTATAGAATTCAATTACTTTTCAATTTGGTTGATTATTTTTCATTTGTTTATTTTTGTTTTTCGTTGTTCTATTATACGCTTTGTTTGTTTGGTTCTTTTGCGAGGTACTTGAGATGTCTCATCGACAAGTTCTCATTAACTTTGTTCAACAAGAATTTGAGCCTTTACATAGAGCATGGTGGAGATACAAAAATTTGTTCTTGAGGTTCCCTTACCATGGTTTCTCTAGAGAGTGTTTACTTGAAGTCTTTCTCAATGGGTTGCTGTGACAGTCAGAATCCCGTGATCCGTAGGGGAAAGACCAGGTAAAGTTGTGCAATCCTACACTGCCTGGGGAAGGTCAATTGTGATGATTCTAAGATTATGTAGGTATGTGACTACACAGTTGAAGATGGCTTAAATGGATTGATGGGTACTACCTATATCAACAAGATGCATCTTCTTTTAGGTAGCCCATAACTTGAGAACTGCAAAGTTAAGCGTGCTTGACCTGGAGGAATCTCAAGATGGGTGACCTCCTGGGAAGTTTCCCCAAGAAGCGTGCGAGTGAGGACAAAGCATGCTGGAAATACTCGTGTTGGTTTGTAGGGCCAGTCGTCATTCCAGGAAGCACCCATAGTGACGTGGGGTGTTACAAATGGTATCAGAGCCTTGACCCAGCTAGAAGTGTGGCTGACGGGGACGTCGGGCCCGTAAGAGGGGTGATTGTGACAGTCAGAATCCCGTGATCCGTAGGGGGAAAGACCGGGTAAAGCTGTGCAATTCCACACCACCTGGGGAAGGTCAAGTGTGATGATTCTAAGATTGTGTAGGTATGGGACTACACAGTTGAAGTGGGCTTAAATGGATTGATGGGTACTACCTATATCAAGAAGATGCATCTTCTTTTCGGTAGCCCATAACTTGAGAACTCCAAAGTTAAGCGTGCTTGACCTGGAGCAATCTCAAGATGGGTGACCTCCTGGGAAGTTTTCCCTGGAAGCGTGCGAGTGAGGACAAAGCACGCTGGAAAGACTCGTGTTGGTTTGTAGGGCCAGTCGTCATTCCAGGAAGCAGCCATAGTGACGTAGGGCGTTACAGTGACATACCACCACAAGAGAATGGGTAGAAAGAGGAGATGGTACCACAAATTTCTAGCAAATATCCATTAATGAAGCCTAATGGATGTTGGAAGACATGGCGGAATATGACGAGTGGTGTTGTTTAAGTTCTCTAATATCCAACCAAGTTTGGGAGAATAATCTTAGCCTTATGGAGCCTATTTTTTAAGATTGCACTCAAGAACCATTGGGGGAGACATTGGAGGATTTTCAGGACCTCATCATGGAAGAACCTCAACAAGTTGATCACTCAAGTTCGTTGGAGGTATTAATGATGGAGTTTATGGCTAAAAATAATGCCTTCATTCAAATCCAAGCTACATCCTTGAGGAATTTGGAGAATCAAGTTGAACTATTGGCCAATGAGTTATGTAATAGACCCCACAATGATGTACTTAGTGATATGGAAAATTCAAGGGGGAAAGAAAAAAGTGGGGAGGTCATTTTGAGAAATGGTGAAGATATGGAGATGCTTTGGGAAAATTTTGAAAGGCAAAAGGAGCCCACTTCAATCCAAAGTAAAGAAGAAAAGAGAGAGAGAAAATGCATTTCCAAGATAATCAAGTCTTTGGTCTGCAATTTAAAGAGTTGGTGGTCATAAAAGAGTATGCATATGAAGACTCGTTTTGGCCACCACCACCTCCACCATCATTGGCATGGTTCCTTGGCATCCATCATGCACATTCATCAAAAGCAAGTCGAGTTGAGCACATGAACCCATCAATATCACATTTTTCCAAGCTTGAGGGCGTCCACAATGAAGACCCATGTGTGAGGGCGTATGCCACTCTCTATGGGCGAAAGCCACTCTTTGATTAGCACTTTTCAACAGAGTCAAGCCGACGACTTTAAATCAAGCACTTCTTGGGAGGCAACCAAAGTTTCTAAACTTGTTTTTAATTTTGTTTTAGTTTAGTTAAGCTCATTGCATTTCCTTAATTAAATATTTTTATGTTTGAAAAAAAAAAGAACAAAGTTATTTTAATTTTAATTTATGTTAGTTTAATTTTATTTTATTGTGTTGTTTCTGGAGTGGTTTTACGTTTGTTCTTGTGTTTCAGGTGTTAAATAACAAGAAAAAAGTGTTTTGGCAGTAATTTTGGGGTTTGAAGATTTTGCTGAAATTTGCAGAAGCAAAATAGGGAGCAAAATGTGTGATATTTCCGAAAAATGAAAGGTTCCGCCTGCTGCAGCAAAATTTTTACTCGTATACTTTTCCTGGAGCAAAATTTTACAATTTGGGAAAGCACCCAACTCCTCAACTCCACAACCAACCAAAAAGAAGGCCATCGATTCAAAATCAACCATATCCTTTCAAATGACAATTCTGAAGGATAGACGAGGAGTTTTCTTATCTCAGCTCAATTTTTTTTAAAAAAATTTAATTTTGTTATTTCTTTTGTTCTGTGGTTGTAGCCTTGTTTTTTATTCTTGTCGGTATCTCTGTTTTGTTTCTTGTTTTTCCTTGTCTTGTCATTATTTTGTTGTTGTTTTGAGGATATTCTTTGTCTTTTTTAGTGTTAACTAGGGGGCTCGATGACGATCTTGCAAAAGCTAAAAAAAATATAATAAAATTAAGTTGAAGCTGAATGTCTCTCTTACTTAAGTTTTAAACTAAATTATTTGGGTGTGAATGTTGCTAGCAATCTATTGATAAGAGTATTTTTCTTTTTAATGTATGCATAGATTGATTAAACATTTTTGAGACCCTAAAAAGAGCTAGTTTCTCGTGAGAGCTTAAGTTTCTAGAATTACTTAGTGGTTTTCCTTGAGGCAAAATCCTAGACATCACTACACCAATGACATGATTTAGGCCATCTTTGGACCGTTTGAGCCTTTGAAGCCTACCCGTTATGCATTTTATCCCTAGTCACCCTGTTGAACTTAGTAGACACTTTTCTTTCCTAGCCACTCATTGGCCTTACTAGATATAATAACTTTCTTTAACCTTACCCATTTAGCACCTTGATCTTTATATGATAGATTTGTGCATTTTGCGGGGTTGAGAGGAGTTGAGTGTGAGAGAGGGAATTGGATGAGCGTTTTCATTTTCTTCTTTTTCTTCTTTTCACCATTGGGGACAATGTTGAATTTTAAGTTTGGGGGGAGAATGTATTCTCATTTTTCTTGTTCTCTTTCCATTTAGTTTGTTTATCATTATTCGAAGAAAAAAAATTAGAAAAATGTAAAAAGAAAAAAAAAAGCAAAAAAAATTCAAGAGTGCACTCCCTTGAATCAAAAGAAAGTTTTAAAAAAAAAATCAGAAAAAGTCAAGAAAAAAAAAAAGTAATCAACTATGTTCGTAAATAAGTTTGGGTTGTAACTCTTCAAATAAAAGAAAAGTTTGTTTTAGTTGTTGTCTTTGTCTTTGTATGTTAGTAATAAAGGCTAGTGGCAAGAGTTATATTTTGTTGTGGGGTGTTCTTTGGGGAAATTAATGTGTGCATTGATTTAGGTCCTAGAAAGATTGAGGTGCTTAGGGTGACTGGAGCCAAAATTAATATCTCTTATCCTACCTTCACCCTAGCCTATCATTACAAGCTTCATAAATTCCTATTGATTTTAGGTGTGGTGTTTGTCTACATTAGTGGAGAGAAAATCACTAAGTAACTTATGGAGGCATTATTTAAGCTTTAGGACCAAGGTCTAGTTTGATTCTTTGTGAAAGAAAATGTTTAGGAAAAGCTATGAATGCACTAAAGGGAGAAACACTTGACTCATATTTTGACGGCAACATCAATACTTGAATATTTTGGTTTAAATCTTGTGTAAGTGTGAAATTCAGTTTCTCTTATTCAATAATAAAATTCCCGAGAGTTTTCCCCTTTTTAAGCATTGGCAAAGCAAAGTTTACCCTCTCCTGTTGTGTCTTATTTTTGTTGTTCAATTTGTGGTGTCTTTTGTTCTTTAGTCATTGTTATCCCAAAAATCAGAAGTGAATGACATGGCAGGCATTAATTACAAGTGGCTGACACCTGGCAGAATATGTGTTCGACTATCGACCAGGAAGATATTCAGTATCATGCGATCGGTTTCTTTATACGACCAGCCTGGTCATGTGCACATAATACGCGGAGGAAATCTTAGGCAGTTATGATGGAATCCGAAATTATCTCCCATGATTTCCTGAGTATCCGATTATTTAGGAAATAATATCTGTAACAAATCAATGTAAATCTTCCCTGAGCTTATAAATAGAGAAGAGGTCTCAGGGAAGAGGAGCCTTTTTCTTTTCTGACTTCTAGATCACTTGAGATTAGAGTTATCGAATTAGTCATATTGTATTGTTCTTCAGAGGTTGGTGAAACTCATTGAACCCTAGTTCTTTGATCACTCCTTTGGATCTCACATCAATAACAATCTAAGTGGACGTAGGTTATTACAAGATCCTGGGGTCGAACCACTATAAAATATCGTGTTCTTATTATTTTTGTCATCACGTTCTTTTCAACGCATTCATCCACGTCAAGCGTATTTTGACTCCGTGTCAGTTGCCCAAAATCAGGGTCAACAGTCATCTTTTTAGATTCATCACTCGGGAATGAGATAAGTTTGGGGGTGTGATAACTCTAAAATATAGAGTCATCATTAATACTTTTAGCTTATAATTTGATTAAAAAAGATGAGTGATTTGTGTCTTTGTCTATAGAATTAAGTCATTTTCTTTTATTTTGGTTCAGGAGTTCGTTTGGGTTTTATGAGGGAAAATAAGTAAGAGAATGATAAATTGGATGAAGTAGAGTGAATTGGAAATGAGATAATGTGATTTAATATGATAATTTTTGGTACAGGAATTCTCAGGTTGTTGCAGCAATGCTGAAGCATTTTGTCCAGGCAGCAAGCAATTTTGGGTCAATATGAGGAGCTGCCACATCAGCAGTATAAATCAACATTTTCAATTAACTTTACTTGGGCTGGAAAGTAAATGGTGATATATGAGCATTTAAATGAGTTGATAAATATGTTAAATGAATATATATATATATAAAAGAAAAAGTAGCTCACGTGGGGTAAGGAAAAGAAGCCCTAATATCATATATAATGAACCTTTCCCTTTTTCTTTGGAAGGATACGCACAGTAGAAGCAAGGGACAGCCAGTAGCCATTAGAGAGGAAAAGTGGAGAATGAAGAAAAAGAAGAAGAAGAAGAAAGAGAAGGATTCAATAAAGGAGGACCATTTTGGGAACATCTTTTTGGCTTGATTCTCTTACCTTTCTCCTTAATATTTTATTTTATTTTTCTTGTATTTTCTAAATTATGATTTATTTTGTTATGGGCTGTTTTGATTTTAGATTTCTGCTCTTGAATTCGGCCATGAACTAAATCTTTTGTGGCTTGAATTGTTGATGAACTCTATGTCTTAATTATAAATTTATAGCACTTTATTTTAGTAATTGACCCATTGTTCATTCAAATGTGGTTATTGATGATTTCTTGTTGTTGATTGGCCACCAATGGCAAGATATTGAGTTATATTTGTCCTAGGAAGTTTGAATATAATTGAAAAATTTGAATGACACAAGTGAATAATCTTGTTAGGTTATGTTTGTGAATAGCATAGGAATGTGTTATTTACCTTGTGTAACCATTATGAATTGATGCTTAAATTCTGGGTTCTTAAACTTGATTGGCATAGGAATATGTTAAGTTAGGTGAAAGAATTAATACAATAGGATTTGGAAAAGTTCTATTAATGAATTTGGAATTCTTGTTAACTCTGGGTAATTTGCTGAGATTTTGCTGCAGCAAAATGTACAGGTTAATTGACATAGATCAATTTAATAATTCAAGCCTATTTCACCAAATTGAATTTTTATTGTTTTATATTGTCATCTTAGATTATTTTGAAACATTTTCAATTTATTTTTCATCACTATTAAATTGTTTGGTAATAGACTTGTGAAAAATTATTTACTAATTCAATCCCTCGGGAGACGATACTCAATTTATCACTTTATTACTTGTTTTTCGACTGTGTACACTTGCACAATTTTAATTGCTTAAATTAATGCAACACCTTCCTACTCTGCTTAAACACACAACCTAACCCGAGTCTTGATGCGTCACAATATACCACAAACTTATCCCCATCTGAAGGAAGACTCAGCACACAGGCAGTAATCAATCTTCACTTCAGTTCCTGGAAACTACCCTCACATTTGTCTAACCACGCAAACTTCAGATTCTTCTACATCAACTCAGGCAATGGTGTGGCAATATTCAAAAATCCTTCCATGAACCGTTTGTAATATCCCGTTAACCCAAGGAAACTCCTAACCTCTGAGGCATTCCTTGGCCTCAGCCAATCTCCAACTGCTTCTACCTTGGCCAAATCTACCTTAATCCCGTCTCCACTGACAATCTGTCCAAGGAATGTCACTTCCAGTAGCCAGAACTCACACTTCTTAAATTTATCATACAACTGATGCTTCCTTAACCTCTGCAATACCAATTGAAGATGCTGCACATGCTCTGCTTTTGAATGAGAGTAAACCAGGATGTCGTAGATGAAGACAATCATGAACTGATCTAGGTAATCCTTGAACACCCTGTTCATTAGATCCATAAACATTGTTGGGGCATTGGTCAATCCAAATGACATGACCAAGAACTCGTAATGCCTGTACCTCGTGCGGAAGGTCATTTTCGGGATATCCTCGTCCTTGATCCTTAGCTGGTGATAACCAGATCCAAGATCAATCTTCGAGAATATTGTCTTACCTTGCAACTAATTGAACAGGTTGTCTATCCTTGGTAGTGGGTACTTTTTCTTGATAGTCAACTTGTTCAACTCCCTATAGTCTATGTACATCCTCAGGGTCCCATCCTTCTTCTTCACAAACATGACTGGAGCACCCCATGGTGAGAAACTAGGTCTGATAAATCCCAGATCTAATAATTTCTGTAACTGTACCTTCAACTCCTACAACTCTACTAGAACCGTTCTGTATGGTCACCTTGTCATTGGTTCTGTAACTGATGCTAACTCGATCTTTCAGTGTGACAACAGTCCCGTTAAGTCCTTAGGGAACACATCTTAGAACTCACATACCAGTCTAGTCTCCCCTAGTCCCACTAGCATGGCCCTAGTGGTATCCACCACACTGGCTGAAAACCTACACAACCTCCTTGTAATAGGTCTCTAGCCCTCAATGCTGATATCATGGGAATGCGAGGTCCATGCACGGTACCCACAAAAATGAAGGGGCCTCACCCTCAGGCTCAAATGTTACCATCTTCTTCTTACAATCTATAGTCGCCCCATACCTGACTAACCATACCCTCCCCAAATTTATGTCGAAGTCATCCATACCCATATCAGTCAAGTCTACTGATAGTTCCCTATTGTCCACCATCACTGGCAGTGCTCTAATCCATCTCCTAGAAACTACCAGTTCCCCTGTAGGCAATATAGTCCCAAACCCCACAGTATAATACTCACTAGGCCTACTGTAGCGTCCTAAATTTGTTAATAAGGTTTAGGGCCTTGATTAGCGTGCCTGGAGGGCGATAATTGATTTATTATGTTAATATGTGAATTTGATGATTATGTGATTACAAATGCATGTTTAGGTGGATTAAATATGCATGTGGGCCCTTTTGGTTATTAGGGGCATATTTGTAAATTTTAGCCCGTTGAGGGCATAAGTGTTGTATTTGTGTATATTGTGATTGATACCATGAGTGAGTGGTGATATATTTGTGATGCATGATCTGAGATAGTCCTATGGAATAGATTAGCTAGAAAGTCACAATGGGGTCAAATACCCGGCTCAGGAGGAGCCTAGGGGTATTTTGGGAAAGTCACAAAGGGTTCTGGCCCTGGTCATCATCTCTAGCCTCGATCCCGATGCTGGCTAGTCGAATTGATCGCCTTGGAGGCATAACTCTCCAAGTTTGTCTACAATCAACGACTCAGTTGATCAGGCAATGACAACAGGTTTAAAATCACCCCATTGTCTAGTGCCGACCCCGCACCTTTAGGTCGAACTGCATTCCGCACGCTTGTTATCATCCCTCGACACCCTTTGTCCAGCCTTCGAAATAGATATCATCACAAATATGCATTACACATCAAACAATCAGAGGCAACCTATACAAGCATGCCTATCTAGGTATTCTCAGATAGAGATATTCAAAACCTGGGTGAAATTTTCTTACCCCGAGTCCTGAGCTGAAGATGTAAGACGATCCCAAGGACGATCCTCAATCCCGAGCCTTAACGGTAACCCTAGTCCCAAAGTGATAATGGATAACCATTAAAACCTAAACCAATTTAAAGTTTTAGAATAAGATATTAGCCTCCGGGACCTCGAATTCTACTAAACCTGGTAGTAGAATCCTTCCCGAGCACTTAGGTTTGAGTTCCCGAGCCCAAAATCCTAATTTGGCTATTTCTCTCAATTAGAGTCGCGGCCTGCCCCCTAGGGTTGTAGTGCGCTACAAGTCAGAGAACCTAACGAATCTCCCCTGGGGAACATAAGCCGCGAGGCACCATGCCTGCGCTGCGATGCCTAGACAAAATTTCAGAGGCCCCCAGCCTTCTCGCACACACAGGCTACGGTGCCTGAAGAATAGGGTCGCGACTCGAGCTCAAAACCTAGAAATTATGGGGATTTTCCTACGTTTTCCCTTAACCTAATTCACCAAAAATTTATCCTGAACAATAGCTATACCCAGAATTGAGCTCTGAAATATCTTTACAACACTTAGAGCAATACATAAACCCGAAAATCTAACCTATAAACCTCATAACAATTCAACCTTACTTCCTTGAGTTCAACACCAAAAAAACTCAAGAAACCAGACCAAGAACTTAATTAACTCAAGGTTTAGAGCTTACCCAAGCTATGAATCATGACCTTGAGTGGTTCCCTGCTCTAATTCCATCTTGAATCCACAAATTCCCAAGCACTTTCCTTCCAAAAAATCAAAACCCACCAAGGCACCAAGAGGAGATGAGAAAACGAGAGAGAAAGAGAGCTGAGAGACTTCAGGGAAAAAAATACCAAGTGGTTTCTAGTGTCTTCCTTAGGTTTATCCCTCAACACAAAAGACAAAAATGCCCTTAAACTTCTTCTTAGCCTTTCTAACACCACCAAGGGAAAAACCGTCTTTTGCCACCATTTTCTCGCTAAACCTCAAGTGGCCATAGATTCCCAACTATTCCCGAAACGCTCAGTTAACCACCCAAGAATTACCCGTTACCCAATCAATCCCAAATATACGTTAATTTTCCCAAAATACTCTTAGGCTCACCCCGAGCCAGGTATTAGACCCCGTTGTGACTATTCTGCTAATCCGCTCACCAAGATCGCCTCAAGCCGAATACTACAAATATATCCAAATAATAATGTGGTCGCAATCATTTAACACATATAATCACATTTATGCCCTCAATGGCCCAAAATAAAAAATATGCCCTATTTAACAAGAACGGGCCCACATGCATATTTAATACTCATAAACATGCATATATATTCACATTATCATATAAATCATTTATGCCACGTAGTCACACATTTAATCAATTAATTTCACACATATATCCAATTATTCCCTCCCGACGCACTAATCAAAGCTCTAATTTGGGACGTTACAGTAGTCTTGCCTTCTTTGACTACAGCTATCTGTGATAATAGCGCGTCATCATACCCTTGCCTAATCCGTATATCCTCTAGTAAACTCAACTGGATGGACAAGTTCACCAGTTGACCCATGACTATTTCTATCCCAGTATGGATCAGCTCTTGTTGTAGCAACTTTTCAATTCCGGATAATGCTACCAGACTTCCATATTTCTTCCGACTTAATGCATCTGCAGCTACATTTGCCTTTCCTAGGTGGTATAGGATTTCGCAGTCATAGTCCTTTACTAGTTCCAACCTCCTGCGTTGCCTCATGTTGAGCTCCTTTTGCGTGAATAAATATTTTAAGCTTTTGTAGTCTGTATAAATCTAACACCTTTCTCCATATAGATAGTGGCGCCAGATTTTCAGTGCGAAAACCACCGCTGCAAACTTCATATCGTGTGTCAGATAGCATTGCTCATATTCCTCCAGCTGTCTTGAGGCGTAGGCTATTGCCTTGTCATTTTGCACCAGCACACATCCCAACCCTTGCTTGGATGCATCACAGAATACTACAAACTTGTCATAGGGTGTCGATACGCAAAACACTGGTGCTGAACACAATTTGTCTTTGAGCAACTAGAAGCTTTCCTAACATTTATCTGTCCAGTTAAACTTTTGTTGTTTTCGGGTCAGGTTGGTAAGCGGAGTGGCTGTCTTAGAAAAGCCTTCTACAAACCTTCGATAATAGCCTGCCAGCCTGAGAAAAAATCTAACCTCTGACGCATTCTTAGGTCTTGGCCAATCCTTCACAGCCCCTACCTTAGTTGGGTCTACTGCGACTCCGTCCTTAGATACTATGTGCCTGAGAAACGCCACTTGTGATAGCCAAAATTTGCATTTCTTGAACTTGTCATAAAGTTGGTGCTCTTTTAGTCCCATCATGGTCAGTCTTAGGTGTTCCTCGTGCTCGACTTCGTCCTTGGAGTACACCAATATATCGTTAATGAATACCATGACAAATTTGTCTAAGTAATCCTTGAAGACCTGGTTCATTAAGTCCACAAATGCGACTGGAGTGGTTGTAAGACCAAAAGACATAACTAGGAACTCATAATGTCGGTATCGAGTCCTAAAAGTCATCTTTGGTATACCTTCTTCCTTTACCTTGAGTTGGTGATGACTGGACCGTACATCAATCTTTGAAAATACTGTCACTCCTCGAAGTTGATCAAATAAGTCATCGATCCAGGGTAGTAGGTACTTGTTCTTAATTTTAACCTTGTTCAGCTCACGATAATCGATGCAAATCTGCATGCTTTCATCTTTCTTCTTCAAAAATAGAACCTTTCCCCCCATGGCGTATGGCTTGGTTTGATAAATCCACAGTCTAAGAGCTCTTGTAACTGTGTTTTCAACTCCATGATTTCCGTAGGTGCCATCTGGTATGGTGCCTTTGAGACAAACTCGGTTCCTGGTACTAGCTTGATTATGAAGTCAATTTCCCGGTTAGGGGGTAACCCTGGTAAGTCATCAGGAAATATCTCTAGAAATTCTTTTATAATGCAAATGTATCCAACCTTTAATGGTGTTTCCCATGCAACATCGTGATGCTTGCTAAGAATGTGTGTCATCCTTTCTCTATCATTCTGTGGGCCTTGAGAGATGAGATAAGTGGTGTCTATAGTCCTTAAACCTTGCCCATAAAACACAGTTTTCGACCCTCAGGGGTTTTGAACGTCACTTGCGTGCGTCGACAGTCGATGGTTACGCCATGTCTCGCAAGCCAGTCCATGCCCAGTATTACATCAAAATCCTTGATCTATAGCTCTATCTGGTCTCCTTCTAGCTCCGTGCCCTCGACTTTGATCGGTACTCCTCGTACTATCTGTGATGATAGAACAATTTTACCCAAAGGAAGGTCCGTAACAAACCTATTTCTAAATCATTCACAAGGTTTTTCTAGTTTCTCTATCATTCCTAACGAGATGTACAAGTGTGTTTCTCTCGAATCAAACAATACTTAACATATATTATTGAGGATAGTAAGCTGACCTGTGACCACCTTGTTACTAGTTTTGGATTCTCCCTAGGTCAAAGTGAAGAGTCTGGCTGAAATCATCTTGTTATCTTTCTTCTCTTCTGCTTTGAGCTGTGCACACTCTCTTTTCAGATGACCTTCCTGGCCACACTTGTAACAACCCTTGTTGTTTCTACGACACTCCCCATTATGTCTCTTCTGACACTTGGGACACTGAGGGTACTCAACAAAACTTGGCTTGTTATTGCCATTGTTGGTCCATGCTTTTTTGTCAGTGTCAGTCTACTTATTATCGAGATACTTCCTTTTCTGTCCATTATTGTTATGCTGGTTGTTGCAGTTTCAACCATTCTTAGTCTGATTCAGCTCTTTGGGGTCTGACTTGCTCGCCTCCTCCTTGCTAACATTTCCTTGGAGCCTTTCCACCTTAATAGCCATTTCCAGGACATCGACGTAAGAAGTGGTTACGGGGTTTGCCAACTTGAACCCTAATTCGTTCTTTGGTCTAAGTCCTCTGGAAAACTTGGTTACCCACAAGTAGTCGTTCGGGACTAACTTTGGTGCGAACTTTGCTAGCCAATCAAACTGTCAAGCGTACTCGACTGCCGAAAAATTTCACTGTTTCAGGCGAAAAAATTCCTCAACCCTTGTAGCGATGACTGCCAAGTTGTAGTATTTCTTGTGAAACATCTCCACAAATCTGGCCCAAGTCATGGTGGTGATATCGTGACACTGCTCCACCAGATCCCACTAGATTCTGGCATCCTTTTTTAGTAGACAAGAAACGTAGGATATGCGATCTGCGTTTTCGAGGTTCATGTGTGTCAGAATTGGCACTACATTCCTGAGCCACTCCTCAACCTCAAAGGGGTCAGTTGTCCCTTCAAAATTTGGAGCGTGCTGCTTTTGAAAACGCTCATAGACTGGCTCCATGTTCTAAGCTGGATAGGATGCATAATTTTCCATCGGCTATCCCTCATATAGATATCCTCCATTCTGCTCTAGCTTGGGTGGTTGAGCCTCTGGCTGAGGCTGTAGCTGAGGTTGTCGTTGTTGCTGCAGCAGTTCTTCTACTTGTCGTCGCTACCGAATAACTTCAGCGTTGTTGTCAACTAGAGGTTGTGCGTTTCTATTAGCAGCAGCAACAGATTTTCCCCTTCTTCGGATTGTAGGGGCCTCATGTGTCTCGTTGGTGGTGCTGGGGGCATTGTCGTTAGTGTGTGCAGACCTTCGAAGTGACATCTTCGGCAGAGTTCTAATAGTCGAGAGAAACACGTTAGAACTTACACTAATAGTTTCTAAGGCAAACACTTAGTCTAAGAAAACATATCTCAGACCTATCAGTTATGATTTCTTATGAAAATTTATGTAAGTCATCTTTATAAATTAGGGTGTGTTTTTATACTATTTAGGCCATCTTTATTATTTTTTAAGTATGTTTCTAACCAACCTATATGACTTAATTCTCAGGCTCGAAACTTGTCGTTTTTCCGAAGTTATCCATATTGAGGGAGGGTTGGGATCAGTAAAATCGTTCCCACTACTGTGGCCCCCTAAACTCTCTATATAGTACCCGCTCCATTGATTTGTATCCACCCTCACTATAACGCCCTACTTCCTTAGAGCCATTACTAAGTGAGTTTAAAAACGTGCATTCAACTCTCTAATCAAGGTTTTAGAACAAATAGTGTAATTAAGCCATAAATAGAGGAAAAACTTTAGAAATAATTCCATTTCATTGAAAATCATAAAAGTTTGACACCTGGGATCCCAAAATACAATTTAGAAACATTTACATCATATAAATCGAACCAAGTCGACTAAACGACAAAATCTAAGTTTATTTACAACCATCTCCCAAAATCCTCTGGCTGTGGCTGCCAGGCTGGCCCAACATGTACACGCCGCCTCACGCCTGCTACACTCATGGTCGGTTGGCTTTCTCCTTACCCTTACCTGCACCACAGAGCATCTGTGAGCCGAAGCCCAGCAAGAAAACCCACAAACAGATAACATATGCAACACATATATCAAGCATATAAATAGGCCACCAATGGGCTAAACACATACGGCCTAGCCGTCCCAGGCATTTACCAAGCCCTGGGTTTGCAGTCCACACCATGAGGATATCCCAGGTATCCTTTAGGGACTCGCCCTGGCAACTCGCACTCCACATGCTCAACGCTGCTCCCGGCCTCTTGCCGTACTCGGCCTTGCACTCAACATGCCTAACGCCGTTCCTGACCCTTTGCCGTTCCCGGCTCCCTGCCATCCTTGGCCTACACCGTTCCCGGCTCTTTCCGATCACTCACATAATAACATTCATAGCATAATAAGCAAGAACAGAATTCTATCAAAATCATTCAAAGGGCTACGCCCTGCAGTTTAAACACATTGGGCTCAGCCCTGCATACAAGCTCTATGGGAACAAGGGTTTTCTTACCTGAGTCCCGAGCTCTCCGAGCAACGATGTCCTGAGCACAGTCCTCTAACTTGAGCCTCGCCAAAACCCTAGTCACAACACATTAACAATATCCATCCATCAAGTTCTAATCCAATAAATAACTTTGAGCCATAACCCTAACCTCCGGGACCTTGAATTCTATCAATCCGGGTGATAAAATCTATCCCGAGCCTTAACCATTGAGTTCCCAAGCCTAAACACCCTTAAGAACACAAACTGGCACTAAGAGTCGCGGCCCTACCCTCAAGCGCAGCGGCTAGCCTCAAAACAGAGGCTAGCACTCCCCTGCAACACACACGGGCCGCGGCGCACACACCCAGCGCCGCGACGCGCACGAACTTCTTGGCCTCCCATGGCCGCGCGCGCACACGGGCCGCGACCCTCACCTCCAAACCCAGAATTCTTCACCAACTTTATATATTTTCCTTAATCCAATTCACCCTACAACTTAGCTAGTAATCCCAAATAATTAACACAAACATTCCAGCTCAATATCAACATCAAAACCCCATTGAATCCTGCTCCAAAGCTCAACTAAAACACTCAAGACAGATCAAACTTAACCAACATGCATAACCCAAAAACACAACTAAAATCCAAGCATAAACCCCATAATTAAAGCTTACCTTTGCTTTGCTATGCTTCTGAATTGATTTCCCTAAGTGCCCAGCTTTAACTCCTTAATTCTAACAGCTCAAAATCCTCAATCCTTGGCTATTTCCACCAGAATTTCCCTTTGATATGCCTTAGAGAAAGAATAGAGAGAGAGAGTGATGAGAAGCTATCCTTAACTGAAAAGAAGGGTATATGTCGGTTTCTACCAGCATCTAAATGGTTCTTCCTTTTTGTTTTATTTAACTTAATCTATGTGGTTACCTCAAGGCTCGGGGTACCAAAACCTCCCCGAGGGCAAAATGATAAATTTCCCCAATATTCCCTCCTAGACTTTCTATCCTCGAATATATCTCCAAATATTTATTTCCATATCCCAATAACCCCATAACACATCTAATACCCAAGTTACCCCTCGACTCACCCCGAGTCGGAATCTCAACCCCGTTGTGACTCTCTGGCTAACCGCTCCCCAGGACTGTCTCAGATCGTGCTGCACAGCATATCACATATATATAACAGTTATCACATTTATACCCCTAATGTCCAAACGGGGCCCACATGCACATCTAACTCAGCTAAACATGCATCACTATCATATATACACATTAATCCACATATTAGCATATTAAATCATTTATTGCCCTCCAGGCACACTAATCAAGGCCCTAAGCCCGATTAGCAAATTCGAGTCGTTACACTCACCGTACTCATCCATTATTTATTGAATTATTCTAATAATTATGAAAAAAAAAATTCAAATTTCATACATGCAATTCATAAATAATAATAAGTTTATTCATTTGGAAAATTTTCACTTATTACATTGATAATTTAAAATAAATAAAGAAACAATACTAATAATAATAAAGGTAAAAATTTCTAAAAATCAGGACCTTCTACATCTAACCCTTCACCTAGAATATCATCAGTTATTTCCTCATAATCATCAATATCATAAGCCTCGAATCTACTACGAGGAATATTTATTAAGATATTATTCTTTCTTTCATTGGTGAATTGAATCTCAAACCTATAGGTAAATCTAAGTATAAGAAAATAATATCTAATGGCTACTGATAGGTTATCCTCATTATCTAGAGCTTCCCATAATTCTTTCAAATTTGAAACTACAAAGAGCACATCTCCAAAAAGCCTAATTGCTAGTACATATTGATCCATGACTCTCATCATAATTTTCCTAGTGATTTGTAGGTGAGCTATCTCCTTGTGAAATCTTACCAATCTTTGAGTGATTCATTCAAGCACACCTATTGTATCCTTTGACTCTCTATTCCTTTTCAATGCCTTAATGGAATTCATCTAGATAAATGATGGCTCCATTCATTTTGACTGAAAAAATATTAACTAAAATGTTAGTTTCAACATAAGCATAATATTCATAACATAGACACTTACACTGGTGGTTAGATCTAGAGCTTTTGCGTGTGTATCAAGGACAACTTTGTGCATATGAATCATGGCTCCGATACAACTGTAAAGACCCAACTAATTTAAATACCCTAGACCTTTAAAACTGCTGAGACATAACTACTATTTTTGGATATATATATACATAAAATAATAGAACTTTATTTATTAATACATAGAAAATCCAAAATACGAAATTTCATTGTTAATACATAAAATCCTAAAGAAAACAAAACCTTTATTTAAATATTCAAGTACTAAATGTGGAAATCATAAAGACATAATTAAAAGACTCAAAATATCAACGTCATCCTCGATCGATTACATTGGTTCATTCCTTCAGTTCCTCACCCAATACACATGCCAAAGCCACCTCTGATCCATCTCGCCTTCCATGTTCATTTTCCTGCACAATCTAAATAAAAAGGAATAGCCTAATGCCCAATAAAGAAAAACTACTAAAACATAAAACATAAAATGGACTACAATAATAATGGTCATTAATTCATTATCATAGTATGTGGTAAAAACCGTTATAGTCCTCTTAACTACTATTCTAGAGGTAGGTTTAGACACAACTATATGTTAGGAACGATTCCTAGTGCATAGCGGAAATTGCGGTAATGGTATACAATAAAAAATTTCATATAAACAATATTTATACGAGGATCCTTTAATATTCAATATGTTAATCACTATATAATGTAAATATAAAAAAAAAATATGAAACAATTTACCTCTTGTAGCCTATCAAGAATCTTTGAATATTTTTGTATATGTTTTGATCTTCCAATCCTTGCTAGAGTACTCACACCTAGATCTCCCAAGACGTTCTATACACCTCAAGTGTGGGTGGGCACATAGAGAACAATGATCAATTTTGTTAATAAAAAGTATTCTCAACACATGAGACTTTTGATTATAGGCTAGAGAGAATAGGTTTTTCTTCTCTGTATTAAACTTGCAAAACTTATTGTCTCCATTTTCTATCGAATAGAATATATAGACACTATTACCATAATAATAATGAAGAAAAATCAATCACCTTTTATAATAATAATGATAATAGACAAAAATCTAACATTCCATTTTAAAACTCCATTTAAAATGTTTGATTAATGAATTAAAAAATAAAAATGAAAAACCAATATCTGACAACATCAAATGTGCCACACGCATAGAGCAGTCCAAGCCCTATGCGTGTGGCCTATCCCTGAAAAATGGGAATTTGATTTTTCATGTGTTTTTACTTTTAATTAATTAATAAGTAGATATTCAAATAAGATATCATCGTTTTAAGGAAAAGGATAACAACTTAAATTTCAAAATTCAAAATTTGAATTTTCATCATCATCTTATTATTAATTACATGAATATAATAATCAAAACAAATTTTGACTATCCATATTTATTTACTCACACTTAAATAAAATAATTGATTAAAATCAATTTCTTTTATTTCTACACAATTTTGAAATTGCACAAATGCAATAATAAATTGTGAAACTTCAGTTATCACATAATTGGACATTTATCCCGAAAAATAAATATTCTCTCAAATAACTCATTCACAGTTTAACCCTTGTATCAACTCTTACCTTGATTAATGTTGATAGAGTCACCCCGGGGACCTATGGACCAATAATTCCATGCTCCAATCAATAAAAGATTATTAACCAAAACTCATTGATTCAATATTCATATTTATTAATCTCATGATTATTCCACTATAAATATGAGACTAAACTCTTGAGAATTAAAGACATATATTTACTAGTACTTTATTGTAATCACAAAGTGTCCATTGATATAATCATTACATACAAATTAATCATCTATTGATGATTCATAATTAAATGGGAATAAAATTATCGTTTGACCCTTTTAAATATATCTCGATTCCTAGTGTACCATTGACTCTAGTGAAGGTTAATTCATAATCCGATTATGAATTTGACGTCAAATCCTTTTCATTTCCAAAAGCCAACCCAAAAGGGAATCATCATTCAATCTATAAGAAGGTATAGATTCCATATGTGTTAAACTATGTCCCCAGCCATATACATCATTGAGTCCCCAAAACAATTGTTCTTAGCCTGATCATTCCGACAAACCACAACGCATGAATCAAAGGATCAAGTAACATATATAGAAGTTCATAGTAACTTCAGGATTAAGATTAGTTTGTATATGATCATCCATTTATGTGTTTTATAATACTACAAAATGGTATTTAAACAAGTATTATTAAAACACATCTAGTCCAGTTCTACATACTCTCAGCATGCAAAGTACCTCCACTAAAGTGTCTTACTACACTAGTTGTTGACGCGGTTCTTCGCCAACAGGTAATTAAGAAAAGAAGAGAAAGGGATTAGTGCTTAGGTTGAACCGAAATAGATAAAGGATCTTAGAAATGAAGTGGTGACTCAGAATATGTTTTTTTAAGTGGTTCAAAGGTTAAAATCCTTCTACTCCACTAGTCAGTATTATTGCTATATACTGGGTATTTGATTACAGGGTATTTATTACAATCGAGAATCCAACCTCTATTAACTCCCAAGGTCTCCATATTTATAGGAGAAGGCACCTCGGAGTTGGTAAGAAGGTCATCCCGTGACCTTCTTACCTATCATGTCAACTCTGTGACATTCATGATTAATTCCTAAACCTGACACATAAGTGTGGTCAAATCAATAGGTAAGGGGATAATGGGCCGCACGGCCCAACCCAACCGTGGGTGTCTGAATACGCACGTTCCTGCTGCGTGTCCGAGAAGTTAGGGGTATATCAGACACGTGATGTCTGATATATGCATGGTTACCTTGTGTGGCTGACTTTATAAAAGGTCACAGCCTCCAACTCTAGCCCGTACCACGAGCTGGATGCTTACCTCGACCTGCGGCCTTCAGGGTCCAGACTCAGTCCTTGAGCAATCTAGGTGAACCCTTAGGTTACCTCGAGCTAAGGAGGTAGGACCTCACGATGGCAGCTCCGGTTTTGGGGATGTCCACGTGGTAGTCATGATTAGGCCGTATCTCAGCTCGCTAATCAGCCCGTGGGAAAATCAGGGCGTACATCTGCCCCCAAGCCTCTGCTCGTGGTACACGATGTCGTGTAGGGCCACAGTAGGGGCTTTTAGGCTTCCCCCAGAACTCTTCATATTCCACATTCTACGCAGGCGACGAATACGTGGAACATCATGGTTGGTGACGGTACGTCTTCCGAGAACCACATTAAATGGCCTAGCCTATGCCCAGCCGCCGTTTCATCTTTCGAGTGGAGGGCCTTGGATCCCACATCAGGGCAATCCAACGGCCCTCTTCACGTGACCCTTCACGCATATAAAAAGGGGTGGCCACCCTACGGACGGGCCACCAGTTCATTTGCAATCTTTTTCAGAAACTTTCCTCATCTTCTCTCTTCATCTTCAAGAGAAAAAACCCTTTTCTTCCCGACCACCATTCATATCGCTCAAGAAGTTCAGGCGCAGAGACTCCTTCGAAGCCTTGAAACCAACTGCTCCGACGAAGCCCCAACCCAGGCGATACTCTCATCCACTTCCCAGCCAAACACTCTGTAAGTCTCCTGACTATGCATGTTTTGAAATTATTTTCACTGTAGCTTAGGTAAATATTTACTGTAGCCGCATGCAAGGGTTTGCTGGGTTTTGTGGGAATGAAGGGTGAAAGCCTTTTAGGTTAGGGTATTGTTTGCAGTAGGAAGCCATTTAGGAGCATGGTTTACAGGATGCATTTTCTGGGGAAAATTTCTGGGTAGGATTTTTGGGACATTAGTTCAAAATATCCAATATTTTGGGTGCAAAACCAGGTAGCTTAGGGGACACGCTTCATAGGCGATTTTGCCTTTCTTGCCTATTGGAACTTTCCCTCCAAGGCAAAATTTTAACCTGACCCTCCTCACACACGAATTCCGAGTAATCGGGGATCTGTTGGGAGCGCAGGCGCGTGTTCATAGAACCGCGTGGTCTCACTCTCCACGAGCTGGGCTTACCTCAGCTCGTGCAAAGAACATTTGATTTTTCCTCATGCTCAGGTCGCCTTTTCTGAAATCTTTACTTTTGTTTGCTAGGCGACCAGATGGCACCGAAGAAGAATGCCCCAAAAAGGACCGCCGGCAGCTCGGCCTCCCAGCAAGACAAAGGAAAGGCGGTGATGGCCGAATCCCCAATCCCTCATTTTGGGCCAGCAGTGGAACAGGAGCTCGAGGTGGCTCCTGATGCGTTCTTTGAGGTGGAGAAGATCGTCTCAAAGATTACCGACCAGACGAAGGTCAACAAAATATTCCTCTCCCACAACATGGGGCTAGGGAGAGCATCAGTGATTGCCCGACCTCCCGCAGAGGGCGAGCGGAGCTGCGCGCCGCTTGACGAGGCATTCACGGCCTGGAGCGACGAGCACTTTAAGGCGGGGGCCTTCCTCCCGTTGGATCAGTATTTTGCTGACTTCCTCAATTACGTGAAGTTGGCCCCCTTCCAGCTCCCCCCCCCCCCCCAACTCTTATCGGCTGTTGGCAGGGTTAAGATATTTATTCTTGAAACAGGAGTGGGAGGTCCCCACTCCAGCAGACATTTTGTATTTTTTCTGCCTCAAGGCTAGCCCGGAGCAGCGGGGGCAAGGCGACGGGTTTTATTACTTAACCCGATTCCCCAACACGGCTGCGGTCATCGAGCTGCCCAGCCATCCCAACGACTTCAAAGATCAATTCTTTATGTCGACGGGGTTCAGAAACTGCGAGCTCCACTACTTCAATCGTCCTCGTAAGTGCTTTTCAACCTTAGCTCGTAAGTTAAGTATCGTCTAGCTCCTACTGTATCCCTTCTGACTTAGATTAATCCTGCAGCTATCTTCGCGAGGACAGAGAAATCTGTGACCCTCGCGGCCCAATACGAGACACTGGCGGGCTTTCCCCCCAGTGAGAAGGATTACCGCGTGCTAGTAACAAACGAGACGATGGTGGCCTGCAAGTTGATTTTCCCAAATCAGACTTTGAACCTAAGGAGGCCCCGAGGGCTCCCCCTAGTTCGCGACACCAGACCTACCATCGTGGAGGAGGTCGCGGGGGACGAAGATGAGGAGGACAAGGATGACGAGGTTCCCCTCGTGAGGAACAGGAAGTGGGCGCTGGAGGTCGCCCAGAGAACGGATGAGGAGAGGATCCGGTCCGGAGCAGCCGCGGGTCCTTCTAGCCAAGGTAACCCTTACATGTTTAGGAATTTAGATAGGGCCATTGCCGACCCCCGGCTAGCTAGGTTCAATCCCAGACAGCTCGTCCAACGTCACCGAAGTGATCTGGACCTGGATACAACCCTGCTCCACTGTGTCGACCAGCTCGTGCTGGATTACCAAGATAGCCAACCTAGGGGTACCGTAGTCATAGATAACACCCTAGCCTTTAGGTCGATCTTATTTGAGGAGTATGGGACCAACCTTCGGTCATGGCCATCACTCCGGAGAGGTGCCGTAGCTTTGGGACTTAGGCAATACGTAGAAGAATCTAACCCGGAGCCAGAGTCGGATCCAGAACTTGCGCCAGCTCGGGAAATAATCGACTTAGATTCTCCCGCAGGAGCTCCGGGGCCGATGGTCGTAACCATAGGTTCTTCTTCTAGCTCGGGGGGTAGGATCCCTTTTAGTATATATATATACACTTGAATCTCTCTTTGCTTTTGTTTTTGAATGGCTGTTAACTTTTGTACTAACCATGCCTTTGCTTTGACAAAAGAGATGTCTCAGCCTGACGGGAGTCTGCGAGCTGCGTTCGCCGGGGGGAACCCCTCAGCCGGGGCCCCTGGGCCAAAAATGAAGAAGCTCTGGACATCGAAAAAAGCCGCCGAAACCCCAACAAAGTCTCCTGCAAAGGAGAAAGAGCAGCCCCCAACCGCCCAGGCCGCGGGAACTGTTCCTCCTGCTGCAGGGGGAAGCAACATGCCCCCACCCCCTCCGCGAGCTCCGGCCCCCATCCGGGACGCAGGGGCGGAGCTCGAGGCTTCGGCGATTGTACCCTCCGAGGTACGCATCCCAGTCAATCCCCAGGACCTGGAGAAGATTCCAAAGGCCTTCCAGGGAACGGTATATGAGTCAGCGAACTACGCCGTCAGCCACATATACAAGTTCAACGAGAAGGAGCTCAGGGACATCGAAACCAGGAGCCCGGTGGGCATGCTGGAGTCTTCATTGGGCATGGCCCTAACGGTAAGCTAACCTCAACCTTTCATGGTTTTTGATTATTACACCTTGTCCTGTTTTTTCTTTCTTCCTTCTTTTTCCCTAAGGCAATTGCCTCTTCTCTTTCGCAGAGCGCCGTTTCCCTTCACCGGAGCATCACCAGGACCAAAACTCAACTCGAGGAGATGAGGAGTGAGCACCAGGCAACCGTGGCCACCCACCAGACTTCTCTGCAGACGGCTAAGGATGCCTTGGCGGCCTCGCAGGCCGAGCTGGAAAAGACTTGCCCGAAGCTTCAAGAGCTCGAGACCGCCCTCGCCACTGCATGGGCAGACCTAGATACCGCGAAGGCGGAGGCCAAGGCTGTCCTAGCGGCCGAGCGAGCAACTTCAGACGCCGCCATGGAAGACATGTTCTACCATTGCTGGGCCTATAACTAGGACGTCGACTTCTCCTTCCTGGCAGCGGCCGTCTGGGATCCCTTGCTGGAGAAGTTCAAAGCTCGCCTCGATAAAGAAGCGCCTTCCGAGGCTGGGGAAGGCTCCGGCGCAGCTGAGCAGGGCGAGATGGCGACCTCCAAGGGGCCAACTGGCGGAGCTTAGGGCCATCCTCTTTGTGCCCTTTTCTTGAATATTTTTAAATTTTTCTATGTAACTTTTGCATGAGGTGCTTACACCTCGAGACAATTTAACTATCAACTTTATTCTTAATTGATTTACTGCCCTTTGCCTCTACGCATTTTAGTTACTATTTTGAAAAACTTAGTTCGCGTTAATCTTTATCTATATCTCGAGCTCTTTAGGAAGAACAACGATCAATAGATTTAAATTAACTTCTAAGTTTTATGACCTGGTTATATCCAGGAACTTAGTTTGAAAACTTAGTTCGTGTTAATTTTTATCAATATCTCGAGCTCTTTAGGAAGAACAACGATCAATAGATTTAAATCAACTTCTAAGTTTTATGACCTGGTTATATCCAGGAACTTAATTTGAAAACTTAGTTCGTGTTAATTTTTATCAATATCTCGAGCTCTTTAGGAAGAACAACGATCAATAGATTTAAATCAACTTCCAAGTTTTCTGACCTGGTTAAATCTAGGATAGGACTTAGTTCGCGTTGATCCTTACCAATATCTCGCGTTTTTTAAGAAAAACAACGATCAATCGATATGAATCAACTTCTAAGTCATTAAGGCAACCTGGTTATATCCAGGTACCATATGCCCCCCAAGTAACTGGGAAAGGGTCTTTCGTGGTTACATTAGATTACACTTGAAAACATGTACAAATATAAACAAAAAGTTGATTCTCATTGCTTAATACATAGAATATGGCCTTTTAGGCCTTACAAGTGAATCATTGATAGTATCTCTTCAAATGGATGGTGTTCCAAGTCTGTGGGACTGCTCCTCCATCAAGTCGAGCTAACTTATAAGTCCCCTCCTTAATGACCTCGATGACTTGATATGGTCCTTCCCAGTTCGGTCCCAAGACTCCATCCTTGGGGTCCTTACTGGCCAAGAAAACTCTCCTGAGGACCAGGTCGCCCACGCTAAAGGCGCGATTCTTGACTTTTGAGTTGAAATAGCGAGTGATCTTCTATTGATAATGTGCGAGCTGGAGCTGCGAATCTTCTCGCCTTTCATCAATCAAGTCTAAAGAGGTGAAAAGAAGCTCGTGGTTGCGATCCTGGTCATATGACTGGACCCTATGCGAAAGCACCTTAATCTCCACAAGGAGGACTGCCTCACTCCAAAAGGTCAAGGAAAAAGGAGTATGACCTGTAGAAGTCCGATGCGAGGTCCGGTATGCCCATAGGACCTGGGGGGGCTGTTCTAGCCAGACCCCCTTCGCTTCATCTAGTCTCTTCTTGAGGCTCGCCTTGAGAGTCTTGTTGACAGCCTCGACCTGGCCGTTCGCCTGAGGATAGGCCACGGAGGAGAAACTTTTCACAATTCCGTACCTTTCGCAAAATTCGGTAAACAGGTCGCTGTCGAACTGAGTCCCATTTTCGGAGACAATCTTCTTGGGCAGCCCGAATCGGCAGATAATGTTCTTAACCACGAAGTCAAGGACTTTTTTGGAAGTTATCGTTGCCAGAGGTTCTGCCTCAACCCACTTCGTAAAGTAGTCGATGGCTACCACGGCGTGACGGACCCCGCCCTTTCCAGTAGGGAGGGCGCCAACCAAGTCGATCCCCCAAACTGCAAACGGCCATGGGGAAGAGATCATCTTCAGCCCGACTGGGGGAGCTCGGGCAACTGAGTCGAACCGCTGGCATTTTTCGCACCTCTTCACGTATGAGATTGAGTCTTTGGATAGAGCTGGCCAGTATTAACCTTGCCTCAGGACCTTTAAGGCCAAGCTTTGCCGCCCAGTGTGATCTCCGCAAATACCCTCATGCACTTCCTGCAGGATGGCCTTTGGTTCACCTGGAAGAACACATCGTAGGAGAGGTAGGGAGTGCCCACGTCGGTATAACACCCCATCTATTATAGCGTACCTGGGAGCATGATACAGAACTCGTCGCGCATCATTACGCCCTTCAGGCAGCTTTCCCCCGACGAGATACTCAAGGATAGGGGTCATCCAGGTCGGCCTGGCGTCAATCATCTCGACCTCCGCCCTGGCTTCCTCTATACTTGTTTTCTCCAAGAATTCTACCGGCACTAACCCCAAGGTCTCCGTTTCCCAGGAGGTGGCGAGCTTAGCAAGAGCGTCTGCGTTAGCGTTCTGCTCCTGAGGTATCTGATCGATCAAGCCCCGCCCGAACGCGGATAGCTCAACCTTTACCCTTGCTAGATAGGCAGCCATCTTAGGTCCTCATGCTTGATATTCGCCCAAAACCTGGTTTACCACAAGCTGGGAGTCGCTGAAGCACTGGACGGAGCTCGCCTTCAGCTCCTGAGCTATCCTTAGCCCGGCCAACAAAGCTTCGTATTCGGCCTCGTTGTTGGAGGCCTTGAACCCGAACCTCAGCGCCAAGTGGAATCTATGTCCTTCAGGGGATATCAAAATGATTCCAGCTCCGGAGCCGGTCTCGTTGGATGAACCATCCACAAATATCCTCCACAACGCCTAGGTCGAGGTGACCTGGGGTGAGTCTTCTACAGGTTCCTCCCTGAATCCTGTGCACTCTGCTACAAAATTGGCCAGGGCCTGACTCTTTATAGCAGTTCGCGGAGTGTACAAAATTTTGAACTGGCTAAGTTCGATTGCCCACTTCAACAAGCGTCCCGATGCTTCAGGTTTTTGCAAAACCTGCCTTAAAGGCTGATCGGTCATGACGTGCATTGAGTGGGGCTGGAAATATGGTCTGAGCTTTCGTGAGGCCGTGATAAGGCAGAACGCCAATTTCTCCATCAACGGGTACCGGGATTCAGCTCCGAGAAGTCTCTTGCTGATGTAGTAGACTGGCTTCTGAATCCGGTCTTCTTCCCGGACCAACACGGCACTGGCTACATCCTCCGTGACAGCCAGGTAGAGAAAAATAGGCTCTCCTGCTTTTGGTTTGGATAGTACGGGTGGCTCGGCCATATGTGCCTTCAGATCGAGGAAAGCACTTTCGCACTCTTCCGTCCATTCGAACTTCTTATTTCCTCGGAGCAGGTTGTAGAACGGCAAACACTTATTGGTGGACTTGGAAATAAACCGATTGCGAGCTGCTACTCTTCCTATCAGGCCTTGGACATCTTTGCGCGACCTGGGTGAGGGAAGCTCGAGAAACGATCTGATCTTGTTGGGGTTTGCCTCGATTCCTTGGGTATTGACGATGAAACCCAAGAATTTTCCCGATGCGACTCCAAAAGTGCACTTCTGTGGATTTAGCCTCATGCCATACTCCCGTAGGATCTTGAAGCATTCTTCCAGGTCGGAAACATGGTTATCGGCAATCTTTGACTTGACTAGCATGTCATCAACGTACACTTCCATGTTTTTTATGATCTGGTCTGTGAACAATCTATTCACCAACCTTTGATACGTAGCTCCCGCGTTCTTCAGCCCGAAGGGCATGACCTTGTAACAATAAATGTTAGTCGGGGTCATGAAACTGGTGTGCTCCTGGTCCGCCAGATTCATGGCGATCTGATTGTAGCCTGAGTACGCGTCCATAAAGGACATGAGCTCGTGCCCCGCCGTGGCATCCACCAACTAGTCAATCCTTGGCAATGGAAAACAATCCTTGGGGCTGGCTTTATTCAGGTCGGAGAAGTCGATGCAGGTCCGCCATTTCCCGTTGGGCTTCGGGACCAGCACGGGGTTGGCGACCCATATTGGAAACTTGGCTTCACGGATAAAGCCACATTTTTTGAGCCGAGCCACCTCTTCCTCCAAGGCTTCAGCCCAGGTTGTTCCTAGGCGTCTCTGCTTCTGGGACTTTGCAGGAACGCTTTTATCCAGATGAAGTGTGTGCATGATGACACTCGGGCTGATTCCCACCATGTCCTCGTGTGACCACGCAAACACATCCAGGTTATCCTGCAGAAATCTGACCAGCTCCGCCTTCCTCTTGCTCCAGAGGTTTTTCCTGAGCTTGACCATCCATGAAGGGTTCTGCGGATCGATGTTTATTTCCTCGAGCTCCTCAATAGCCTGGAGCTCGGACCTGTCCTCGCCTATTCGGGGGTCAATATCCTCACTTAAGACGATATTTTCCCCTTCGGCGCTTTGAGGTTTTTCAATCTCAGGATCAGCTAAGGGTTCCTGAGATTCCTCTTCACCACCTTGGATGGCCATTGCCAGCTGCCCGGGTTTAGATTTTCACTTCATGGAAATGTTGTAGCATTCCCTGGCAGCGAGATGATCGCCATGGACAGTGCATATTCCCGTGGAAGTAGGGAATTTAATCGCGAGGTGGCGAATGGAGGTCGCCTTCAGCTCGGCGACAGTCAAACCCATCTTTTCTAATGCTGACCGGAATAGGAGGTTCACCGAGCTCCCATTGTCGATCAGCACCCTCCTAACCCTCTGATTAGCGAGCTGAATTGCTACGACCAGAGGGTCATTGTGCGAGAACTGGACATGGCCCGCATCATCTTCTATAAAAATGATTGGTTGCTTCTCCAATCGTTGTTGCTTTGGCAGGCGCTGTTCCGGGACGAACTCTACTCCATTATGCGCCTTAAGTTCGTTTACGTACCTCTTCTGGGCACCCCTGCTCGTGCCAGCCATATGCGGTCCTCCAGAGATGGTGGATATCTCCCCTCCTACCACGAGAGGAGGGACGTCCTGATCTATCCGAGACCCGGGCTGACTGGCCGGGACTTCTGGAGCAGGTCGACTTGCTGGAACCCTGTTCCGTGCGTACTGAGCCAAAGGGCCGGCTCGGATGAGAGTCTCGATCTCATCTTTTAAATGCCTACAATCGTCGGTGTTGTGGCCAACATCGTTGTGAAAACAGCAAAACTTGGAGGTGTCTCTCTTCCCCTTTTGGTGCTTTAACGGATCGGGCCTCTTCCATGGGAGGCGAGTAGAATTAGCAAGGAAAATATTCTCCCTAGACTGGGTGAGCTCTGTATAAGTCGCGTAGACGGGCTTGAACTTGTCCACGGACTTATTCTTCTTTTGGCCATGCTGGCTGCCTTCACCATTCCCCTTTCTTCTGCCTCCACCGAGCTGGTTGTTCTGTGTGACGTTTTGGGTCGCTGCCACGGCCTCCATCCCCACTCTAGCGAGCTGATCAGGGACCTGGCTGGTTCCTGCAGCTGAGGCTTCGGCTTCCTCCAGGTTTATCCATTCCTGGGCCCTGTTGAGGAATTCGTTAACCGAGCTGACTCCCTTTCTTTGTATATCTTTCTAGAGATCCCCTCCGACGAGGATTCCCATTCTCATGGCCATGAGCTTGGAGCTATCATCCGCGTCTCTGACCCGAGCAGCGACGTTCACAAATCTGCTCAGGTAGGCCTTCAAAGTTTCGCCGGGATGCTATCTCACGTTAGCCAGAGAGTCAGGCTGAACGCAGGCAGCCTGGGAGGCTCGGAATGCCCTTTTGAAATCAGCCGAGAAAGTTTTCCATGAGCTGATTGACTGTCTTTTGCCTTGCTTGAACCACTGCCTGGCTGGTCCAGTCAGTGTGGAAGGGAATATCAAGCATCTCAGCTCGAGGCCAATGTTGTGGGCCATCATCAGGGTGTTAAACATCCCCAGATGATCTGACGGATCTCCGTCTCCATTGAACTTAGACAGGTGCGGCATACGGAAACCAGGTGGGTAAGCCGTTGCTGCTATGCTGGGGGCGAAGAGCTCCATCTCATCCCCTGAATCATATTCATCTTTTTCTTTTTTTGACAGAAGCTTCCTCATCAGCTCCTCCATCTGGGCCAAGCGCTCGAGGGTTTGGTCTTGATGTCCTTGGTTATTCCGGGGCTATTCAACAGCTCCGGATCCATTGTACATATTTGGTGGGTTATTGCCCCTCCTATCTTGAGATAGGCTATTTGGGGCATTCCCGCCGTTACGTACTTCGGACAGGGCCCCCCCTGAGTGAGCATGGCTGTCTCCTCCTGCTGGCTCCCCTCTATGAGAGTTAAGGCGATCTTGCAGGTCGCCCCCCTGGGTGGCTTGTGGACTTTGTGCCAAGCTCAAGCGCTGGTGCAGGTCTCCGCCAGAAAGGTCACTCCGGCGACTACCGGTCCAGTAGCTCCTATTAGATAGGCTCGGAGTTCGCCTTTGGTGGTGAGGATCTGGGCTTTCCCTCGGCGCCGTGCTATGTCGGGGAGGTCCGGCTGATGGCGGGCCTCTCCTACTACTTCCATAGGCCGGGATATCTCAGACGGGCCGAGGAGGAGATGGATATCTGATCGGAGATGGAGGATGCCTGACCGGAGAGGCGATTCTAGTTCCGTTAGGACGGATCAAATTAGGTGGAGGCCTTTCGGCCCTGCTAACCTGTGGGTCTCGCGCCTGGCGGTCTGGACAAGGCGCAGGATGGCTGTTGGGGACAGGCTGATGCTGCGAGCCCTCCCCGGACCTCCTTCTGGAATTTCCTCGAGCTCCCCTGGGCGTGCTCGAGGCTGGTTAGGAGCTAGGAGTTAAAGTCCTGACCGAACGACTATACTGCTGTTGTTCGGCTCTAGGCATTCCTCTGAAGTCTACCTCTCGTCGGTGCGACGAGGGAGTGGAGTTGGCTGTCGAAAGTTTGTCCGAGCGGCTATGCCTGGACTGATTACCCCGGCGAGACTTAGGAGCCTCGCCTTGCCTATCTCCGACGTTAGCGTCGGTTGTGAGAGGGGGTAGTCGGGCCAGCACATCCTTGATCTGCTGGTTAGCTATTTCCAGCTGGCTCCTCAGCTGAGCATTCTCCATCTCCACCGCAGTGTAATAACATGGGTTCGGATTAGGTGGCCAGGGCGCCGAACTTCCGGTGTCGTCTTGGCCCGCCGGCTGCTTGCCGGGCCGCTGCTGGACTTCAGGAATTTGTTCACCAAGAATGGCAGTATGATGAGCCTCCTGCCCATCATGTTGTTCTGTCTCATTACTATGCCTGGATCGAGTAGTCACCATGGTTGGATGTTTGCGACAGCACTAATCGAACTTGCTCTCAATGAAAGCACCAAACTGTTGACGCGGTTCTTCGCCAACAGGTAATTAAGAAAAGAAGAGAAAGGGATTAGTGCCTAGGTTGAACCGAAATAGATAAAGGATCTTAGAAATGAAATGGTGACTCAGAATACGTTTTTTTAAGTGGTTCAAAGGTTAAAATCCTTCTACTCCACTAGTCAGTATTATTGCTATATACTGGGTATTTGATTACAGGGTATTTCTTACAATCAAGAATCCAACCTCTATTAACTCCCAAGGTCTCCATATTTATAGGAGAAGGCACCTCGGAGTTGGTAAGAAGGTCATCCCGTGACCTTCTTACCTATCATGTCAACTCTGTGACATTCATGATTAATTCCTAAACCTAACACATAAGTGTGGTCAAATCAATAGGTAAGGGGATAATGGGCCGCATGGCCCAACCCAACCGTGGGTGTCTGAATATGCATGTTCCTGCTGCGTGTCCGAGAAGTCAGGGGTATATCAGACACGTGATGTCTGATATATGCACGTTTACCTTGCGTGGCTGACTTTATAAAAGGTCACAGCCTCCAACTCTAGCCCGTACCACGAGCTGGATGCTTACCTCGACCTGCGGCCTTCAGGGTCTAGACTCAGTCCTTGAGCAATCTAGGCGAACCCTTAGGTTACCTCAAGCTAAGAAGGTAGGACCTCACGATGGCAACTCCGGTTTTGGGGATGTCCACGTGGTAGTCATGATTAGGCCGTATCTCAGCTCACTAATCAGCCCGTGGGAAAATCAGGGCGTACACTAGTAACTCAGATCTAGGTCACATGTATTCATAAGACTAGTGGACCGTACTAGCAGTAATTAATCTAGAGATTTCATAACTCTATTTTACTGCGAACAATTTAAGTTCATTATCTCAATCTCGATCCTCTCATACCAATATGAGATTGAGACCACATAGGTGAACTTGGGAATTTTCTGATATTTACTTAATATTATTAGCAATAATATAGTACATAAGCTACATATATACAATAATTCAATTCATTTATTTATTTCATTAAAATCATTGCCTACTACAATTGCTTTTAGGGCACAATTCCCAACACTATAGTCTATGATAACGATAAAAATCTTGGGATTTGCTATCTAAGCAACCATATTTCCCAAGTGACTATAAACATAAAAAAAAGCATACATACAAACATATATCACATAAAATCTAACTTATTTTCCTTACCAAAACTAGAATATTAGAGACAAGTGCGGAATTGGAAACTCCTAAAACTAAACATTAAAAATCATAAGCTTCCTAAAGAAAGAAGATGAAGAGAAGATTTAAACCATCAAAATAAAGACTTACCGAAATCTTAAGTTTCAAAGATACCGAGCACCTAACCAAAATCCATTATTGTTGACCCTCAAATTGGTCAACGAAGTCAGATAAAACAATAGAAAATAAGATGAAAATGAGATGAAATCAAGACGAAAAGATAAATAACACAAAAGATTTATAGTGGTTCGGTCCCAATAAAATGGTAATGACCTACATACACTTAGTGTTCTTATTGTTGTAGAATTCCAAGAACAGTGATCAATGAACTAGGGGTTCAAGAGTTTCACTAGCTCTCAGATGAATACAATTGTGATGGATAACAACACTCTTTTTCTCTCTTAGAATCTCTAAGCTCAAGCGTACTAAAGCCAAAAGTCCTCTCCCTTGAGCCCTTTGATTCTTATTTATAGGCTCAATGAGTTCAACATGGGCCAATGTGTAACACCCTGCTAATTAGGGTCCATTACCAGGTGTGTTTTGAAACCAGTGCTGGACTTACTAACAAGTCATTTGGACTAAACATGTGATTAAGCCACTAAGGTTTGGGTATTAAAAACTTTTGATCATCTCATAAACATTTGCATTAAGTTAATAACAAATTCTTTACATGGGATCCCAAAAACATTAGTTTAAAAGCCTATTACAAAACTCAGATTACACAATAATCCGTCCTAAGCGGCAAAAGCTAGGTTTAACTCTAGTTCCTCTGAGCATCTCGGCCGTGATGGTCGAGCGGACTGCATATGTACATACCACTGCTAATGCCCTCCGACTCATGGCTGGTTGAGCTTCTCTTTACCTTTACTTGCACCACAAAGCACCTGTGAGCCAGAAGACTTAGCAAGAAAACATAATCAACAGTTCAGTGAATAAAACAACCATCAAACAGTAATAACTGAAGCCAGTGCATTCATTAAACCCAATTGGAGACCATAGAGTCACACAAGTGCGTGCCGCACTTTCTTTCAAGTTGTTGGCATCCGAGCCAGTCAAGTGCATGTTGCACTCCCAGGGTGGCCCAACCATGGTGGCCTGCACTCCACGTGCATTATGCCAATCTTAGCTCATAAACTAAGTTCCTTATGCCCTTGACTTATAAGTCAAGCCACCACGTGCCTCCAACTTATAAGTTGAAGCCTTGGGATTTTCAGCTAATAAGGATCTCCTAGAGCCTATCATATTCTCAACTAATAAGTTGATCCCCATTTAACATCCTAATAATACCCTAGCTTATAAACTAGGCTTCACAGTCATAACAGACAGTCACATGTTTCATACCTATCAAATAGCCACACAATGCATTATAATACATTCACTCAACAGTCATAAGCATAATCATAATTATGCACGTTACAGCGTACCTAACCAAACATTCGCAACATAATTATAATCATGTTCATCACCTTAACTAAGCTCTAATCATGCATTCACATAACAGGTGCAGTTTTCTTACCTTTGGTCCGTATGCGGTTATTAGCGACGACCCTCTGAGCACGACCCCCGATTCAAGCCCTTAGCGAAAACCTAGTCACAACCGCGATAAGGAAGTTCCTATCAATAACAGGTAAATAACAACTTCCAAACCAACTCTTAGCCTTCGGGACATCGAATTCCACTTAACAAGGAAGTAGAATCGATCCCGAGCCCAAATGGTTAAGTTCCCATTCTAAAAATCTCATTTAAGCCAAAATTCCCCTTAAGAGCTGCGGCCCCTCACACCCGAGCCACGACCCTCCTCTAAATCCAGAGGCTCAGCCTCCCTGGAATCCAACGCGCGCCGCGACGCGCCCCTGAGGCATCGCGGCCCGCCCCTACCTCCGAGCCCTGCTGGCTCAAAAATCCCTTTGCAGGCCGCGGCTCACCACCACGAACCTAGAAATTTCTGGGTTTTTTCTGCAACCGATCCCAGCCAAAACTTAACCAAATCCGACCCACACCTCCAATTCAATTCCCACAACATATAAACTCATTCTCACCAATAAAACTCTACCAATTATCACAATAAGCCTTAACAAAATTCACAAACTCAACTTTTCAATTATCTAACATGCATACACACCATAACTCTAAATATTCAGTAAAACCAACCAACAATTCAATTCAAGATTCTTACCTCAGCTGTGATGAAAATGCCCTTGAACTAATCCCCAAGCCTAACACCTTGATTTCCCAAGCTTTGATCCTCTTCAATTCTCCAAAAACTTCTCAAGCTTCCTTGGCACCTAGAATATACGGGAGAGAGAAGGAAAGCTGCTGAGTTCTTTTTTTTTTCCTTTTGTTCCTTAACCTTCTCAGCAATCCCAGCTCACTCAAACACTAAACTTAGCCCAAAAATAACCATTTTACCCCTTGCCCTTATCTTATTCATCAAGTGTTCACAAGGGCAATTTTGTCCTTTGCCTTAAATCCCGTTATCCACAATTTGCATCCTATAATTCCCGCTACTTCCAATATTCTCACACGGTTACCAATACATTCCCATTACCCACTAATTCCCGGTAATGTACTAAATTACTAGAATACCCCTAAGCTCACCCCGAACCGGGTATTAAGACCCCGCTGTGACTTTTCCGCTAACTTGCTCATCAGGACCGCCTCTCATCGAGTAACCCAAATATATCCACATAATAATGTGGTCTCAATCACACAAGCATATATTCGCATTTATACCCCGAATGGGTCAAAATACTAACATACCATTCTTATAAGAAACGGGCCCACATACACATATTTAATATCTTTAAAATACAAGCATAATTATATTATAATATAATTCACATATTAACTCAATTATTGCCTCCCGGCCCCCTAATCCAGGCACTAAGCCATATTAGGAAATTTGGGACGTTATACAATGGGCCTTAATTAAAATTAATGAGGATGTATCTAAATAATAATGGAAATTATAATCAATACGTAATTACAAGATTACATATCTGAAGGAAATAAATGAATATATGCGACCAAGTTGGTCGCCCATAACTATGATATTTGATGAGCCAATTCTTTTCTGGTCGATGGTCGAACAGATTATACTCACTTAAAACTGCCACGTGCATCCCACGTGTAGACCAATCCTGCCACATCATCAGGTAGTCCATTTTTGGGTAAACATTTGCACCCCAAGTTTATTTTACTGCGACCAGCATAAAGTAAACTTAACTGACCACCCCAAGGTGTGACTTGTCAGACCTGTCAGAGTTGTCCGTGCCTTTTCGAAAAAGGTAACCAATCATGTCGTTGTAGTTTCCCAAAAAGCATTTTGACGGCTAACATATTTCCCCACGTTTCGAAAACTCATGCCCCATCATTACCTTTTTATCTTTCCCTCGATCAATATAAATAATCCCTCTTTTTCACTTTTTACTTTATACTCTTCTTTTCTTCCTCGAGAACGTTGAAGAGCAAAGCACGAAGAACCCAGAATAGACTTAGTGATCTGAGGTGTATCCATCCAGCCCATGCATCAATGCCTGTTATTTCATGTTTATCCTCTGTCCAAGTAAGTTTCCTAAACTTCTTTGTCTCTGATATGCCATGCAATAATCATCTCTCGAGTTTTCTGATAGTCTGGTATCTGAGTTTCCGAATGTTCTTTAGAAAAATTGATTTGGGGTAATCAGGCTCGTTGGTAGTAGCATGATAGGATAGGGAAAAAACAATAAATGCAGCTTAGGAATTGGCTTGTGAGTTAGGATTACTATTTTAGGGTGCAAAATCGAAGTAAAAATTCGATTTTTAGGCACTTGGAAAAATCTGGATTTTTCCCGCCCTTTCTTAGAGTCGAAAAGTTTCCCTAAAAAAACTGTTCAATTCTGCTTTTTAATCCGTTTTCCAAACTATTCGCATGTTTGTAGTGTTTTTGTTAGAATGTTGTTGGTCGTATAAAAGCTTAAATTTTATACACGAGCAACGTTATCCCAACGTTTCCATTTCTTCTATCTTTTGGCCATAGATTCTCTTCTCCCCTTTTCTGCTCGCAGATTTTCATGCATGACCCATGGGGAGGTGAGAGGCTGATTGACGACGATTTTCTCGCTCCACTGTTCAAAGATCAAGAACAGTCGTCATTGTCATTCTCAGAAGTTCCTTTTTCTCAACACAACCCCACAAATAGACCTCCGACCAGCTCCACAAATATGGGTCGCGTAAAGTTTATTGCTCAAAGAAAGAAGAAAGCAGCCAACCCCTCTACTAATCAGCCTACCCCTTGCATTGAGGCTCCTTCTACCAACCCTCAGCCTGTAAACACTTCACTACCAGAATTTCAACTTAAAGCCCGACCTCGCGATGTCCTTAGGCCAGAGGTCGAATGGTATGTAGCGCCTCGCATTATTTCAGCTAGGATGGTAACCAATTATCTCAAGAAGTATGGCCTTCCTGGGATAACTCTCATCAAGCTTTCACCCGACTAGCGAGCCAATGTGCCTTGGGGCACCTTCAGTGGCTGGTCAAGGTATCATATTGAGGTAGGGGAAACCTTTCCTCTGCATCCATTCTTCCAGGGGGTGGCCAAATATTTTGAGGTCGCCCTTTTTCAAATCACCCCAAACTGATATAGAGTACTTTATGCACTCTATATCCTCTATAACCACAAGAAGTGGCCCGTTCCTATGCTACATGAGATCAACAACCTGTTCGATCTCAAGTCTAACCCCAACCACAACAACACGGGGTTCTTGGATTTCTACCACCAGGAGTCCGCTCGCACCTTCCTGAGCGACATCACCCACAAGTCCAATGTAGGGAAGTGCTTCTAGGAGTACGTTCTTACAACAGACCTGGTCGCTAATAACCTGGCCTTCACTCAAGTAGGTAAATCTTTTATTCACTAGTCACCTGATTTCTTTCAGCTTTTCTATACATTCTTTAGGACTTCGTTGTTATTCAGGTCCATGGTTTTGAGCGGACCCTACTCCAGAAATGGAGATAAGGGTAGCAACCCAGGCCAACATGACAAACATTGAGAAGAGTGTCCAAGAGCTGGTCGTGGAGAACAACCTCAGGCTGGTTGGCCTTCTTGCACCTCACCAGGATGTGAGGGAATCAACAGCGGGAAGTGCTACTGGGGGAGAGATCCCCCAGCAATACTAGGATGTGTCACAGCCCCCGAGGAGGCGAGCTACAAGAGTGACCATCAGGGAACCTTCCAGCACTCCGCGAGTAACTATTGTCCCTGGTCAACCTAGGAAGGGCAAGCAGAAACTTCTTGAACACCCCGAGCCCATACTTGAGTCCTCGGATGAGAACAGTACTGACTTCTCACTTTTAGACAGTTTTCCCATTCCCTGTCATTTATTTGACGAGGACGGCAACTTTAAATACGCGACTAGTTTAAATTCAGACTTCTTCAAGGCAGAGAGTGAGTGTAGCAGTAGTACAATAGATAATGTATTGACCAGTAATAATGGCTCGGGTATATTACTTAGAATATTCCTTACTATTATTTCCTTGCTTTAGTAAGTGCCTCAATTTATATTGCCTGATTGTTTGTTTCTATCCTGCAGTCATGTCTGCTGAAGACCCATTTGAACTATATAGCTAGCCCAAAACTACTGCTCCTGCGAGCAGGAAGAAGGAGAGCAGGCAGCATCCTGGGGAAAGCAACAGCAATCCCTCAAGGAAAAGGTCTCGGACCGAGGATCCTCTTGTACTTGTTCCTTCCAAGGAAATGACACCTCCTCCAGCTCTCGTCGACCAGACTTCTCCACCAGCACTTGTCGACAAGACTCCTCCCCTAGCTCTGCTGACCAGACTCTTCCTGATAGACAAGAAATACTCAAGGAGAGGCTCTCATGAACAAAGCTTTCAACTCAACCAACGATAAGCTGAAGAAGCTATCAAGGCACCGGCGCAGCTGAGAAGCCATCAGCAACGCTGGCGCCCTGAAAGTTGACCAGATCTTCAGCCGCACGCTGAACGAAGTACTCAGCATAAGTTGCCATTTTTGTTGTGTTGTATTTGTTTACCTTGTCCTTTTACTTCCACTAACAACTTTATCTTTTTTCTGATCACAGGGAGTTCTAACCATGAGCACTAGTTGGTGCCGCTCGAAAGCGATGGCTGTTGAATATGCCAAAGAGTTTGAGGAGAAACTTCGTGAGCAGCTCAAAGCAGCCGAGGCCAAACATGCCGAGCAGGTCAAGGCAGCCAAGGAGAAAAATGTCGAACAGCTAAGAGATGCTAAGGAGAAGATTGGCAAGTTGGGCGAGGAGCTGAAACAACATAAGGAGACCCTGGTGAAAGTCACGGAGTCTAAAGAGAGGTACAAATAGTCTTCATTGTTGAACTACAAAGAGGCCTCCAAACTCCAAGACGAGTTGGTTACCAGCAGGAAAGAAACTGCTGAGTTGGAGGAGCGAGTTAAATCGCTTGAAGAAACCAATGCCAGTGACTTGGAGATGTTCAGGGGAGCAACATTAAACTGCTTTTATATGTTCTGGAAAAACAACCGCGAGGCGAACTTTGACTTTTTACCAGCACATATGAAGCTGTTTGAGCTGACCAGGTGCGTTGCTCACCTTGAAGAGGAGGAGAAAGCTCAGGCATCCCCTGAAATCTCTTTGGCGACGGGTGTTGACGAGGAAGCTGGGGCCTCCATCGACCAGCAAATCCAACAAGATCCTCCGGCTGCTCGATAATTTTAACTATTTTATTTTGTAACTTACAACACACGAACCACGGTTCTTGATGTCAAGACAATTTTTTGCTGCGTGGGCAGCTTTTCCTTTTAATTAACAATTACAACCAAGCAGCAACTGCTTGCAGTGTAAAATAATTTACTTTTGATATTATAATATTTTCACTATATTATAACATCTGTTCGCATGACCGAACTTAGCATAGTACTTTATTTTGATTTAACAAAATTTAAACAAAATTTTGAAAAATAAAATACTCTAAGTACCGTAGTATGCTTTCCCTTATTTTGCTCGTGTATTTACATATACTTGTTGATATGCTTTGCTTACTTAGTACCTTATATGCCCCCCATGTGATTGAGGAGCTTAAGGTCCTCGGTCACTTGCCTTGACCAAGACCTGTTCGAACATCACTGCTCGTAATAAATACTTACAAAAATATAGCAAAACAACACATGTACTGAGAAAATACTTGTAATAAATACAATAATTAGCAAGAATAACTGGTTGCGCACAGTTCCTTTTATTTCTCGTAATAAATGGACAATCGTGTCTATACGAGTGATCAAAAATTTGATCGTACACTTATAAGCGATTAGTCATATGACTGACTAACCCTTGTTCATAAACTTGAAAAATTAAAATTAATACAAGCCAATTCTTTAAAAAGAACTATTTTATTGATAATTCTTGTGCAGGTGTTCTCCATTCCAATAGCGAGGAATGTGATCTCCATTTAAGTGAGCAAGTTTATAGGATTTCCACCTTTAAATGAGTGCATTCCACCGTGGTGTGGCCAATGTCTTTATGATACTGACAGTACTTTCCAGGATTTCTCTTTGACCGATCTCTCTTCATTGGTGGTGGTCTCTTGAAGGGGACCTGATTCTCATTCGCTACGAATATATGCTCCCTATTATGTGTTAAGTTAGTGTAGAAGGTGTGGGATGTTTGCCTAGGATTACTTCCGTGTTTGTGCTTCCTCTGGTGGTGATCTCTTGGCCCTTTGTACACAATTTTCTTTTTTGCGTCATTCGAACCTTCAGGGGCTGAGGGCATGACAAGTGATGCCTTCAGGTTCTCATGGCCGTCTCCGACACGAATTTACTTTTGTGCCTATTCATAGAAATCGTCTAAGTCATTGACCTCCCTCTTTAGCATGTTATCCCACAACTTACTATTCGGGTGCACCCCAGCTGTAATGGCCACTTTTAACTCCCTACGGGTTAGGCTTCCTACTTTGGTTGCCTTCATATTGAACCTATGGATATAGCTCTTTAGGCTCTCTTCTTCTCCTTGTTTCACATTAGTGAGGTTGGTGTCTGGCAAGGTGTAATCATGCACAGCGTGATGTTGCTGGAGAAATTCGTCAGAAAATTGTTGCCAAGACATGATGGTCCTTGGCCGGAGTCTCTTAAACCACTTGTACGCAGGACCCTTTAACGTGACAACAAAACATTGGCATCTGGCTCTGCTAGTAATTCCCCTTAACTTCATTAGGTCATTGAACGCATCAAGATGGTATTTTGGATCTGTATTGCCCTCGTAAGGGGTCATGTGAGGCTCTTTGAAGTTGGCTGGGAGTTGCACGAATTGGATTTCTCTAATGAAGGGCGATTCATAATCAAACTCATTGTCGATAGCATGCCCCCCAGACGCGGTGATTATCTTGCTCCGTAGGCTCCTCATCTCGAAGTCTAAGTCTTGCCTCCTTTTGTTCAAGGAGTCTCTCAAGTCGAATGGGTTGGCCTTTCCTTTCCTTTTGTCTTCCTGGGGAGCCATAGGAGGTGTGGTCCTCTCATTTGTCCTTTTCCTATTGAGTTCTTCCCTAAAGTCTAGGGGTGTTTTCCATGAAGTGACCTCCACTTCGTTATGAGGGTTAGAGTTGTTCCTCAGCTCTGGCCTCTTAGGCTGCTTCCCCTGTCCAGGACGTTCGCGCTTCCTTGGCCGAGGGGTATTGCTAGTGGAGAGTTGATTCCTCCCTTCATCTATAGGAACTGTGGTTTCTTCTCCTTCAAGTCCTTCCCCTTTTCACTTAGGAATAGACATGCTTGACTTTCCCTGTAACAGGTTGTTCAACACCTCTTACATATTTCCTAAGGTGGTTGCTAGCCTTTGATTTTTTTCGGTGTAACTTGCATATCTCCTCTTCATAGAATCGATTCCTAGAGGTCGAGCATATGGAATGTACTCGGGGACTCTTGACGGGTCTGCGCATTGATGGACCCGGATCTTGCCGGCCAGGGTTCAGTACCTGCGGCAGCCTTGGGGGCGGAAACGCTCCGGCACCTCCCGTAGGGGTAGCTGCTGGTCCTGGACGGCTTTCATTAGGATGGACAGCTGGGGATGAAGCCTCCTTTTCATCTTCAGGAGCCATGGGCTCCTTCGACGCATCCACATTTTTGGATGGAGGATTCCTCATGGCGGCTTTTAGCTGATCTCCGTCCAGGTGGACCTCAACCTCTCATGGTTCTTTTAGATGCTTAGGACGTCTTGGCATCTTTCTCTACCGAACTCAATAAAAGAATAGTGGCTTGACACTTATCATTCCCACAGATGGCGCCAAACTGTTGACGGTGAGAACTCATCAACGAATTAAGGTCAGAAAATTCAAAGACTTAACCAAGAACTTATAAACTTAGGAAAACTTATGGAGACTCAGACAACAACGGGAGGAGAGTAATGAAAGAAAACAATTATATTGCTCTTTGAATATCCAGGCATTACAAGAATTTTCCAACCCCTTAGTTTGAGGGGTAGAGGTCTATTTATAGCTTGACTCTAATGGCCTCAGATACAAGGTGGTCCCAGGGGACATGAAGGTACTTGAGTACACTGTCATGGTAGTGGCACAGGTCGTGGTGGAGCAGAGGGTTGTGGTGTTGATGTTGATAGATGGACAGAGGCATGTCGGTCATGCCACCACGTCTCGTACTAATTCTTACCACCACTACTTGTCGGATACAGATGTCAGAGTCATGCATTTGTCTTCCTCAAGGTAGTACATCTCATACATGTACGCGTGCCTTGTACCTGATGGTCCTTCTTACATTTCCAAGACACATATTTTCTCCAAGTTCCCTTGTATTTTTCTAAGTGTGGGAAAGCTTGCAAGCCATCATGAGTAACATACTTAGTCACCTTCACCAATTCTAGCTTGATACCAAATGATGTTTGGGCCCTTACTAGTTCTCCTCGTATGTATACTCGAGAAGCTTTAGACTTTACATTTTATGAAGATGTGCGTCGCTGGTGGCGCCTACTCTAGGGGGATAAGTAGGGCTTCTTAGGCGAGGCATGGGTCATATATGATGAGGCAAGGCACCTTTCACGAGTCTTCATCCCGGCAAGATGTGGGGTCTCGCATGGACCCTTGAGCGTAAGGCACGGTGTCTCGCATAGCGTGGCTTATAGGCCCATGGCAAGGCATGCCTTTGGCTAGGGATGCTTTGGCAAACGGCATACGGCCCTATGTGTGAGCGACATCACGGCAGACAGGCGAGATGGGCCTCGCTAGGCAAGGCCCTTGTGTCCAGGCAGATGGGTAAGGCACGTGTGCGAGGCGCCTCCCGAGTGGCCAAGGCACGATGGCCTCGAGAGGCACCGTAGTGTGGCCGAGTGGGGTGCGAGATGTTGTTGTGTGGCCAAGGCGGTGCCCGCGAGACCCTGGCGCAAGCCGCAGGGGCGTGTGGGTGAGACGATGTTCACGAGACCTTGGCGCGAGACGCAGGGGCGTGTGGGCGAGACGATGTCCGCGAGACCCTAGCGCGAGACGCAGGGGCATGAGGGCTATTTCCATCCCAAGCCTATACTCTGAGGGCTCCGAGGCGGGGTCTCATTCAAGCGGAATTTTGGTATCCACACATTTCTTTGTTTAAATTATAGTTTGAGATATTTTTATATACTTTTTCAACAATACTTTACACAAAATTATATCAAAGATAATTATAAGAATTTGAATACCTACTAATAAATGCTGAAAATTTAACTCACAAATCTTAAAATAATAGACTTTTATTATCATTTTAATTTATAGATAATTGACAAATAAAAATTTATTATCATTATTAATGTCAAAATATCGGATTTTTTATCATGTCGTGCTTTCGGGCTAGTTTGTTCATGCTTTCGTGTCATGTCGTCGGGCTTGTCGTGGCGTGCCTTGCTCAGGCCAATGTCATGCCGTGCCAATTTTCAATTCTTGTCGTGCCTGGCCCAAGTCCATATTTTTTCGTGTCGTGTCGTGCTTGTGCCTCCCAAGCTCATGTCGTGCTAGAAAATCCAGGATGTATTTATAGCTCTGCACACTTCCAATTTGCACATTTAAATTACACACTATATTATATAATTAATTATAATAATACAATTAAATATCATATTATAATTAATTACACATCATAATGTGTAAATTAGAAATGTGTCTAACAATACTCATCTTAATGAAAGATAAAAGTAGTGTGGATGTGGTTATAGACATAATCTAATAAGATTGTCCAATTTCAAATCTCCAATGTCAAGAAAAGCAAAACAAAACTTAAGATTAGATCTCACAAGACTTTCCTTTTAAATGTTTCTCATATTACAAATCATTCTTGGACAAACGTAAAGATGTAAAGTCTAGAGAGAGTAAATTAGAAAAGATCATTACAATTTCTCTTTGTAGCTGTAATCATAAGTTGTCTTTCCTTAGTTCGAATTATTACATATAAGGTGATTTGTGTTATTGATTGGCGTATACTACTATATATATATATATATATATATATAAAAACATTTGGAGAAGAACTCTAATGTTGTTGCAAAGCATTAAATGCGTCTATAGATCATATCATAGATACTTAATAATAAGAAATTTAAGTATTGTGTGAGTTATGGGTTAGAATATTAAATTTAAAGTTAGCCCCCAAGAAGGAAAACTTAAAAGAACTACACACTTCAATTTGTCTTCTTCTTAGAATGAAAAGAAGAAAAAAGTGGAGAAAATTATGTATTTAAGAAAGAAAGAAAGAAAGAGAGTTGGAATTGCGACACATTTGCCCTTAAACGAACACAACAATATTCCTCGATTAATCTTCCCATAAAATACAATTGAAGTGGAGGAACAACTTCCAAACAAGTGTTTATATAAGATTAAAACCCACTTTTATTGATGTGATTGGTGAGTGTGAATAAATTGATGACTACACGAAGCTCACAACTCACAATATGATTTCCACGTGTCACACGCTCGGCTGCTGTTAAAAAACAATACACTATACGAAGTGAGTGGTGGTTGAGTCGACCCAAGCAAATGTAAGTAGCTTCATTTCAAATATGCCATTTATGTTTATCCTTCTTTTTGTTTGGTTAGTGGGAAATATGGTCCTATGGATTTTGGACAAATAAATTGTGGAATTAAAATTTGCGGACAATTTTTCACTATCCCACTATAATTAATAAGAAGAATATTATGATATATATTTTTGTCAATGGTACTAATTGTATTATTTTAAATTGTAAGTCCAATAAACTAATGTTATGGAATTGTGGTTAGTCTCACAAAGTTTGCTAACCACAAATTTGATTCCTTGATCAAATTATTGTGATGCGCCACTTGGCGAATAATTTTTTAGGGACTAAATCTTTGTTTGTTTGATTAAGACTTACATTTGCTTTTTCTTTCTTATTTTGGATATATATGTTTTTTTATTACGCTAATTAGTGGCCACGCCAATGTTATTTATGTTTTGCCAGTAGTTTTCCTTATATCTCTCATAATGAAAAACATGCATTGCATATATATGTTGATACCTATTATTTTGTGACCCATAGAATTGGGTTGTATACACTAATGATTTGATTATAGAAATTGTTTATATCATGTATAAATAAGGATTTATATTTTTTGGAGAGTGTGTTTTGTTTAGTTATTTGTTTTGATTTTGTGTTTTGATAAATTATTTTTTGAATTCTGTGTTTTGTAAAATAATTTATGTACCCTAAAAATTATAAATAATTCACCAAGTAACAATTTAGAACAAAAATATAATCATTATGCCGGATAAATGTGTTTTCGTATTTAATTTATTTTTCCATCAAAATTGAATTTAGACCAATCCAAAAAATAATTTATTAAAATATAAAATCCAAACATATAATAGAACAAAATATAATATTTAAAAAATTATAAATCCTATAAATAATGACATATGTAATTACAAATCACCGAAATCTCATATACCAAATTTACAATTCACTTGACATTTTCGGTACATTTAAGTCTTTCCTCTGTATTATCATTTTCTTAATTGTGATCATAAGTTGTGTTTTTTTTTTAATTTAATTTTTTTTTAATTGTTTATCATATCATGTCAATAATTAATTAGGAATCGATAAGGCTTGATTATAATAACTAAACGTGTAACTTAGGATGTAATATTGATCAATTCCCAACATGTGATAATACCTTATTAATTCTTGAAAACTTTCCAAATGATTTTCCTGTTTTATTTATGTATATATATAAATATACTAGATACAAGAAATGTGCAATATGCCCATTTGTTTAGTTTTATTTATAGAATTTATTAATTATTTTTATCAAATTTATATTAATGTCATATAAATTTGAAATAAATATCATATTTTAATTAAATAATTTATTTATTTTTATTTAAGTTTATGTTTGTTCTAGTTTTTTAATTTAGAAGTGACAACAATAGATTATATTATATATTTAATGTAATATTAAATATTATACGTGGATTTTAATTTAAGTCTCTTACTAATTTTTTTTAAAAAAGATAATAATTTGTTGCTAATTCAGAATAGATTATATTATATGTTTAATATAATATTATTATAATAAGTGAGTTTAAGTTTAATTAAATTTTATTGAAGTTATAAAATGTATGATTTTATTATTTTTAAATAATTATCATTATAATATATCTCAAAAATATCATATTTTAATTTATTTAATTATTTATTATTTTAAAATAATTATAATTATAAAATATCTAAAAACTATCCTATTTTAATTTATTTGATTATATATTATTTTAAAATAATTATTATTGTAAAATATCTTAAAAATATTATACTTTAATTTTTTTAATTATTTATTTTATTTTATTTAAATTTAAATATTTACAAATTATTATTAAATATAAAAATATTCTGTTTTAAAGTTAACCTTTAAAAAATAAAAAATCTTTAAAACACAAAATTTCCGTTATCATACTTATTATATATATATATAGATATATATTATTTTTTTCCTCTGTTAACTAATAACCAAACAATATATAATATGCAGAGTACTGTTCTGGTTTAGCTATTATTAGTTTGGCATCTTTCGATGGTTTACTTTCAGATATTGTTGATTGACCTTATATATTTTATTATTTTATAATATTCTTTGTTTTTTTAGTAGGTCCTATAATGAACTACTCCACCCGTATTTGGTGAAGGAGAAAAAAAGTAGTACCAAATTTAATGAAATTGACCAAGTTGCTCTGTATTTTTCTCCCCCCATGAAATCTGCTCTATTTATTAATTCATAGTATTTGGTAATAATATTGAGTTCCACTGTACATTTTAAAGTCAGTCTTATCTCTGTTTGTGGAATTTGACTGACGAGTAGTTATTTCAAGATAGGGCGGGCAATTTGTGTAAACGTGTCAGATTCGTGTCAATGTGATTATAATACGACACGATTAAGGTAAGCACGAACACGACGCGATTATTAAATATGTCAAAAATACGAACACGAACATGTGTATTAAACGGGTCAATACGACACGAACACGATAACACGATTATGACACGATTAACCATAAATATATGAAAAAAATCATAAAACATATGCAAATTATTCGTGTTATCGTGTCTGACACGATTATGACACGACACGATTATTAAACGGGTCAACACGATTATGACATGACACGATTAAGATAAACACGAACACGACACGATTATTAAACGTGTCAAAAACTCAAACGCGAACACGATACGATTATTAAACGTATCATGTTCGTGTTTACCTTAATCATGTTGTGTTGTATCAACATGTCGTGACCCAAATTGCCACCCCTATTTCAAGTAAATTAATAATGACAAAATAAATTAACCCATTTCCACTTGAGTGATTTATAAATTATTATACATGTCATGAATTAGTCGAAGACCAACAGAACCAAACCCTTCTATTTAATAAGTTAGAAATAAAATAGGCAAAGAAGTTAAGGGTGTGATTGGTAGGGGATTTGGAAATGATTTTATGATTTTGAAAACTTAAAATTTGTGGGACCTACCAAAATATTTGATTGGTAGATTGTTTTTGAAAACTATATCCTAATCAGAATTCTAATTTTGTGTTGTAATTTAGAAAACAAAAATTTTGCGTTTTTTCTGTTTTGTGATTTTTTCTCCAAAAACTTAAAATCAAAATCAGGATTTATTTGTTCTCTTTACTCATATCCTTTGTATCATTGCTTGTATTTTTATTTTTTTTTTGCCAATTTTTATGACTTGAGTATGTTCCCACTTGTAATAAGGTGTTTATGACATTTATGCACAATTCAAAAATAAGTTGTGCTGATATTTTTATAGATGACAATACAATATTGTTATAAATTTAATCAATAATTATTATTAAATTTTAATTTATCAATATAATTAAATTTTACTTAATTAAATCTATTGATAAATCAAAATTTAATATTATACAACCTATGTATATAAAATATATAAAATTAAAATAATATTCAAATTCAGCTGTTCCAATCACATATTTAGTTTATGTTATATTTTTAAATTTAATACCAATCACAGATTCATTTTTTTAAAACTCAAAAACAGTTTACTGACATTGAACCAATCACATTTTCAGAAACACGATTTTAGTCACTAAATTCAGATTTTCATTTTAGAATCTCACTTTTCAAAAATACAGTTTTCTAATCGCGAACCAATCAGACCCTAAGTAATTTTTCTAAATTGAAATAAGAATTGATTTGATCACAAGGCGAAACCGTTGATCCAGAACCAGGTACTAATATCAATTGCTATTTCTGATAAAAGAAATTAAGAAAGGAGAAGAAGAATACTTGATAGGTTACCGATTAAAAGAGTCGCCGTGACTTTTTCACCACACAATTTGATGAAGTTACCGAGCAAGAGGCTTAAGTGTTAGGTTACCTTCCAATTCCCATGCGCAATGTATTAACATATAAATACACACACACATGCACACACACGCAGGGTTGATTAGGTCAGCTATGTTATATGCATATTTATTCTCCAACGTAGGACCTCACTAATATTGATAATCGATCCTATGCCACTTTTGGCCACAAAATTCAAGTGGGCATCTTTCCATTTTGATAACCCGTATATAACTAAATATATTTTTATTATAAGTTTAATAAATGTTTTAATTTTATGTGGGGTACCTTATGTCCCATTCACTTTGGTCACAACCAAACCGTGTGACCAGACTAACATATTTAACAAAGAAAAAACTTCAAAATTGTTTAAGATATCTCGTAACAATCCAATATTCTATTAAATAGAACGAAGTTTAATATTCTCTTGTACATATAAATATAGACAATAATGTTTATAAAATAGGTTCTTAATTATGCTACCTTTGATATATGTATGAAAAGTCGGAGTAGTAGTATAACTTCTATCAAATGTTACCTTAATAAATATATATGGTTGAGAAAAATGAATTAAGTTGCATGACTCTTACTTATTTTCTCTAAAAGAAAGTTACAATTAATTAACAGCATAATTAAATTTGTGGACTTTGTAAACATTCATGCATGAAATAAGAAATTAAGAAATATGATTTGTGATATATATGGTTTGAGCCACTAATTAATAAGTATAGACTGTATGGTGTTGTAATTAATTAATATTAATTATTGAGCAGCTTGGAGGATCTTAATTTTAAAAAATACATAATATGAAGTACCATTAATAAGCAGCAAAAGGTCACATGACCTTATTAAACCAATCAATGGGGGATAGATAAGGATATATATGTCAAACTTTATTTAGTTGCAAAGTATGAGAAATAGAAACATTTTGGCTTGACAATTAAATACGAACAATTTTTGAGGTTGGAACTTCGAATAATTAAAAGGTCGAATGTGAGCAGTGTATATTGATATCTGATGTATGTATGATGTATATGGCATCTGTCTCCAAGTAGTTCCTACTTCTCTCTCTTCCTCATATTTTGAATATGTATCAACTTTATTTTGCCATATTTTATTTGATTGCATGATTGACCTTTGTAGTAAGCAATTACTTACAAGTTTTATTAGTTGACAAGTATATTTCAAAAGTTACCAAAATGAATGGAGTCCTCAGCAGCACCATATGGACCCTACAACTTCTTACTGTGAAATAGAATTCTGTTTGTATGAGAGAATCTATCGTGTTATCAGAAATACCAAAACAATTTCTTTTTATATTTAATATACACACTTATAGTACTCTTCTCATATATATTTATATTATGTTGAATTTATTTTCATTCCAAAGTATATACATTTTTCTTTTGGAATAATAAAACTTCCATTAAGGATTAAACATTCATTATCGGAAGAAAAGGATACAAAGAGCATAGAATAATATCACCATTCCACACTAATTCACTTTCTAATTCTAAAGCAACCTATGCTAGAGCATGCGCTCAACCATTATGATGAGTTCAAAATAATCTGATTAACTATAATATTAAAGAGAAGAATATGATTATCTGAAAACTTGCATACTCCATGAATATAATATTAAGTTAGATTCCTATCAATTGAATTACATCTTGGTTAAACATAGGAATCTTATATATTACTTTGAAAAGTTAATTTAAAATTAATAATATGTAAAACCCATTATATTATGATTGATGGGAGTGTTTAGAATCCACATTTTTGAAAGGGTTTAAGATTATCTATTCATGGAGTAATCACATTTCCGCAGTAATAATTTTCCGGGCTTAAAAAGAGAAAAATCTCATATCAAACATGGGAATATTGAAGATTATCATTCCCATTAAAATATTACACCTTACCAAACAACTCCTTAGTTTCTCTAACAACATGCTAAATAACTACATTAGGGTAGAAATGAAGTGAACAATAAATCTCCTAAATAAAATTATTCAAGGGAGACAGGTTAGTAACATTGTTCTTAATTTTATCAACGATAATTTTAGAGTCCAACTACACAATGAAATAGAAAGAAGATTTGATCTACATCATTGAAGAGCCAACAACAAACAACAAGTTTCCATGATCGAAGTTGATAACTAAGGAATATCAATAATCTTACCATGATGATTACGAATAACTGCTCCCAACCCCACCTTCTTCCCATAAGAAGAAAAAACAGCATCCACTTTCAGCTTTGTTGACCCTCGTTTTGGTCAACTGACACGGAGTCAAATGCTTGATGTGATATAAAGTATTGAAATAGATCTAATGGAAAGAACAGTAAACGACACAACAAATTATAGTGGTTCGGCCCCACGAATTAGTAATGACCTACGTCCACTTAAGCTATTATTAATATTGATTCTCGAAGGAGTGATCAAAGAACTAGGGTTCTTCGAGTTTCACAAGTCTCAGAGGGATGAATAATACAATCGAAAGATAATCGCTATAATTCTCTTGTAAAGCATAAACTCAAATCAGCCAAAAAGTCTCTTCCTTGAGCTATTTTTCTCTATTTATAAGCTCAAGGAGGATTACATGAATTTGTTACAGATATTCTTTCCTAATTAATCGGATAATCAGGAATCATGGGAGATAATCTCGGATATGATTACAATTGCACAAGATCATCTCAAAATATACGGAGTATACGACCAAGCTGATCGTATATAAAATCCAAATGTTATGTCAGGGGAATCTCACTGGTCGATGGTCGAACAGAAACCTCTGCCAGGTGTCAACCACGTGTTAAAAATGTTTTCCACGTCATCTACACCTGCTCTTTTGATAACATTTGCCCCCCAAGTTTATTTATTGCGACCAACAATAAGTAAACTTAGGAAATTAACATTTCATATGCCCGACGAAATCTGTTAGAGTCCCTCGTGCATTCTCGAAAACTGTGAACCAACTGCGTCCAATCACACCTTTTCGGCTTCCAAGAAGCCATTCTGACAGCTGCTACACTCCCCCATACCTCGAAAAAGGTAATTCATGATTACCCCTTTTTGGCACACCTTAGTTTCTATAAGTAACCCCCACCTTCTTCTTTCGGCCTTTTACTCGCTATCTTTTTGCTAAGAGCTTTCAAGAACCATATTCCAGAGCCCAGAACTTTGAAGTTTTCAGACGCTCTGCCGAGGATCTTTCGCCTGCAAACCCAAAGCTTCTATTTTTTAGAATCTCCAATCTTCATTCAGGTAAATCTTCTTTGACGTTTGACCTTTTGAGATGCCATGTATGATGCTTCTGTGCTCTGAAACTTTTTGCGTTCTTGGGTAGAAATTTGTAAAGATTTTGTATATACCGTTTGATGCTTGATAGGGTTGTGTACTTTTCCTCTATATAAGTTAGGAATCAGTTTGATACTCAGGATCATAGGTTTAGGGCGTAAAATCGACGTAAAAATTCGATTTTTAGGCTTGTTGAAAAACTGGGTTTTTCCCGCCTTTTGGAGTTGAAAAGGCTTCTTTTCAAAAAACTTTTTAGTTTCACTTTTTGATCCGTTTTTCAAAATGCTAGCATAAAACTTAGTGTTTCGGTTAGAATGCTGCTGGTCGATAGACGCGAGCAACGTTATTCCAACTTTCAACATAAGCTCCCAGGCTGTGTGTCTTATCTCCTCCTTTGTCTGTTTGCAGTTCATATGCAAGACCCGTGGGGAGGAGAAAGACCCATTGACGACGACCTCCTAGTTCAACTGCTTGAGGACGAAGAACAACCTTCGACATTGATATCAGATATTCCTTTTTCTCGCATTAACCTAAACACCTCCCCAGTCTTGGCCTGAAACATGGCTCGTACCAAAACCAAAGCTCGAAAAAGAAAAACCTCCAACCCTTTCCATCAGCCTGCTGATACTCCCTCGACTAGTGGTCGAGACGAAAATACTCCTAACCCAAGCATTCAAAGACATGCCCGCCCTCGACACGCTATTCAGGCGGACATCGAGTGGCATGTAGTCTCTGAAAGTAGGGTGATGATCAGAATGATCGCCAACTACTTGAGAAAATACGGCCTGCCGGGGGTGACCCTAATCAAGCCCAACCCAGACCAAAGGGCTAATCTTCCTGGAGGCGCCTATAGCGCCTGGTCGCAGTTTCACATTGAGGCAGGGGCCACCTTGCCTCTTCACTCGTTCTTTCAGGGGGTGGCCAACTATCTTGGAGTTTCCCCCTTTCAAATAACCCCGAATGGATATAGGATGCTCGCCGCACTCTATATCCTGTATAGTAAGAAAAAGTGGCCCGTGCCATCGCCTCATGAGGTCAACTACCTGTTTGACCTCAAATATAACCCGAACCATGAAGGCACGGAGTTCTTCCACCTTTGTCATCAGGAGATTGGGCGCACTTTCCTGACTGACACAACCCACATCTCAAACGCGGGGAGGTACTACCAAGAGTACTTCCTCACGGCTGACTTGGTCACGGACAATCTGGCCTTCGCTCATGGAGGTAAAACTTTCTTATCACTGGCTGAATTCTTCAATTGGTGTTTTCTTCCACAATATCTTAAACTTTTGATGTATTCCAGGCCCGTGGCTGCGACCAAACCCAACTCCGGGAATGGTGTCGAGGGCAGCACTCTTAGCTGGCATGTCAGATGCTGAAAAGAGTGTCAAGGCTCTGGTTACTGAGGCTAACCTTAGGTTGGCCGGCCTTTGGGCCCCCCAATCAGAGATGAGGGGGCCTTCGACAGGGAGTGCTCGCACCGAAGGGGAACCCGAGCAGCAACCTCAGGCGTCTCCTCTGCGGAGGAGACCAACTGGGGTCACAATCAGGGAACCTGCTAGCACTCCTCGAGCAGAGAGGCCCTCGGCCCCCTTAGGGAAAGGAAAGCGAAAGGTGACCGAGTCTGTCGACCTTTCTGACGAATCGTCAGATGATAATGGTATAGTAATTTCGCTTTTAAATAGTTTGCCTATCCCTTGTCATCTGTTTGACGGGGATGACAACTTTAAGAATGCTCCAATCTTAAATTCAGATTTCTTCCAGGCAGTAAGTAGTTCAGTAAATAATGTAGCGACCAATAGTTGTAGCGCGGGTACTATACTTGTAATCTTTTCACTTTCATTTTTTGGCCCTGTGTGACCATCTTGTCTCACTGCCTGCGTTGTTTCCTTTTGTGCAGATATGGACTCTGATGACGTGTTCGAGCATTACAGGGCTGTTGCCGCCTCTTCTGGCCAGAAGAAGAATAGCAAGAGGGCTCGAGGGGAGAGCAGTAAAACTGCCTCAAAGAAGGCCCGAACTGACGACCCTCCGGCTACCGCCCCTTCGAAGGAGAACTCACCACCTCCATCGCCACTCGAGCAGCCGGCCTCAACTCCTTCGATCGATCAAACTTCCAATCCTTCAACACCCGTCGATCAACAACCTTCTCCTAAGGCTCCTAGCAGCCAAACATTGCGTACTCAGACCGAAGGCTCCCTGCCCAGTATCGTGGTCAGCTCTACCAGGGAGAGAATATACAAGCTCTCCAAGCATAAACGCAGTCAGGCAGCTATTACTGAAACTACCTCTATGGAGGCTGATCAAGTTATCAATAGAGGGTTGAACGAGATAGTTAGCGTAAGTCAACTCCTGATGATGTAACATTTATTTTCGATTCCCTGCCTTTGCTTTATCTTTTTCTATCTGACTTCAGGGACTACTGACCATAACCGCTGGCTGGCGCTGTGCTGGGGCGTTGGTGTCTCGGGGTAGGAATTTCGATACCAGGCTCACCGAGGCTAAGAAAGCACTCGAAGCTAAAAGCAACGAGCTTACTAAAAAGAATGGCGAGTTTCTTGAGGAGAAAATGGAGCTGTCTAAGCAGAAAGAAGAACTGCTCGAGCAAAAAGCTACTCTGACCGAGGAGCTGCTGGAAACCCGGAACGCCCTGAAGAAAGCCAACAAAGCCAGGGAAAAATTCAGGGAAAGCGCCACACTCAACTATCAACAAGTTGTACATCTCGAGCTTGATCTGATTGCAAGCAGGCAGGAGGCGGAGGAACTTGGAAAACGAGTGAAAGAGCTTGAGGAAGCTGGAGCTAAGAACTTGGAGAAATACAAGGAAGCCACTCATCATTACTTCTACGAGTTCGGGAAGCACAACCGGGAGGCTAACTTCAACTATCTGTCAGAACGCTTGAGGAGGACTTTAATGTCGCAGTGTGCCATTCACCTGGAAGAAGAAGAAAGGGCCGAAGTGCCTGCCTCCCGAGAGATTTCCCTAGCAGCAGGGATAGATGGTGCAGATACTGAAGCTGGCACAGCCGTCGACCAAGACGTTCCTCAAGACCCTCCAACTCCTTAACCTTTTTTTCCTCTTATTTCAACTACACGACCCACGAGTCGCGATGTAAAGACAATATTTTTTATTGCTACAAGGGCAGCCATTTTACTTTTACTTGAACAGTTACATCCGAGCAGTGATTGCTCGCGATGTAAGAGGATTCATTTTGATATTATAATATGTTTGCTTTATTATAATATCTATTCTCATAACCGAACCTAGCATAGTACTTTGGCTTGATTTAACAAAATATAAATTTTGAAAAATACTCTAAGTACCGTAGTATGCTTTCACTTATTTTGTTCATGTGTTTACATACCTCTTGGTATGCTTTGCTTTCTATGTACCTTATATGCCCCCCAAGTGACTGAGGAGCTTTAGGTCCTTGGTCACTTGCCTTGACCACAACCTGTACGAACATTACTGCTCGGTATAAAATGCAAAACTTATAATACAGCAAAACAACACACGTAATGAACAAATACTTGTAAAAAATTACAAAGTTTGGCAAGAATGACTAGCTACACACAGTCCCTTATAATTCTCGTATTTAAATGGACTAAACATGTCTTTAAGAGTGATCTTTGAAAGATCTTACACTTATAAGCGATTAGCCATATAACATGACTAACCCTTTTTCAAAACTTGTAAAAAGTAAAAATTAATACAAGTCAGTCCTTTAAGAAGGACTGTTTACGAATAATACTTGCGCAGGTGTTCTCCATTCAAATAACGCAGAACGAGATCTCCATTTAAGCGTGCAAGTTTGTAAGTGCCTGGATGAAGGACTTCTTCAATCTGGTAAGGTCCTTCCCAGTTTGGTCCGAGTACTCCAGCAGCTTGGTCGCGGGTGTTTAAGAAAACTCTTTGAAGTACTAAGTCTCTGACGTTGAACTTTCTCTCTTTTACTTTGGAGTTAAAATATCGAGCAACTTTTTGCTGGTACGCAGCTACTCGGAGTTGGGCTTTCTCTCGTTTCTCCTCAATCAGGTCTAGGGACTCCACCAACAGTTGGCTATTTTGGTCTTGGTCGTATGTGATTCTTCGATGTGAGGGAGGATCTAACTCGACTGGCAACATAGCTTCATACCCGTATGCTAAGGAAAATGGGGTATGACCTGTTGCTGTTCGGTGAGAGGTTCTATACGACCAGAGGACTTCAAGCAGCTGTTCTGGCCGTACCCCTTTAGCTTCTTCGAGCCTTTTCTTAAGAGTATCCTTCAATGTCTTATTTACTACTTCGACTTGCCCATTTGCTTGCGAATGAGCAACTGAAGAAAAGCTCTTGATGATGCCATGCCTTTCGCAGAAGTCTGTGAACATGTCACTATCAAACTGGGTGCCATTGTCTAAGATAATCTTTCTTGGCAATCCATATCGACAAACAATGTTCTTGATGACAAAATCAAGTACTTTCTTTGTCGTTATGGTTGCGAGTGGTTCAGCCTCGGCTCATTTGGTGAAGTATTCGACTGCCACAACTGCGTATTTCACCCCACCTTTTCCTGTCGGCAAGGACCCAATTAAATCTATACCCCAGATTGCGAAGGGCCATGGACTTTGCATTTGCTTTAACTCATTAGGAGTCGCCCGTGGGATTTTGGAAAACCTCTGACATGTATCACATTTTCGCACAAGCTCCATCGAGTCTTCGCTCATGGTCGCCCAGAAATAACCCTGCCTTAGGATGTTCTTTGATAAGCTCTGCCCCCCAGCGTTGTCTCCACAGAAGCCTTCATGCACTTCCTTCATCAGCTCTTTAGCCTTTTCTGGTGTAACACATCTGAGCAGTGGCATTGAGTATCCTCTTCGGTATAGAACACCATCAACCAGGATATACCTAACAGCCTGTCTCTGAAGGGTCCTGGCTTTGTTTCTATCTGCTGGTAGTATACCGCTCGTGAGATACTCCAAGTATGGTGCCATCCAGGTATCTGCTAACCGGACCTCCATATTGGTTTCGTCTGCTCGTATGCTTGACTCGTGTAGCCGTTCAACTGGCACTATATTTAAAGTGTCAGCATCTTTTGCACTCGCGAATTTGGCTAAGGCATCTACATTTGAATTCTGATCTCGAGGTATTTGCTGGAGGGTTTATTTTTCAAATTGCGCCAACAAATCTTTTGTTTTGTTCAGATAGGTGATGGCTGTCGTATACCACACAAATTTAACAATAATTTTTCTTTCAATACTTTCAATTATTTCAGTACAATAGCAAGTACAGGTCGAACCCACGAGGACTATCGTTCACTTTATTATTCAAGAATTAAGACTAAAACTTAAAAGGGGATTTTGATTTTTTTTGCAAAATTAAATAACATAAATTAAAAAGCAAAATAAAGATTTGGATTATGATATTAAAAAGCAGTTAAAGGTTAATCTCCACCCTCGACAATCATTCCTAATCACTAATAATAAATATTATTCCAATTTCTCAATTAAACTATTAACCCCGCAGATAACACTAAAGCAGATAATTATCCCAGTCTCCCTATTATAAATAATCAAGGCGAAGCGCTCAATAATTAACTCTTTTATCTAAGCAATAAATCTATGAAGCATACAATATATTTAACTTAGATAAAGCATTAAGTTCTATGGAAACAAGTTAATCTAGGCAATAAATTAATGAAGCATATAATTCATTTAACCTAGGTTCTATTTTTCATCACAATCAACAATTCTTTTGACTTAACTATCAATTACAATTTATCACACACACTTAGAATCCTAAACTATTAGGTGAGTAGTAATTCTAAGATGACAATTGAACAATGTAAAACCTTAATTAGTTGGCCACCTAACAAGAAATTACAAGATTCATAACATTCAATTGGAAAAATGGAAACAATCTAATATTGAGAGAAATTGAAGAACAATATTCATTATTAATAATCAAGAATTCATGTCTTGGGTTTTGAATTAACCCTTAACCTAAAAAGAATCTACTCCATAATTGTAATCATAATCACAAACATAATTATAATTAAAATTAAAGAGATAAAGGGAAGAAAAGAAACTAGATGGATGAACAAGATTGTTGTCGCGTTGTAGTCTTCTCTCCAGCCCCTTCTGAGTCTCTTTTTCTCTCTAAACCGTAATCAAAACTTAATCTAAAATTAACCCTAATAATTATTTATAGTCTCAATTAAATTCTAATTAAAAAGAAATAAAAAATCTGAAAACGACGTCGCGAGCCGCGGCCTGAATTATGCGAGCCGCGGCCTAGAATGAATTATGTGCCTAAATCTGTCCCTCAGGCAGCGGCCTGAAATTTTCGCACAGCGGCCTGTCTGGAAGAAAAATTCTGAAAGTGCAATTTCCACTTAAAGTGTAGCGCCCTGAGTTTTATGAGCCGCGGCCTACCTCCAAATTCTTCAATTCTTGATCTTAGAAAGCTTCCACAATGCCACCACTTCCACATTTCAATCCCGAAAGCTTTGAATACTCCTAAAACTTTATTTTAACTACACTTTCCATCAAAATGTCAGATTTATCATCATAAAACGCAACGTAGAAAATATGTGGTAGAATCACAAAACTTAGTGAAAACTATTAAAAATGCTATCATAACACCATCCAAGCATAGAAAAACCTAGCAAATATTAATACAAAAATGACCTTATCAATAGGCCACCATTTTTAGGCCTCGTGCTTGATACTCCCCTAATACCTGATTCACTACCAGCTGTGAATCACTATAAATATCCAGCACTTTAATGTTCATGTCTTTGGCTAACCTTAACCCAGCGAGTAGGGCTTCATACTCAGCTTCGTTGTTTGAAGCGGTGAAATCAAACCTAATTGCGCAGTGAAATCGATGCCCTTCTGGCGTTATCAATATCACTCCTGCTCATGCGTGATATTCGTTGGATGATCCATCTGTGAATAGCTTCCACGAAGGAGCTTCAACTTGAGGCTCAGGCGCACTAGGCTTTTCACCCTGCTCGTTGTTTGGGAGTTCAGTAAATTCGGCAATGAAATCAGCCAAGACTTGTCCTTTTATTGCTGCTCGCGGTGAGTATGTTATATCAAACTGCCCGAGTTCGACTGCCCATTTCAACAAATGACCAGCAGCCTCTACCTTTTGCAAAACTTGCCAAAGGGGCTGGTCAGTCAAGACCGTGATTGGATGGGCTTGGAAGTAAGGACGTAACTTCCTTGAGGCCAAAATTAGGCAATAGGCTAATCTTTCAAAGGGAGGATATCTCAATTCGGCCCCGATTAACCTCTTGCTCACATAATACACCGCCTTTTGTACGCCTTCTTCTTCTCTTACTAACATTGCATCAGCAGCATATTCGGTGATCGCCAGGTATATTAACAAAGTTTCCCCATCTATAGGCTTTGATAAGACGGGAGGCTGTGACATGTGCGCTTTTAAGGCTTGGAAAGCCTATTCACAGTCTTCAGTCCACTCGAACTTCTTGTTGCCCCTAAGTAGATTAAAGAAAGGGACACACTTATCTGTTGATTTTGAAATAAATCTACTGAGCACGGCAATTCTTCCAGTCAAACTTTGCACATCTTTGATCTTTATTGGTATTAGCCTCGATTCCTCTCGAATTAACGATGAACCCCAAGAACTTCCCTGATCCTACCCCAAAGGAACACTTGAGAGGATTTAGCTTCATTTGATATTTGTTCAGAAAATTGAAACACTCTTGTAAATCCTTCACATGTCCTTCTGCCTTTTTTGACTTTACCAGCATGTCATCAACGTACACCTCCATGTTTACCCCGATCAACTCCTTAAACATGTGGTTAACTAGTCACTGGTAAGTCGCACTAGCATTTTTCAATCCGAAGGGCATTACTTTATAACAGTATAGCCCTGTATCGGTCCAAAAGCTAGTGTGATCCTCGTCAGGGGGATGCATACTAATCTGATTGTACCCTGAGTATGCATCCATGAAGGAGAGGATCTCATGGCCTATAGTTGCATCGACTAGCTGGTCGATCCTTGGGAGTGGGAAGCAATCTTTAGGGCAGGCTTTATTAAGGTCTGTGAAATCCACACAGGTCCGCCATTTGCCATTCGGCTTGGGAACCAGTACTAGATTAGAGACCCATGATGGATAAAACGCCACCCTGATGAACCCATTCTCCTTTAGTTTTTCAACTTCCTCCTTCAAGGCTTTTGATCTGTCTTTATCGAGCAGCCTTCTTTTCTGTTGCACGGGTGGAAAGTTTTTGTTGACGTTCAGGACATGGCTGATGACTGCAGGATTTATCCCAGCCATGTCTTTATGTGACCAGGCGAAAACTTCCTGGTTCTTCCTTAAAAATTCCACCAGTGCATGTTTGGTTGTTGCTTCTAAATTTTTGCCGACCTTTACAACTTTGGTCGAAAACTCTTCGTCAAGCTGGACCTCCTCAAGGTCCTCGACAGGTCCTACATCTTCTTCAAAATCCCCAAAGCGAGGATCTAAGTCTCTATCCTCACTTTGGGCAACACCCTATTTGGTGACTTCATCACCTGATTGAGCTTGTACATCAATGGCCATCTGCAACTTTTTTGGGGGAGCACTCCTCGACATACCCTTCTTGGCCCTAGTGATTGAGGCATTATAGCACTCCCTTGCTTCCCTCTGGTTTCCCAATACGCATCCTACCCCTGCGTCTATTGGGAATTTCATGGCCAGGTGCCATATAGAGGTGACGGCCTGAAGGTCGACCAGTATGGGCCTTCCAATTACAGCATTGTAGGCTGAAGAACAATCAACTACTATGAAAGTAGTAAGTAATGTCCTAGTGGCGGGCGCAGTACCTGCTGTTACTGGAAGCCTGATTGACCCTGTTGGAGCGAGTCCCTCACTAGAGAAACCATAAATTGTTTGGTTGCAGGGCTCCAAGTCCTTGACATACAACTTCATTCGTTCCAGGGAAGATTTATACAGGATGTTAACTGAACTTCCTGTATTGACCAGTACTATTTTCACCATCATGTTGTCAATCTGAACATCCACGACCAGCAGATTGGAATGTGGGAACCGGACATGCTGGGCATCACAATCAGAGAATGTTATTGCACCGTCCTCTGTTCGAGCCTTCTTTGATGCCCGATCCTCCACAATCATCATCTCGATGTCCTGGACATGACGTAGGGTCCAAGCGTATCGTTCCCTTGCCTTTCCGCTGTATCCCGCAAGATGCGGGCCTCCGTAGATGGTAAGTAAGGTGCCAGCCACAAGGTCAGGCTATAAAGGTGGCGAGCGTTGGCGTGTAGGCACCTGCTCGTTGCCACCTGGAGCCTCTCGTTGGGAAGCTCCCGCGGCCCGCATGTATCTCCTCAAGTGTCCTTGTCTAATAAGGAACTCGATTTCATCCTTTAGCTGGTTACACTCGTTTGTATCGTGTCTGTAATCTTTATGAAAATGACAGAACTTGGTCGTATCCCTTTTTGAAATATCCTTTCAGATGGCAGCGGGTCTTTTGTAAGGCACACTGGAACTTGTGGACACCTCTGCTCGAGACTCGACAAGTGCAGTGTAGTTGGTGAACATTGGCTCATAACGATTTCCCTTAGCTCGCTTACTCTCGGAGGTAAAGGGTTCATTATGGGGCCTCTTCCCCCCATTCTTGTCGTTGCCATTCCCGTTGCCATTGGGTTTTGACCCATTGGCGGTTTTGGCGGGGTCTTCAGTCCCCTTATCTTTATTTGGGGTCTTTCCCTCGCTGGAAATTGCATCCTCGAGCTTGATGTATCGATCAGCTCGATCCAAAAATTATTGGGTAGTTTTAACCCCATGCTTCCTGAGGCTACTCCAAAGAGGCGTACGAAACCTAACTCCTGCAGTTAGGGCCATCATTTTGCCTTCGTCTCCCACTATTTTGGCCCCAGCCGTTGCTCGCATGAAATGCTGGACGTAGTCTTTCAGTGGTTCTCCTTCTTGCTGGCGTATCTCGACCAGCTGGTTTGCCTCAGTTGGGTACACACGACCCGCATAGAATTTTCCATAAAACTCCTTTACAAACATCTCTCAAGATACAATACTTGTAGGAGGGAACTTAAAGAACCACTCCTGTGCAGCATCAGAAAGTGTTGCAGGAAAGATTCCGCACCGAGTGTCTTCAGACACTTTCTGAATGTCCATTTGTATCTTAAAATATTTCGAATTATCTATATATTTTTATTTACCTTCTTAAATCGAGCATAAGCATAAGAAGTCGATCCATGGAGACTTGGATACTTCTGTTTTGCTCTGTTGACAACATTTTCCTTTGAGCATGCTATGAACTATGGAGTGGTGAAAAGGTCAACCAACTTCAGCCAACTCTTGTTGTCCATGTCCTCCAGTGGATTCTTTCTGGCTGTCTTGATATCATCATACTCTCTATGTTCATCGAAGTGTCTTTTCTTGCGACCTTTTCTATCCTTGTAGCGATCCTGAAACTCTCGCTCAATCCCAGTCTCTATCAGTCTCCACTCAAGGAGAGCTTGGGGAAGAATGAAAAATTCCTTCAAAAAAATGGTGAGATTTTTTAAATATTAAAAAAATATTACATGTGAATAAGTTGATAAATTTACCTCAAGCATTTGCATCAATCCTATCATGTGCTCATCCAGAGCAGTCTGCCACGAGTCATAATATAATAGGACATGGTGACCAATAAGGTTACCAATAAGTCTCGTGAACAATGTCCCAAAATCACCAATTGCTTTGTAGGTTCCCTCCTTCACATCAAATTGTAGAGCCAATGGACCTTTATTGTCGTTGACGAGCTGCTGCAAATTTTTGGATCGAGACCGACCTCTTTTTTTTGCAGGAGCCACTGCATATGTTAAATAAACAATACAAATAAATTGGATAAAATAATAACAATTTGTCATTTATTGAGAAAAGATATAATAATTATAGTATATTACCTGTCTCACAGGAAGTAGGAACTCGCGTGGGATCTGGAGGAGGAGGATCCGCTCCATCACCGCCATGAGAACGAGCAACAGTAGCAGACATATCTTTGCATTTTAATTAATTATTAACTTAAAATCAGTTATAGTTGGAGGTTAATTACATAACTTAAATAATTTTGGTAATGCATTTGAGACTATTGAAAAACAAACATTATTGAGAAAAGTCATATATTGATTGAAAAGTCTTGAAATTAAATCATACACATTAAACATACAAATATGAATATGCATAAGAAAATATTATTCATCATCAATGTCGATTCCTACATCATCATCTCTACTTTCTAAATCATCTTCACTAATTTTTTCATCATCATCGTCATTGATGAAATCATCATCCACATCCGGAACAGATCGAGACATTTCCCTAATTATGCTAATGTGACCAGGTTGATCAAAATGCATAATCTTTAACTCTCCTAATTCCACAGTTTGCACAAAATTTGATGAAGTGCTATCATGCACGACATCAACCTTGTTATCATCATTAATACTTGGATGATCCCAGATTTTTCGATGATTGACTTCTTCTACTACCTTCCAATTTTTGTTTCTTGAAGGATCTTCCAAGTAGAAAATTTTTCTTGAGTGGCAAGAATAAATTGATCGCTCTTGTACCATTCAAAATTAATCATGATACTAGTTATGTTATTCTCAGTAACATTTTGACCCTTGCTTGCATCGGTGTTGAATCATTTGCATCGAAACAATACTACCGAGTAACCATGGGAATATCATAACTCTACAATCTCCTCAAGTTGGCCATAGAAAGTGAAACCATCGACTCTTGGCATCGAAACTCCACTATTTTGAGTGGTACATCTTTCGTCATTACTATGGACCAAAAACATCACATTGTTAACAATGCAAGCCGTGTAGGACTATGCATTCTGATTGGACCCGTTTTCTAAAGCAAATAATTTATCAGTACACTCAGTTGACTGTACTTGTCGCAAATGACCCATCTATAGAGTATGACACAAAAAAAGAAAACATAATGAGATAAGTATTAATCCATACGAATTTCGTAAGAATTCTACAATTTCGATAATTTACCTTCAATTTAAACCAGCTAGGGAAATCTTTTTGAAGATTTATGTTTGAATTTTCTTGAAGACATTCACTGTATAGCACAAGGATTAAGGTAAGATAACAGTTTGCTGTGAATTAAATTTAATGAATTCATATATGTGTTGAGCTACTTACTCCATATATGGTTTGATATCAGGGAAATTGTTGAGTACAAACCACTCCGCTTCTTTTCGATGAAGATAGTCAAGGGATATGATTTTCTTTTTGCTACTTGGACGACATTGTGATTCAAAAACTAACAACTATCTTTTAGGAATAACAATATACACATTTATTTCCGGACGATTAAATTTAGTTTGTACGCCCTGAAGATATTGGGAACAAAAAGTCAAAGCTTCATCGGCAACATAACCCTCTGCTATAGAACCTTCAGGGGGCGTCTTATTCCTAACATAATTTTTCAACTTATTCATATATCGCTCAAACGGATACATCCACCTCATGTAAACTGGTCCTCTAATGATATCTTCTTGCGGTAAATGAAGAATTAAATGAGTCATTATGTCAAAAAAGGCTGGAGGAAAAATTAACTCCAACTTGCACAAAATTTGTATCACTTGATCTTCTGCATTCTCCATGTCCTTAACAACCAATGTATGAGCACAAATTTTCTTAAAGAAATTGCAAAGCTCAATGATTATCTTCGAAATAGACTTATCCAAGTAGCCTCGAACTCCTACCGGCAACAGACGTTGCATAAGAATGTGACAATCATGCGATTTCAACCCAACAATATTGCCATCATTGTCAGTTACTTTCTTAGAGAAATTTGAACCGAAGCCATCAGGAAGTCTAACTCCTTTTACAAATTGAGAAAAAAATCATCTATCATCCGGTGTGAAAGAGTACATAGGATGTGGTTTGATCAACTTCGTACCGTCTTCCTTGAGGTGCAACTCTTTTCGGATACCCTAATTCTTCAAGTCTACTCGTGCGTTGGCGGTGTCTTTAGATTTCTCATTCATAAGAAAAGTACCGAGTAAATTGTCGCAAACATTTTTCTCTACATGCATCACATCTAAATTGTACTTCAATTCAAGTTCGGACTAGTAACCAAGTTCAAAGAAAATGCTCATTTTACTCCAATTAAGCTCTTTTGGATCTCGCTTTCTTTTCACACCCCCGAAATTGACATGTTTACCCGACAAACGATCTGGAACATGCACCAATTGTTTGATTATGTCTTAACTAATGAATTTTCTTGGAGGACATCATTTTTCATATGTCCCATCAAACATGCGACTCTTCCTCCACTTATGCGTAGAATATAAGAATCTTCTATGACCAACATAAGCCATCTTCCCAATTACCCGTCATGAAGGAGTGTCTTCGTTGCATGAAGGACATGTCATATATCCTTGGTCACTCCAACCAGAAAAACTACTACGTACCGGAAAATCATTGATAGTCCATAATAGTGCTACACGCATTCTGAATACAATGTTCGTTGCAGTGTCTTTGGTTTGAACTCTTTCAATTCATCTACCACAGGCCTCAAAAAGACATCCATGTCCTTCCCAGATGATTTCGGACAGCGAATCCATAAGGCCAACATGAATGATGACTCTTTCATGCACAACTAAGGAGGCATATTGTACGTGCAGAATATTACCAGCCACAGGTTGTAAGATAAACTCATGTTACCAAGTGGATTAAAACCATCAGCAGCCAAACCCAATCGAGTGTTTCTGGTTTCTTTGGAAAAATCATAAGGAGTCAAAGGGAAGTATCGCAACACTTTGTGGGTGACTTTTTCCCCTTTGTGTCTTTGTTAACCCATCAACTCTCACCACTTACAGGACAACTCTGTTTTTGGGAATTCTCCTTCCAGAAAAAACAACAGTGTACTTGCAAGCATGAATTGATTGATAACCTAACCCTAACTTCCTCGTTTTTTTCTTAGACTCATAGAATGAAGTCAGAATCGTATTCTCCTTCGGGAATGAAAATTTCATAAACTTCAAAAGTTCATCAAAGGAACTATTTGTCCATTTATTCATAACCTTCATGTGCATCATCTTCACCAAGAAGTTCAAGGAAGACAACCAAGTACAACCAGGGTATAACTTAGCTTCGACCTCTTGAAACAAGTCATCAAATTGATTCTCTGCACTATTTCCACCACTATCTAAAATTCCTTCATTTACGCCTTCTTCATTAGTGTCTTGTTCACCAATAACATCATTTATGATGTCAATCATCTCATCAGTCACTGGAGCCCGGTCGTCCACTGCTGGAGGCATATCAACTTCATCGTAGTAGGTCCATGTAACGACCCAAATTTACTAATAAGACTTAAGGGTCTTGATTAGTGTGCTGGGAGGGCGCAACTGGATTATATGTGATTTAATTATTAAAATCATGTTATATGATTATTTGAATATCTGTGATGCATGACTATGTGTATTAGTATGCATGTAGGCCCTGATTAGATTAGACGGGCATAATCGTAATTTTGGCCCGTTGAGGTCATAACTGTATATATATGTGATAAATTGTCGATACCACATTATTATGTGGATATATTCGCAATCTGTGACTCGAGACGATCCTAGTGAGCGATTCAGCGAAAAAGTCATGGCGGGGATTTATACCCGGCTCGGGACGAGCGTAGGGGTATTTCTGGGAATTTAGAGAATATATTGGAGTCTATTTTGATATTGGGGAATATAGTTGGTGATTATTTAGGTGTTGGGAAGTAAGTGGTAAATATTAGAGACACTCGAGGAATTAGCGCGAATTGGGAATAAATGCCCTTGGATGGATTAAAGGTTAAATTTTAATGGGAGGGTATTGTGTTCATTTGGCTTACAAGGGATAAGAGTTAAGTGTTGTTTTGGCTTTATGCCTTAGTGGGAAGTCTAGAATCTGAAGGAAGTTAAAGAAAAGAAGAAGAAAAAGAAAGAAGGAAAACAGGGGTCATTTCTTCTCCCATTCGGTTTAGGTTTCTTCCTCATTTCTTCAAGGAGTTTTGAGCTGAAATTCAGGGAGAGTCTGGGCAGGAGCTTGAGGCTAGGGTTCTTGGTTTGTCTTGTGGAATTAGCAAGGAGTTAGAAAGAGAAGTCCAATCATTTGAGGTAAGGTCTAAGGTTGTTTTTCAGTTTCTAGATCTTAGTATTGATATGGATTTTGAGCTGAGCTTTGATGGAGAATTCTAGGGAGTTGAGGCTGAAGCTTTGAGGAGGTGAAGGCTAAGCTAGTGTGGAGGATAACCTAAGTTGAGCTCATCCATCAAAGGTAAGAAACTCTAGTTTCAAGCTTTGTGATTTCTGTGGTTTTGCTGGGATTTTGAATTTTAGGTTCAGCCATGGTGGATTTTGTGTTTTGGGGTGCATGTGATTGAATTTCTTGTGGTTGGGACTAATGGGACTTATCGAAGTTTGGTTGAGTTTTGGAAAGATTTGACTCGGGAAAATTCGAAGGGGAAAATCTGTGTTGGGCTGTGCTGTGACTAGCGCTACAGCGCTAGTCACTGGGCGCTGTAGCGTTAGACCCTGAAGTTCCTGAGCCTTTTGGCTCTGTTTGTAGCACTATAGCACTCTCATTAGGGTGCTGTAGCACTACCCTGTTTCCAGAAAGGGGTTTTTTGGTTATTTTCAAGGGTTTTTGCCCGGGGATTCGGGGTTTAATTCCACCACCTCGTTTGGTGGAATTAGGGCTTCCCGAGGGTTCGGGATTGGTCCTGAGGCTAGGTTTTTTATTTAAGGTTTGGTGATGATTATGATCTATGGCTATGACTAGGTGTACGCTAGGGCTCAGGCAGGATCGTGCTTGAGGATCAAATTGAACAAAGCTAGCAAATCTAAAGGTAAGAAAACTACACCCGGTTATGTGTTTGTGATGGGACTAAGAGCTCCCTATATCTGTATGATGTCATAGATGGTATTATGCCATGGGACATGTGATAAACGACCTAAGGGTGCCGTAAATAATACTTGCACACAGGGCGCGACTCGGCCACTGGTAGCTGAGGATAGCTTAATATTCACTGAGCTCGGTTTAAGCGGGTCGGAGTCAGTGGGATAAATAGAGGGTGCGGCCTAAGGGCGTTAACCCTAGTTATCATATGTGAATTGATTACTGATATGAAATGATATACTTAGTATGTCGAATACTTGATTAACATGAATGCTTAGACTGTTGAGTACATGCTTATGCAGTATGAGTTATTTGATTGTCTGTTAAATGATTTTGCTCTGTTATTGTGTTTTCTTGCTGAGCCTTGGCTCACGGGTGCTACGTGGTGCAGGTAAAGGCAAAGGAAAGTTGGACCAACCCTGAGATGGAGAGCTGCGGGGCTAAATGTACATGGTCAGCTGATCGACCGCCACGGGCGAGGAGTGGAACAGGACGAGAAAAGCCTACTTGTCTATGTTTTCCTTAGAGTGGCTAGCAACTATGTTTAAATCTTAATTCTTTTGTAAACGGTCTTAAACTTATTACTTTTGGGATCCTATGTAAAAAGAAAATGTTTATTTATAAGAAATAAAGCTTTTGAGACCAAAATCTTTTAACCCTAGTTCAACTATAGTTTCAGTAACACGTTTATAACTAAATGACTTGATTAGCAAGTCTTGCACCTTTATAAACACACAGTGTAACGGTCTTGGCTATCCAGGGCATTACAGTCCACTTCACATATCGCTGCAGAAACCCATATCTATGTATGTGAGCCTCCACCACATCCAGTTTCTAATTTAGCATATTGACACACTGAACGCATGGGCATCTGACTTATCCCGAAGCATTCACATGATTGTTGGCCATTTGTATAAATGCTTGAAGACCATTCCAAAACTCATCAGAGTTATATCGTCTATTAGTTATCCGACTCTTGTCAATCGTCATAACTGATTCAAGTGGAAAATATATTATCACAGTGTGATAATCATAAAAAAAAAAACTACATTTATTTGCTAATAATTTTTTTGTCACCAAAACACTAATTTTTTCAAGTAAATTGTGAAATCTTATGAATAAATTATTAAATTTTATGAATATATATTATCAAATTTTATGAATATATATTATTGTTAGATATGAATGTATTATAAAGTTTCGTTATATAATCAAATATTTAATTATAATTATTTTTATGCTATTTAATAATTATCAAATTCTTAATATAATTTTCACTTTTTATTTTTAAAAATAACAATAAAGTTTTATTATGTTAGAATGATTATTTTAATTTTAACTTAATTTTAAGATTAAAGTTAACTTAATTACCTATTTTATCTACATATATTATCAAATTTTATGAATATATTATAAAATTAATTAAATAAATAAATATTTGATTATAAATTTATTAATTTACCATTAAAGATTATTATTTTAATTTCTACTTATTTTATAAAAAAATATTAATAAAGTTTTATACTTGTAAAATTATTATTTTAATTTACACTTTATAATTTTTTTAATTCATTTTTATTAATTGCTTTAAAATTTATTAATTAAAATTTTTAATCACACTAGTTTTAAAACTACTTTGTAATACTTAGTTTTTCTAAATCTACAAAAATTTCTACAGCATAACGGCTATAATCTAGTCTATCCCAAAATTCAAAATCTGCATAAAAACATATAAAACAGTCCCAGAACATACATAAAATTTAATACAATTATTTGAATTCACAAATAAACAACAAAAACATATTATAAACATATTCACAAATCAATATATTATTTATATAACCTAACTTATATATAATTCAAAACAAAAATTTTATTTAACCTAACATATATACAATTGAAAACAAAAAATTATAACAAACATCTAATCATATTAATCTAACCTACCACACAATTTAAAAATATATTTCACATTCACTTTTATATACATACAAACATATTCACATAATCACATTTATATACAAATACTTATACATATATTTAACATATCATACAATTTTTTATAACATAACATTTAATTAAATTAAATTAACAAAATTAAAAATCACAAATATAATTAAATTAACAATACAAATTCCTAAAATGAAAAACAAAATTCCACACTATCTAAAATAACTAATTACACAATTTAAAACATAATTTAACTATTAATCAATCACAAAATATTTTTTAAAAAAATTACCCAAGACTCAGGCTGGGGGATTATCCAAAGGCAAAGGCTAGGGATGATGCTCCAATACCCAAATCTGAAAAAGAAAACAAAAAAAAAGTGAAAACTCATCTCCACCAAATACAAAATGCACACATACATTAAGAAAAAAATACATATTAAATGATATAATAGCAAGATAGTGAGTTTAGACTACCGAAACTTGGGAGAAATTGGCCAAAACAGGGTTGGGCGACGTTGGGTGGCGCTGGGAGGCGGAGAAAAATAGAGAGTTTCTCTGTTTTTTTTTTTAAGAAAACAGAGCAAAATGAGGAAGAATGCCTCTGCCTGAGGGTTATATCGCTGTGACCTATAGCGAAGACATGTCGTTGCTATAAGTAATGACTAGTTGTCGCTGATATCAAACACACTGTTTTACTCAAACGGTGAAACCCTACAACGACAACATGTCGTTGCTGTAGGATAGTGAATAGTACACGAATCCTCTCATGTGCTACGCGTCCACTACATGTCATCGCTATAGGCATTGAAAATTTGACTTAAATTTTTTTACGATTCACTTTCCCAGGTTTTTTTGGACCCGATTGCGACGACATGTCGTCACTATAGAGTACAAAATAATTGACCAGTTGATTAAATTGGACTCTATAGCGACAACATATCGTCGCTATAGGGAGTGAAAAATAGGAAACAAACTCTTGACGGTTAAGTTACCTCTCTGTCCTACAGCGATGACATGTCTTCGCTCTAGAATAAAATATTTCTCTCCTTTTTTCCACAATTACTCTACAGCGACGACAAGTCGTCGCTATATGGGGTGCAAATAGGCAACCAAATCTGGGTGTTTGAGTTCCCTCTCCATCCAATAGCGACGACATGTCGTTACTATAGCCAAATATATTTCCCTCTTTTATTTCGATGAAGACCCTACAGCGACGATATGTCGTCGCCATAAAGTCAGTTTTCGCCTCTTGTTCCCTCCAAATTCCTGTTACCCTAGGGTACTAGGAATTTGGAGGACCTGATCGTGTATTGTTGACGACCCTACAACGACGACATGTTGTCGCTGTAGCTTATTTTTTTAATAAATTAAGAAAAAAGAATTTTTCGTGGATTTCAATTACATACAACGATAACTTTGGAGTTGTCGCAATAGATGTCGTCGCTATATATTATTTTTCTTGTAGTGATTTGAGTAAAACTAGCCAAAAAAATGACTGGGAAAAGTAACTCCTCAATTTACACCCATCGAAAGAGCCATAAGGAGTTATGGAAAAAAAAACTTTATTAGCTGAAGGCGGATAAATAATAGTATAAGAAACATACTTAAAATTAGGAATCCAATAGTCATGGAGTATTGAAATAGAGTTACCATTGCTAATATTTCAAATAATACCCCATCTAAAAAGATCTCTACCCTAAAGTATGATTTTTCAATTAAAAGAAAGAGAATGTCTCAATTTATCATAAAAAAAAAAATTAGTTTGAGAATGATATCTAGTTTCCAAAAATTTACTAAGAAAAAAGCTAGGGTTAGAAAAGAAACACCACGCTTATTTAGCTGACATAGCTTGGTTAAAATGAACAAGGGAACGAAGCCACCCAAAAAACTTTGACTTACAAAGGAAAGACCATCTTTTCCGATGTGATTTAGAATTTTGACCTAAAGAACCCCACCAAAATTTAGCTATACATGACTCAAGTTCTTAACTTATAGGAAGTTTAAAACATGTTATGGCATAGGAAAGAACAACCTGAACTATAGCCTTAAGTAACACCTCATTACTAGCTCGAGAAAAACATTGATTAATATTCCAAGAATCAAGATAATTAAGACCAATATTGAATAAAATCAAAAGCTCATTTTGTGATATATTAAAGCACTAATTAAAGAAAACCAAGGTATTTACTCATAAACAACTTTGCATCTATTCCTAAAACATCATGAACAACATTCGATCACATTGAGCCATTTGGGAGAAAACAAAATCGAAGACTTAGAGAAATTAACCATCTAAGCAGAAGCTCTATAGTAAATATCTAAAGCATCGATCTTTAACAGCACAACAAGACTCTTTATTAACAAGAAAAAAAAAAGTATCAACAACAAAAAAAGATAGGAAAAAAATGAGCATTACGAGAAATACAAATGCCATTCAAATCCCGAGATTGTTCCTTAAGTCTTAAAACATAAGAAAGCCTTCCGAACATATTAAAAGCAAATAAGGGAAAAGAGGATTGCCCTGCCTAATACCTCTTGAAGGAATAACATGACCATGAAGTAGATTATTGTTGTGATTAAGACAATCACAATAGACAAGAATATTTTCTGAACACAATTTGAATCAAAGAATAGAAGAAAACATGAACAAGATCATAGAAACTTATCTAAAAAAACAATAAGAAAAAGAACACCAGTAAATATGTGGTTTAGCACCAATGTGATGTATACATCCATAGGGAAATAGATGTGTCTTCTTTTATTCCAGATCAATCTCCAAGTAAAAAGTGGGACAAACCTAGTCGTGTGGCGCCTTGAGCCCCTACTCAAAAAATATATATTTTATTTTATTAGATTATTAATTTTTTACAAATTATTAACAAAAAAATCCTATAAATATTTTCTTAACACATAAGTCGCACAAAATACATAAAATTTATACAAATAACTACAAATTTTATTTTACGTATAATTTTGATTTTAAGCCCCCATAGAACAAAATTCCTGGGTCTGTCACTAAGTACAAAACAAGATTCAAATTACAATGTGTCTTCAACACAAAACCTCAACAATACAAGAATGAAAACTAAACTCTTCTTGAGAGAACTACACATTTCTTGACTAACTTTCTCTAAGTGAAAACTGATCTCACAACTTGATCACTCAACTAATTCCAAATTTGCTTGAGATAGAAACTTATATAGCTAGCACAAAAAATCTCTATCAACTAACTCAACTAAAACTTAAAAGTGTTATCCAATAAGCACATGTCACATGGAGAAGTAACTTAATCACCCTTAACAACTATTAATACAAAAACTAAAAGAAATAGAATGCAAACACTTTACAATAAGAATAACAAAACAAGGACAAAAGTTCACATGCAACATAAGTTTGTTAACAAAATCTCATTGCACTCTATCAAAAGAGTTTGCCATATCTAATTTCATAGCAACCCAACCTATTTTACCAATTTTTCTATAATTAATAGAGCATGAACAACTTCTTGAGTAATAAGAATGACAAAAGTTGATATGCAACATAACTTTGTTAACAAAATCTCATTGCACTCTATCAAAAGAGTTTGCCATGTCTAATTTCGTAGCAACCCAACCTATTTTAGTAATTTTTTATAATTAATACAGCATGAGCAACTTCTTGAGCAATAAGAATATTATAAAAAAAAATGATACAATTAAGCAAAATGAACACTTTCAAAAGGAGAAATAAGACGAGCAAGAATAAGTTTCAAACGATTAACTAAAGCTCTAGAAATAACTTTATAAAAAAGTAGAATATATGCATATAGATCTAAAATCCTTAAGTGAACGAGGGTTTTTCTTTTTAAGAATTGAAACAACAAGAGTAGAATTAATAGAAGAAATTTCACCATCATCATTTAGAAAAGCAAGAGTAGCATTAATCAAATCAGAGCCAAAAAAATCCCAATTTTTTAATTTCTTTATGCTTGGATAGTATTAGTTTTGAGTGATTTTAATGATTTTTATTTTATTTTTGGTGTTTTGTGATTTTTAGGCTAAGACGAATTTTTAAGAGTTAAAATACACATTTATTATTATTCAAATCAATTAAATTTTAATTAATATTCCCATAGGGATTATTTGATATATTTTTAATTTGGAAATATTTAGTATTAATTTGATTTATTTTTTGTATTGGAAAATATGGTATTTTTGTAATAGAAAATAAATGAAGTGATAAAGAGAAGCTTTAATCCATTGAAAGAAGGCTCAGCCTATAGTCAAAGAGCCCATTACGCCTGAAGCGAAGAAGCCAACCAAGCAACTTGAGCTAAGCCGTCGTGTAGCAGAGCCGCAAGCCCTTTCCCTTTGAGCCTGTTATGTGTCACACAAGGACATAACCTGCATCAATGATTAGTGGGGTCCCTGCTAGTCTACTTGTCTCAGTGTGAGTGTCTCTCACCATCCAATGAATGGGCAAGCAATATACACGTGTGAGTGAGCAATATACACGTGCAAAACGGTATAGGTCTCACACACCCCAATTCGAAAGAGAATGTCATTCACGTGCAAGTGTGGAGAAGCTTATCATTCATATTTTTGTTATGGATTCTCAAGGCTTCATTAAACTAAAATTGCAAGGAAAACTACCTAAAACATGCATAATGTAAACCCACAACAACAAAAAAACCCCACTACTTTAGAAATTACCAACATATGTTTATTTTTGTAGGGTCTTCCTAAAATACATCTCCCTCCTCTTTCCCTTTATTTCTTTCTTCTCTCTTGTCTCTTCTCTTTTCTCTTGGAATTTCTCTTTTCTCTCTTATCTCTCACTCCTCTTTCAATCTGCCGCTCACCTTGCCGCCGCCCCACCCTACCGTCACCCACTGCTGACCCCAACGCACACACTCCACCATGCCCAAGCTTGTTCTCCACCAAATCATCCCAAAACTAATGGGCAAATAGATTTTGTGTATATATTGTGGTGGGTGTTGATTTTTAGCACTTATTAATGTATTTTGAACATATATTTGGTTATTTTTCTATTTGTTTTTGGATTTTGTTGAAGATTAATAGATCTGGAAATTTCTGCATTTTTTCATATTTGCTGCAAAAAAAAAAAAAAAAAATCGATGCACCTCACCAGACTTCACCAGACCTCGGCAAAAGTAAACATGAACATACATTACTAGACCTTGACAAAACTAAACATGAATATACCTCATGCTTCAAACATGGTTTTGACTCGCTAAGAGATTCCCCAGAAGAGTTCTACCAAATTGGCACCCCTCATGGAGACAAATTTATCTCGGATTATTGAAAAAGGAAAGTTCTTGCAGGTATACGTCATTTGCCGACATGAACTTCAAGTAAAGGATACAAATAACGATGGTGAGGTGAACTTGTTGGAAAAAACATGCTCCTGCGGCATGTTTCAAATCATTGGAATTCGTTGTGTTCATGCAGCAGATGCAGCACTGCATCGCAGTATCAACTTCTATTCATTATGTTCTTCATTTCACTACATTGAGTCTTGGAGGGAGTCGTATGCCGAAACTATATATCCTTGTGGTAACGAGGACGATTGGGAAGTCCTTGATAACATAAAGAATATGCAAGTGGGAGTACCTATGGAGAAAAATCCAGTTGGTCATCCAAGGAAGAGAAAATTGGGAAGACCAAAGACAAAACACTATTCGTCACAAGGAGAAAAAGTGGTGGTGCAATGTAAATGTAACACATGCGGTGGTAAAAGCCACAATAGGAAATCGTGCAAATATAGACCTTGAATAAATAGTAACAATTTTATTCTCTTTATATTTGCTTGTTGACATTTTATTTGAATAAATTTGAAGTTGCCAAGAAACAAATGTGTTAAGCAACGCTTTGGTCAACGACACTCAGTCAACTTATACAATTGAAATGGATTTAAAGAACTGAAATCAAGTAAACGACACAAATAGTTTATAGTGATTCGTTCCCAAGAGTTGGTAATGACCTACGTCCACTTGAACTTTTATTAATCAAAGAAGTCTCAGACCGAAGATCAAGAAAAATAAGGGTTCAACTAAGTTTCTTTAGCCTGAGAGAGAATACAATTCAGTAGGGTTTTGTATGTAAAGTGCGCACCAGTTCATCTTAGAGATAACGACTGAGAGAGATCTCTATTTATAGAGTCCCTTATTGGGCTATGGGCCCTTACAAATTAATCTAGGCCTTGCACATGTAGTGTGACATTGTTACAACTGATTACAAATTCAAATAATACGGGAAAAATACATTCAAATAACAGTTACAAAAATATCTTGTGTTATTTCACAATATCTCGTGAAATCTGGATCTATTGGAGAATTTTTCTTGCATATCGAGCAGGTTCTATCTCCGAGCAGCTTCAATGGATAGTGCTTACTTGCTCTTTCTAGAGCAGGACACTTGGTTCAAGCAGATTATGACTCCTTATGTTGGTATGGCTTCCTCGAGCAACTATTTCAATTTGACTAGCTCTCAAAGTTTATGTCAATTTTTTGCCGCATGTCTTCTTCAAATGCCACGTCAATGAGTCCAAAATTGGGTTAAACATTTGCCGCCAGGCTTATCCTGTTACGACCAATACTGGATAAACTTGCATGCTTCGACCAGATTTGTGCTTATTCAAATTCTGACACCTTTAAAATTCATAGAATCACCTTTATAAGTCATTATCACACTTCCTAGATGAGGTGATTTAAAACTTTTGGGCTCCCAACACAATCTGAAACCACATTTCGAGGAAGCAATGATGATACTTTTTGGAAAAAGGAGGTAACTTTTCGCTCTCCCACGCGTCTGACATCATATCAGCTAGAAACTAATGATGAAATGTTTTCCTACGACGTCAGCTGCTCGCATGCGAACCATGGCCTATAAATAGCCCTATCTTTTCCTTTTTCATTCTTTACGCTTTCATAAAATTCTTAAGCATCCTCTATTTGAATTCCTCTCAAACCGAAGCCTTGTTCTTCACTCTCCAAACCCCAAATTCGATTTTTACTCAAGAACCATTTCTCAATCTTTAATACAATAAGTTTCTTGAAATTTCGATCGCATTTTCTTTACTTTTGTAACTTCATGCTTTGATTTATCTATTTTTTTGATAAATTTTTTGTGTTCTTGAGCAAATTTCAGAATTTTGTTTTACATTTTCCTTGAAAAAAATTGCTAATTTTCTAGGAAAATATCTATTTGGAAAGTAAGAAAATGGTTTAGGCTTAGGGATATACTTGTTAGTGTTGACACATTGAGAAAATTCTGAAAAATAAAGGAGAAAGTGCTCGTTCTTTTCTGGAAAAATAGTGGGAATTTTTTCTCCAAAAGGTAAGTGGAAAGTTTTCGCAAATTTTTTTTTAACTGCCTTTTGGATCCAACCTAGCTTCAGCTCGAGCATAGAATCGTGTTTCTCGATCAACTCACATTTATTAGGCACACATACAAACTGGTCGAGAAACTCACTTCCCCTTTACTTTTTATAAGATGTACGCAGGTGAACAATGGGGAAGTGATTATTCAATTGATCAGGATTTGTTATAACTGCTAGTCAATGATGTGGAATGGACTCAACCAGGCATTGATCTCAATTGTGATATTTTGAAACCTACTGATGAATCTAGTGAGAATTCTCATTTTGATTTTCATTTTTTCCCGATTAGGAATATTGCCGAATGATTGAGGAATTAAACCAGGGAAGAAGGAAATTCCTTCCTACTGATTGGACTTTTTTTGTCTACCCTAACTCGGTTCATCCACTCCCTATTAGAATTCCAACCAGTGAGAGGACAACGAGTAGGTCTACATTTTTTGAAGGGGGTGTAACTGTTGCTTTATGTTCCCTAGATATGGATAGGATTAAACAAAAAACCAGACAAAGATCAGCTGCAAATCCCCAGGTCGCAAGGCACGCAACCAATGAGCAACAACCACAGTAGCAACAACAACCTCAGCAATAAGCTCCACAACAACAACAACAAAGGCAACGTCTAGAATAGCAGAAACAATAGTCGCTGTAAGAACCAGAGCAAGTGACCGACATCATAAGGCTTTGTGCCAACCAAGAGCCTCGTAAGAGGAAGAACGTACCCCAGTACATAGTTCCTGCCAGTATCCTCACTAGCGGCTCTCTTGGGGAGTACCACAAGAAGTATGGAATCAAGGGGATAAACATGGTTGTTCCCTAGGTTGACCAGCGCGCTACGCTTCCTGATAGCACATTTAGCCCCTGATCGTGTTACAATAATCAAGCAGGCGCCACTCTCCCCCTCCATGACTACTTTAGGGGCATTGCTAACTACTTCGACATTGCCCAATTTCAAATAAAACCAAATGGATATCTAATTCTTTCAACATTATATATCCTTTATCACATGTAAGGGTGGGATGCTCCTACTCCTCAAGAGGTTCATTACCTCTTTGACTTGAAGTCGAACCTAGGCCAGCAAGGTACATGATTCTTCTATTTCTGTCATAGGAACATGACCATGGTGTTCCTAACATAGCCCACGTTTAGGAGCAATGTGGGTGATTATTTCAAAGAATACTTTCTGACGACTGACCTGATAATTCATAGTTTTTCTTTTTCACATTCTTCCTTGACACTAGTGCTTAGTTTTATTTCTTTTACTGTACTATTTTCGTGGGAACAACCTCTTCCTATGTCGAACATGGTAAGATGAGAAGCAGCCTTGAATAGACTTTCTTTTGAGTAGATTAACTGCAGACTGCTCGTGACAAAGGATAATTTTAGAGAGGTCGATCTACTCAACACCCACCAGAACTGTGAGGGAGGCATCACTGAGGATGCATCTGATAAAAGCACTGTTGACTCGGTAGTTTGCGAGGAGGTGGAGCGATCCTAACAACCCCAAGTTATCTCTGTCCCTCAAAGGAGAAGGACAACAGGGAATAACATTAGGGAGCAAGAGGATGCTCCTCGCCCAAGAGCTCCAGCACCTTCTGCGGACAAAGGGAACGACAAACAGGTGCTGGAGGAAGAGGACGAGGACAAGGAAGATCCTCTTGATATGTGCTCCTCTTCCGATTTTGATGAGGAATTTCTATGTAATATAGGTTGTTGGAGAATTGTTTGATTTTGTTAAATGCTCACATAAGCTCTATGTTGTTGCTTGTTGGGTATCTTGAAATTTTTCTTTATTGTTCATTCATCATCATTTTTTTATGCAGCAATGTCTGAGTTAGAAATTTTCAACCTCTATGCTTCACCTCCAGCCTCAAAAAAAGGAGGCAGGAAAAGATAGGTGACTCGAGAAGCCGGCTCAAGAAAAAAGCCAAGTGCCAAGCAACCCAGGAGCGATCCATCTGCTCTTGCAGAACCTTCTCCATCTTCTCCTGTTCAGACTCCCTCTGTTGGTCGGGAGTCTCATGCCAGTAAACCTGCTCCTTTTTCTACTGGTCGACTATCCATGGACCTAACTGTTGTTCAGACCGGGTGGACAAAAGGGAAATTGAAGGTCACCATGGAGGCCTTCTTCTCCCAGGCCCAGAGGCTTGCCCAACATCGCCTGAGTATTGAATCCTTCATAATCCATGAGTGTGTGTTTGTGGACTCAGGACTGGGTCGCGCCATGTTTGAGCTCATTTTGGTAAGTACGCATTTAAAATTTCTAATTTGTTGTTAAGTTTCTTGCTCGAATCTAACTTCTAACATTCTCGCAGGGTATGATAACTCTCGCCTGTATCCGAACTAAAGCCCTCAAGGTTTCATAGTCGTTGAAGAAATCACGGGCCGCCATGAAGAGCTTCAAGGATTCAAACACTATCAACTACAACCTTTGCAAGGAGCTTCAGGATGATCTGAAGGACAAAATCACCGAGGTTGAAAACAAGGGCAAGGTGATTAAGGCCCTTAAGGAGGCAGGACCAAGCAAAAGCGCAAGATCGAGGAGCTTGAGTAGACAAGGACATACCTTGAGGAGCACGTAAGGCAGTTGGAGGCAGAGCAGCAGAAGCTGGTGGATGAGAAAAGGTACTCGAGGAGAAGCTATACAAAGATAAGGATTCACATTCTTCATACCTAAAAAGGTTCAGGAGTGCGGCCTTCAATTGTTTTTCCATGTTTTGGAAAATAATTAAGGGAGCCAACTTTGACTATCTACCTGCCAACCTTCAGGATAAAGAGATTGCTAAATGCCTAGCTCGCGAGAAGGAAGAGTTAGTTGCTGCTTCCCCAAAAGTCTCCTTAAATCCTGATGGCGACCAGAAGCCCGAGTAGGACGATGCTGAGGTGGTCAAGCCATGAGGAGAGTGTCCTTGGAAGTATATATATATATATTTAATTTTTCGGTCACCAGAACCGTCAAGTTCGTGGTGAAAAAAGATTGGTGCTGACCGAGCAACCTTTATTCTTGGTTATTTTTGTAATAATTTTCTTGCTTTATGTACAATATATTGATTGTTAATTTTAACTTGATATAATAATTTAAATGTTATATATGCTTTCATGTTCTTAATGAACATAGCACAATACTTTATAAATTTTAAAAAAATTTCTAAGTGCTACTCAGTTGTGATTTTTTCCCCATTTACTTATGTAGGATTATGTATAGCCTATATGCCCCTTTAGTGACCGAGAAAGTAAGTCCTTGGTCAATTGCCAAGTAAGCAGTCCTTGTTGAGCTAACACAGTTGCTCAAATTCATTTCATAAAGTAGTATACTTATATGCTGTTAAAAAATCTCACATGTTAAGCAATACTTGTAAAAATAACAAAAGTTAAAAATATTGAGTGTGTCTAGTACAATCCCTTGTACTTATCTCATAATAACATGGACAAAACAAATATATTGAATAAAAAATTCTACAAGCAATGAATGTTTTGAATAAAAACTTTAAGAACTAAATCAATCAGAAGTTATTGGTCATATATAAGGGCAAAACCTGCTTGATAACCACATAAAAAAGCTTGTCTAAGTAATAACTAGTGTTCAAAAAATGGGCAATACATGTCATACAACAAAAACTAAATATAAAATAAAAGAGTGGGCAATAATCATGCCTTTATAAGTAAAATAAATCTTGAACAATGTTGTTCAGAGTAAGTGAGAAAAGCGTGCCTTTCAACAAGTGTTTGTTGATAACATTTTTGCAAGTGTTCACCATTCAATCGAGCAAGTTTATACATTTCTGGCTGTAAAACGTCTAAGATTTGGTATGGTCCTTCCCAATTGGGTCCCAAAACTCCTGTTGCAGGGTCCTTAGTGTTTTGGAACACTTTTCACAATACTAGATCTCATGGGGAAAATTTTCTATCTTTGACACGAGAGTTAAAGTACTCGGCCACTTTTTGTTGGTAAGCAACCACTCGCAATTGTGATTTCTCCTTTTGTTCATCGATCAGGTCAAGGGTTTCAACTAGAAATTGGTGGTTTTGTTTTTGGCCGTATGTACTCCTTTGATGTGATGGGGGATTTAACTCAACATGTATCATAGTTTCATATCAATAAGCTAAAGAGAATGGAGTATGGCCAATTGAGGTATGAGAAGTAGTATGATATGACCATAACACTTATGGTAAAATGTCTGACCAATTTCCTTTAGCCTACTTGAGTCATTTTTTCATCGTATCCTTCAAATTTTTTATTGACAACCTCTACCTGTCCATTTGCTTGAGGATGTGCCACTGCTGAAAAGTTTTTAGTGATACCCATATTGAACACAAAATTCTGTGAACATATCGCTGTCAAATTGGGTGTTGTTATCTGAAACTATTTTCTTTGGTAGCCTATACCTGCATATGATATTTTTTACTACAAAATTGAACACCTTCTTTGAAGTAATGGTTGCCAGTGGTTCTGCTTCAATCCAATTAGTAAAATAATCCACTGCGACCTACAAATTTGACTCCACCCTTTCCTGTTGGTAGTTTCCTGATTAGGTCAATGCCTACACAGTAAAGGGCCATTAACTTTGCATCTGTTTAAGTTCGTTGGGAGCTACTTGAAGTATTTTGGAGAATCTTTGGCACTTGTCACATTTTTGCACATACTCCATAGAATCTTCATTCATTGTTGGAAAAATATACCCTTGTTGCAATATCTTCTTAGCTAGACTTTGCCCCTGTGTGATTGCCACAGAATCCCTCATGTACTTTGATCATTAGCAAATTTGTTTCTGCTCTAGTAACGCACAAAAGTAGTGGCATCGAGTATCCTCTTCTGTACATTACTCCATCAACGATTACGTATTTAGAAGTTTGGCATAAAAATTTCGAGCTTCATTTATGTCTTGAGGTAACATTCCTTACTCCAAGTATGTTGCAATAGGAGTCATCTAGGAGGGGTGTTATCAAGCAGTAGCATTTTTGTTGATTCGTTTATAGTAGGTTGAGCAAGGTGCTCAACCAGTATTACGTTTAGAGTATCGACATCCTTAGTACTTGCCAATTTTGCAAAGGCATCAACGTTAGAATTCTAGTCACAGGTAACCTGCTGTATGGTAAACTTCTTAAACTGTGCCAGAAGATCTTTAGCTTTACTAAGGTAGGAGGCAAATTTTATGCCTCGAGCCTGATATTCGCCCAATACTTGATTTACAACCAATTGTGAATCACTGTATATGTCTACTGCTAGATCTCTGACGCCCCTAGTAAGACGTAAGATTACCAGGAGAGCTTCATATTCTGCCTCATTGTTTGAAGCATTGGAACCAAATCTAAGTGCACAATGAATGTGATGCCCTTCAGGCGTAATAAGAATAAGTCCAGCTCTAGAGTTGTTGTAATGCCCCAATTTCTTGAGGCGTTAACTTGGCAATTACCATAAGTAAGGTTTAAAATAAAAATACTCTTTTTATGTATAAAATTGTTCATAAACACCACTCAAATGTTAAAAAAAATGAAACTTTGGAGTTTCGGGGTTTTTTTTTATAAATAAAATAAAATAAACAACATAAAATTCAATCTATAATACTAAAAAATTATTCCAAAATAAATACTTAGCAAATTTCCAATGTAGTCCTGATCCCCTATGATCATTAAATCCTTGATATGTACTCCCTCCGCCAAAGCTCTCCAACTTATTGCGTTGTAACCACCTTTTTGCCTTTACCTGCAGCACAGGTACCCATGAGCAAAGCCCAACAATAAGAGTTGTGTAGGACACAACACCATAACCTTAATCGGGAACTTAATTAATAAAAATAACAATATCAATAATTTAACATAAATCAACGTAGTCCAAATTGGGTTGGACAAGAATCGTATAATGTAAGCATGCATTTTTATCATATCATAAGCATGAATTTTCGTAACATAGACATGCATTTTAAACGTAAGCATGTAAAACAATTATCACATACACATACACCAAACATAACCATAATTCACATACGCTCATTAAACATAACATTCACTAACATAATTATCCATTAATAGAAACATAACTCATAAATAGTTACTGCCATAGAGTACGTCAAGCGTACACCCTACTTGCAGGTGTCCACTATTCTTACCTCAAATGCAGCAGCGGTCCACACACATCCTAATGCGTCTCTTCAAGTATCCTCGGCAAGCCTAAACATAACATATAACATTAAGGCTTTTAAAACCCTCAACCAAGGAAAACCATAATTAAACCCACTAAAATTATTTTTAATACTAATTCATCACCATAATACTTAAGAAAGTCTTTAAAACCTCTCTGCATACAGTCCCAACAATTACCAACTTATATCCCAAAAGTACATAAAAGGACCTCAAAAATCACATTTCTGGGCAACTGGTGCTGTTGCGCTCACAAAGAACCAGGCCAATCTAGCTGAGTAGCACAATCGTGCTAGGGCTGGGCGCGATCGTGCAAGGCCTCTACTTTCAGTGATTGCAGTGCGATTTATAAACTTGAATATCGAACCTAATCATAAAATCTCGAATCCAAACCCCCGAAACAGGTATCCTAACATGTTTCTAACCCGATGAATCCAAATATTAACATCCCTAAACCTATATTAAATATTCATCAACCCAAAAACAATAACAGCAGTCTTAGATCTTCCAAAACATAAATTTCACAAAACATTAAACAGTAAAAGTTTGAATACTTACAAATACAATCCAGCCACAAGACTCCGATCTATACCGCCTATGGAATTCCTATCCCTTCAATAGCCCAGACTGTTGATCTCCTTCAACCTCAAGTCTTCACAAACCTCAGATCAAGAATGGGAGATTGTTCATGGTCTGTTCCCCTTTAGCCTATCGTAAAACCAGAGTCTGAAGAAAAAATAGGACATCTAAACCTATTTCACTTTTTACCTAATTATTTAATCTGACTTAATTCGTATAAAAACCAAATGACCTTTATGTCCCCAACCTCAAATTAATCCTTAATTATCACTTAAGACCTTATTGTAATTTCCATCCAAAACTAATAGCTTCAACTTTTAATAATTACACTTTCTATCATAAAACCCATAATTCTACTTGGACCCCCAATACACAACTTCTATTACACCTTGGCCCCTAACACTTGAATAAAATAACAAGAGTGGATTGCTTGACAGAATACATAAATAAAGATACATCATAAATCATGCATATCATAATTCACATAATTAAACACATAATGTCATACCATTACTAGTAAAAGCGAATATTACAACTATCCCCTCCTAAAAAGAAATTTCGTCCTCAAAATTTACCTAAACAATTTTGGGTATTGCTCCCTCATACCGGTTTCCAACTCCCATGTTGCATCTTTGGTAGAACCATTTTTCCAAAGGACTTTGACTAACCCAATCGTCTTATTCCTTAATGCTTTTTCCTTCTTATCAAGAATCTTTACTAGCTTCTCTTCATATGATAGGTCTGGTTGTATATCCAACACCTCATAACTAAGAATGTGAGACGGGTCTGAAACATACTTGCGTAACTTGGACACATGAAAAACTTTGTGCACTCCTTACAAAGCTGGAGGCATGGCTAACCTATAAGCCACTTCCCCAATTCTCTCTAAAATATTGAATGGTCCAACTTGAGGACTTAGCTTTCCTTTCTTGTCAAATATCTTAATTCCTTTCATAGGCGAAACACGTAGGAATACATGATTTCCTACTTGGAACTCAACGTGCTTATGCTTAGGATCAGCATAACTCTTTTGTCGATCCTGTGAGGCAATCATACATGCTCTTATTTTGGCAATAGCTTCATTTGTTTCTTGTACTATCTCCGGGCCTAAATACTTAGTTTTGCCCATCTCATCCCAATGAATTGGTGACCTACATTTTCTTCTGTAGAGAATCTCGTATGGTGCCCCTCCAATAGTCGCCTGATAACTATTATTATACGAGAACTCTATCAGTGGAAGGTACTTGCTCCATGATCCACCAAAATCAAACATGCATGCCCTAAGCATGTCTTCCTGAATCTGTATTGTCCTTTCTGTCTGCCCATCTATCTGAGGGTAGAACGCTGTACTGAATTTCAACTTAGTACCCATCGCTTTCTGTAATCCTTCCTAGAACTTACACGTGAATTTCGGGTCTCTGTAAAAACTGATTGACTTTGGTACACCATGAAGTCTCACCGTCTCTTGCACATATAGCTCTGCATATTGTTCTGCTATAATTACTGTTCTTATAGGTACAAAGTGTGCCAATTTCGTGAACATATCAACGATCACCCAGACCAAATCATGTTGCTTTGTGGTCTTAGGTAACCCCACCACAACGTCCATAGCAATTTCTTCCCACTTCCATTCTGGAATGTTTAACTATTGTAACAAACTAGACGGTCTTTGGTGCATTGCTTCAACTTGTTGGCACGTGAGGCACCTTGTGACATATTTAACTATGTCTTTTTTCATCCCAGGCCACCAATATATCATCTTCAAATCTTGGTACATTTTCGTAGTCCCTGGATGTAAAGAATAAGGAGTAGTATGCGCCTCATCAAGAATCTCCTTTTTAACTTCTAGATCATCTGACACACATATTCTTCCCTTATATCTCACTGTTCCACAATTATTGAGAGTAAAATATTTACTACTACCATCTTGGATTCCTTCTTTTTACTTTTTTATTTGCGAATCTTTATCCTGCCCTTTCGTAATTCTGTCTAGCAAAGTTGAATGTAGAGTCAAATTTTCTAAACCGCCTACAATAAACTCTATACCTGCTCGTTCTGCTTCCTCCAACAACGTGGCAGGTATATTTCTTATAGCCACTACTTACCCTTGGCTTCTACAACTTAGGGCATTGGCTACCACGTTCACCTTCCCTGGATGATACAATATTTTATAGTCGTAGTCCTTGACTAGTTCTAACCATCGATGTTGCATCATGTTTAACTCCTTTTGATTAAAGAAGTATTTCAGGCTTTTATGATCTGTATAAATTTCACATTTTCCCCCATAAAGATAGTGTTGCCATATCTTTAGTGCGAACACTACTGCTGCCAATTCTAAGTCGTGTGTTTGGGAGCATTGTTCATATTCTTTCAAGTGCCTAGATGCATATACTATCACCTTCTCCGCTTGCATCAATACACAACCTAGTCCATGTTTTGACGCATCACGATATACCACAAATTTCTCATTATATGTGGGTAGACATCATACAGGTGCCGTGATAAGTCTATCTTTCAACTCTTGAAAACTCTGTTTGAAATCCTTAGTCCATACAAACTTGATAACCTTATTATTAGTTCTTTCAAGGGCATAGCAATCTTAGAAAACCCTTCTACAAATGTTTGGTATTACCCTGCCAACACAAGAAAACTTCTCACCTCCGAAGCATTCTTTGATTATAGCCAATCTTTTACGGCTTCGATCTTTATTGGGTCCACCTTAATACCATCATCAGTAACAATGTGTCCTAAGAATGCCACTTAAGTTAGCCAAAATTCACACTTCTTGAATTTCGCGTATAATTTATGCTCCCTCAACCTTTGTAGTGTCAATCTTAGATGTTCTTCGAGTTCCTCTTTAGTTTGCGAATAGATTAGAATATCATCTATAAATACTATCATGAACTTATCAAAATAGTCTTTGAAGACTCTGTTCATAAGGTCCATAAATGCCACCGGGGCATTGGTAAGTCCAAAAGACATCACCAAAAATTCATAGTGGCTATACCTAGTACAGAATACTGTCTTCGGAATGTCTCCTTCCTTCACCCTTAATTGGTGGTACCCCGACCTCAGGTCTATCTTTGAGAACACCGCCTTTCCTTTGAGATGATAAAAAAGATCATCTATTCTTGGCAAAGGGTATCTGTTCTTAATGGTGATATTTTTAAGTACCCTATAATCAATGCACATCTGCATTGACCCATCCTTTATCTTTACGAATAACACCGGTGCTCCCCATGGTGAGTAACTTGGCCTAATGAAACCTAGGTCAAGTAGTTCCTGTAGTTGAACCCTTAACTCCAATTTAGTGGCGCCATACTACAAGGTGCCTTCAAGATTGACACTGCTTCCGGTGCTAGCTTATTCGTGAACTCAATTTCTTGCTGTGGTGAAAATCTTGGTAAGTCTTCTAGAAATACATCCAAGTAGTCACATACTATCCTCGTGTCTTTCGGTCTCTGCGTCCCCTTTTCTGTTGTATTAACCACACTCGCCAAAAATTCCATGCATCCATGTTGTAACATCTTCCCTACTTCTAACGCTGAAATGATAGGAATTCGTAGTCCTATTGCTGTTCCCAAGAACGAAAAAGGCTCCTCTCCGTCAGGCTTAAACACCACCATCTTCTTCTTGCAATCGATGGTAGCGTTGTACTTTGTCAGCCAATACATCTCAAGGATAACGTCAAAATCAATCATATACAGCTCAATCAAGTCTACATATAGCTCTCTACCTTCTACCCTCAAAGGCAAAGCTCTAAACCACTTCCTAGATATTACCACCTCCCTGGTTGGTAACATGGCCCCAAACCCCTTAGCATGCGTCTCATGAGGTCTATTAAATCTATCCACTATTCACTTAGCAACAAATAAATGAGTGGCTCCACAATCAATTAAAACGTGACAATAAATTCCAGCGATAAAAATCAGACATGAAGCTTAGTGAGAGCGAACATAGGTGCTAGAACCATACTATCGTCCTTCTTGTGGTGCTATCTAACCCCTTCCCGAGTCTTCTATGGGCAATTCCTCTTGATGTGTCCTTCCTTACCACAACCATAACATGAGTTTGCCCGACATTTGCCTTGGTGACACTTCTTACATTTATCACACTCTGGATACCGTACCCATTCCTTTTTACCATTGCGATTATTTCCCTTATTATCTCTGGCCCTCTTATCTTGGCTTGACTGCCCTGCCTGGTCACTTCCTTTCCTTTTCTGATCATTAGCGTTATGACCTTGGGAGGCGTTCTTCCTTGCCTCTCTTTTAGCAGTACCTTCCTTCTAGATTCTGTCTTCCACTCTTTCAACAGTGAGGGCCCTTTTCCAAAACCTGAGCATATGTACTATTGCCCCCTACTAAAAAAATCTCCAGTCTTTGGCTATCATAGGCTTTAAGCCTCAAACAAACCAGTCTACTCTAGTTGCATTGGTTGGCATTAAATCTGTCGTGAACTTGGCAAGCCTGTCAAACTTTAGTGCATACTCTGTCATTGTCATATTCCCTTGAGTCAAGGTGGCAAATGCATCCACCTTTGACACCCATACTGCAGCATTGTAGTACTTGTCATTAAAAGCTTGCTGAAATTCTGCCCACGTCATTGCAGTAACGTCTCTTTCTTGGGAGATAACTTCCCACCAGATTCTTGCATCGTTCCTCAACATGTGAGTTGCATAGACTACCCTGTCATTTCCTTTAGCTCGCATGAAGTCCAGAATTGACCCCATCATACTCATCCATTGCTCTGCCTTCCATGGATCAGCACTCCCCTTAAACACTGGAGGATGTTGCTTCCGGAACCTTTCATACAATGGTTCCAAATGATTGCCAGTTTCACGAATCGCTACAATCGGTGCTACAGATTGTTGAACATCTCTGATCAATGTTGATGGCTCAGCTTGTTGCTGCCTCAGTTGTCTCAGTTCCCTTAACTCCTCGACCTGTTTCCTCATGTCTTCTTGCATGGCCATAAATTGTGCCTCCAACCTTTGGTAGGTGATATAAGGATCTGCCTCATGCCTATTTCCCCCATCAGCTGGTGGAGGGTTTTCACTGCAGTTAGCTCGTGTACTGGGTCTCACATCACGTTGGCCATCAAGGTTGTGATTCACCCCAGTGTTCCTTCACATTGATCTTCTTGAAGCCATGGTTTCAATTTGTGCATCAAACCAATAGTGTGTCTTAGTGTAACTCTTTCAAATTAGAAACCAAAACATACTTTTAAATCCATCAAACAACTAATCTCCATTTATTCATAAAGCCAAAAATATTTGAAAAGATCCACCATTCACAATAGTTCATAACCCAAAAAGTAAGAACAAAATCAACTAAAACTGATTCGTTTACAACGAAACGTCTACAACCACATCCTATGCACAGGAATTTTTTTTTTGAGCTTATCTAACCACTCTACTAAATTCCTTAATCAGATGGTTCATTAGAAATAGCAAACCCTTGTTGTCTTACGAAGGCCTTAAGCATACACTTGTACTTAGCACCTTCCCGAGCTCTGTCTTGAACGTGCTTCCACACCACTTAAAGTTCTTCCAGCATCTTGTTTGAGGAAATCGTATCTCTGAATACTTCGTACTTATTCTTGCAACTTAGTAGTCCTCCTTCCCAGACTACTTCTTGAATACACTTATTGCCATCACACAATGGTCCACTAAGTTCTCGATATTCCATTGTGCAAAATGCTGCATCCTTATCTTTCATACCTTTCTTATCCTTCTTGCTAGCTTCCTTCGTTGAGTCTTCTTAAAATGACCCTTAGGGAATTTAAGCACACAAACCATGCTATCTACTTTATACATGCAGATAAGGCATTAAAACACGTAAGTCAAATAGTGACATAACCAAAACAACTTAAATAAAGCTTACAGTGCAATAAGTCGAGCTTGTCTTTAGCAGTGAGAATACATGTCAGGATAGTCTACAGAAAAAAAAAACCATTTCTCTGATACCAACTGTAGCGCCCCAATTTCTTGAGGCATTAACTTGACAAGTACCATAATTAAGGTTTAAAATAAATATACTCTTTTATTTATAAATTGTTCATAAACACCACTCAAACGTTAAAAAGAATGAAACTCCGGAGTTTCGAGGTTTTTTTATAAATAAAATAAAATAAAAAACTTAAAATACAATACATAAAACTAAAACATCATTCCAAAATGAATACTGGATGCTAGACTCTGTCTACTTCTGTGATAAGGGCTGCACTAACAGCGTGTTCCGTAACTGCAAGATATAGATAGTGTTTCCCCATCAATCATTTTTGATAAAATTGGTGGTTCTGCCAGATGATCTTTGAGTGCTTGGAAAGCCCTTTCAAATTCTTCTGTCCACTCGAACTTGTTATTTCCCTTTAGCAAGTTGAAAAATGGCACACACTTGTCCATTGATTTTGAGATGAACCTACTAAGAGCTGCGATTCGTCTCGTCAGGATTTTCACTTTTTTATCTTGGTTGGAGACCTCATGTCAATCATAGCCTTGATTTTCTCTGGGTTAACTTCAATGGTTCATGCATTGAAAATAAAGCCAAGGAATTTGCCCGAGCTTACCCCAAACAAACACTTTAAAGGGCTAAGCTTCATATCGTAATGGTTGAGAATGGCGAAGCATTCTGCTAGAACCGTTATGTGCCCCCAACCTTTTTTGACTTTACCAGCATATCATTAACGTCGAATTCCATGTTTTGGCCTATCTAATTCTTGAACATCATATTTACCAATTGCAAGTATGTTGCGCTAGCATTTTTGAGTCCAAAAGGCATTACTTTATAACAGTATAAGCCTTTGTCGATTCTAAGGCTAGTAGGTTCCTCGTCGGGAGGGTGCGTGCTGATTTGATTGTACCCCAAGTAGGCATCCATAAATGTAAGAATTTCATGTCCTACGATAGCATCGAAAAGCTGATTAATTTTTTGTACAAGAAAACAATCTTTGGGACATGCCTTGTTAAATCGGTAGGCCACACAAGTCCTCCACTTTCCATTAGGCTTTGGTACTAGGATAGGACTAGATACCCATTATGGGTAGAAGGCTTCTCTTATGAATCCATTTTCTTTTAGTCTTTCAACTTCTTCTTTTAAGGCCTTATATCTTTCTTTATCAAGCAACCTTCTTTTTTGTTGTACCAGTTTGAAGTTATCTTTATTTAAATTCAAGGCATGGTTGATAACATTGGGGTCAATGCACGCCATGTCCTTGTGCGACCAGGCAATACATCTTGGTTATTTATTAAAAAATTACAAGTTCAGACTTAACTTCTTCAGATAAGTTTTTCCCAATTTTTACTGTCCTAGTCGTTTCGTCCTCATCGAGTGAAACTTCCTCCAAGTCTTCAATTGGTCCCGCTACAGTATCAAAGTCCCCAAAGAGAGGATCAACATCTTCTCTTTTATTTTGGGCAACTCCCTATTTAGAGCTGCTCAATTTATTCGAGGACAAAGTGGCTTGTTCTTCAATGGTTAACTCCCATCACTGTTGTTGGCTTGCTCTCTGCTGATCCAGCAAATATCATGCTGGTCTTTGTGAAGCCTTTTTTAGTAGTTATGATGGAGGAGTTATAACACTCTCGAGCCTCTCTTTGGTTTCCCTTAGCACACCCAATCCAACGTTAGTGGGAACATTCATCATTAAGTGGAATCTGGATGTAATGGCTCTTAGGTAGATCAGTATCAGTCTTCCAAGTAAGGCATTGAAAGCTGAGGGGGTGTCGACTATCACAAATGTGGCCATGATAGTAATGTTTGTTGGTGCAATAACTGTTAGTTTAATTGTTATAGCTGGAGCCATTCTGTAACTTCCAACGTCACTATGGATGCTTTCTGGAATGACGACTGGCCCTACAAACCAACACGAGTCTTTCCAGCATGCATTGTCCTCACTCCCACGCTTCCAGGGAAAACTTCCCAGGAGGTCACCCATCTTGAGATTACTCCAGGTCAAGCAGGCTTAACTTTGGAGTTCCCAAGTGATGGGCTACCAAAAAGAAGATGCATCTTGTTGATATTGGTAGTACCCATCAATCCATTTAAGCCCTCTTCAACTGTGTAGTCTCATACCTACACAGTCTTAGAATCATCACACTTGACATTCCCAAGGCGGTGTGGGATTGCACAACTTTACCTGGTCTTTCCCCCTACGGATCACGGGATACTGACTGTCACACATTCCTTCTCCAGTAAAGCCATATAGGGTCTATGTGTAGGGCTCCAAATCTCATACAGATTACTCCATCTGTTCAAGGGTAGTTTTGAAAATGATGTTTACGGAGGAGCCATTATCTATCAATATTCTGAAAACGATCATGTTGGCAATCTGGGCCTCTATTACCGAAGGGTCATTGTGTGGGAACTTGACATACGCAGCATTATCCTCAGTGAATGTTATGGGCTTACATTCATACCGAGGTGTTTCGGGAGTACGTTCCTCAACGAATAACACCTCATTTCCCAGTTCGTGGCGAAATGTCCGAGCATAATGTTCCAGTGCCTTTCTACTTTCACCGACCAGGTGTGCTACTCCGTAGATCATGCCTAATTGACCAGCTACAAGGGTTGGTTGTAATGGTTGGCTGGTGCATCCATATTAGGTGCAACAACCTGATTTTGTTCGGAAGAATGTTGAACATATCTTCTCATGGCTTGGTGATTTTGGGGGATGAGAAATTTGATTTCATCCTTGAGTTGGTTACACTCATTGGTGTCATGTTCGTAGTCCTTAACAAAATGACAGAAGTTTTTCTTTTCTCTTTTACTTATATCTTTCCTAATAGGATTTGGCTTTTTATAAGGCACTTCATCCTGTGAAGCTTGAAAGACTTCTGCTCGTGACCCCAAGAGTAGTATAGGTGGTAAAACAAGGATTATACTCTCATGGCTTATCTTTTATTTTGATTGTTTACTATCATTATTGTTGCCACCGCTGAAGTTATTACTTCATTTTCCACCATTCTGGTTTTTCTTACTACCATTACCATTGGTTGTCTGGTTCTGGTTAGATGTACCAATATTTTTTGGTTGGAGCAGTAATGGTACCTGCTTGGTTGGCCTAATCTGCTCTTCGAATAGCCTTTTCCAGCTTAATGAACTCATCTGATCGATTTAAAAATTCTCTACTTGAGTAGACGGTCTTTCTTATGAGATTAGTCCATAAGGAACCTTTTACTTCAATCCTAGCCATGATGGCCATTAGTTTTCCATCATAACTGACTGTTTTTTACCTTGCAACTTCTTGCATGAATTGCTGCACATAATTCTTAAGAGGTTCGTTAGGCCCTTGCTTGATGTCCACAAGGTCGTTGAGCTTGGCAGGTGGGATACGAGCAACAAAGAATTGTGAGTAGAATAGCCTCACAAATGTATCCCAGGAAGTAATGATTCCAGGTTCTAGATTAAAGAACCATTGTTGAGCAAAGTCAGCAAGGGTTGCAAGGAAGATCCTACAACAAACATCATCTCTCACCCCTTGAAGATCCATTTGTATTTCAAAGTTATTGACATGTGAGATAGGATCTTCTTTTCCAGTATACATCTTCCAAGTTGGCATCTTGAACTTGGGTTGTATGGTAAGAGCATTTATTCGGCCAGAGAAAGGAGACCCTTTCCTCCTCTCTAAATCAATATCAGTTAGTTTAGGAGCAGTTAGCTCCCGAACAATCTGTGTCAGGGTGTTTAGTTGTGCTTGGATTGCCGGGGCAATTAGTGGAACGACTGCTACAGCAACGACTGGGATTGCTGCAGCTCCTCCTTATGGTGGAAATGGGATTACTTGTGTAAGAGGTCCTACAACATTGGAACCATTGCCTTCCCAGAGCTGTTCGAGGACGTCTCGTAGGTCGGGCCCTCTGTTCCCAAGTCTATCGAAGATGCTTCTTCCTCTAGGTCTCCCCCTACATTCTGACTTTCTACTCGAGGAATGCCAGGAGGTGGTCAATCTGGACAATTCGCTTGATCTTGCTGCCTTGGTGGGACAAACAGTATTTCAAGCTGCATATTTTCCCATGGTGGGATATCTTGAGGCCCAAGTGGCCTTGGTGGAACAAACTGTCCTCTTGGGTGTCCATCTTTGCGATGGTCATTATAATATTAATAATCATGGGATTGGTAGTATTAACTATCCACCTCGTCATTATCATAACCATCTCTATATGTTGTTTGATAACTATTGTTGGCTTCGTGATCATTCCTCCTATTTCTTCAATGACGATGACCATAATTGTATCCAGCATGTCGAGGTACTAGCCCTGATTCTGGCTAGCTGGTCTTTCATTCCTTGGTTGTCAGAATTACTGTCCAGCTTTAGGATTAGGAGGCTAGCCTACCCGTGAGGTTGCATGCCTTGGTGGTTCATTAGCAAGCCTTCCAGTTCCAGACACTTTTTTGGTGCAACCTTGCATTCTATTAGGCAACACTTGCTCGTCTTGATGAAGTAACTGTTGCACTCTAGGATAAGCCCCTCTATTGGAGTGTTGGCTCCTAGTTTTCCCAGGGGGACTACTTGTTTCCAAGACCGTGAGGGTTGAGCAGGTCTTGGAGCCCGACCGGCTGGTCGTTTGGCTTCAGGATTTTCCTAACCAGTGTTCTCCAGTTGAGGATCCACTAGTTTGGATGTCGCAGCTTGATTCTGTGACAAGACGGCCTCTAGAACGTTATCGCCTTAGCATTGCAACAATCAGCTTCCTCTTGTTGGGCCTCAAGGGTTCATTTTCTTTGATCTAACCAGGCTTCAAAATATTGCCTTTGTTTATTGAGGGCTTTAGATATAGCTCCTTGAGATATTACCTGACTCTTATGCATTGCAAGGAATTGTTCCTGCATCTGCCCCACGACTCCTTTCAACTGTTCAAGGTCGGGGTGCAAATCTTCTCCTAAATCCAGATGGAGCTCATCATCCCCAAATGTGGCTGGTGGAGGCAGGTTTCCAGGGGGAGGAAATCGATGAGCGGGGTTCAAAGGAAGGATTTGACTGCTCGAGGGGCAATCAGGATGGGCAATGTTAGGATTCCCCCTTAAGGTTCTTGACTTTGACTTCTAGTAGTGATAACCATTGCTTCAGATGGATCTAGTAAAATGGGATCTTGGATTTCAGCTCTCAATGAAAGCACCAAAATGTTGACCTGTGTTTTGATCAACGACACTAAGTCAATTTACGATATAAATAGATTTAAAGAACTGAAATCAAGTAAACGATACAAAGAATTTATAGTTGTTCGGTCGATGATTAAGAAGAAACAGGGTTCAACTGAGTATCTTAAGCCTAAGAGAGAAAAAAATTCAGTAGGGTTTTGTATGTAAAGTGCACACCAGTTCAGCTCAGAGAAAATGACTGAGAGAGATCTCTATTTATAGAGTCCCTTATTGGGCTATGGGCCCTTACAAACTAATTTAGGTCTTACACGTGTAGTGTGGGATTGTTACAACTGATTAAAAATTCAAATAAGACAGAAAAAATACATTCAAATAATAGTTACAAAAATATATTGGGATATTTCACTATATCTCGTGAAATCTGGATCCTCTGGTGAAATTGACTTGCATATCGAGCAGGGTCTGTCTCCAAGAAGCTTCCATGGATAGTGCTTACCTGCACCTTCTCAAGCACGAAACTTGGTTCAAGCAGATTTTGACTTCTTTGTTTTGGTATGGCTCCTCGAGTAGCTATCTCATTTCGATCAGCTCTCAACGTTTGATGTTGTTTTATTGCCACTTGTGTTCTTCTAATGCCACGTCACTGAGTCCAAAATTGGGTTAAACAAAATGAAATAAATTTACCTTTTTTATTAAAAAATAAATGATGAATTTTTCTCCTATTTATTTGCCATAAACTATATGTACTAAATGTGGCGAGATTTTTTGTAAAAAAAAATATATGGCCAGTCTTGGTGAGGTGTAGCAAGTCTTGGTCCGGTGTAGCAAGGTAAGTTAGCTAGGTGTAGCCTGTGTTGGTGAAGTGTGGTGAGACATAGTAAGGCATGGTTCAGTATAGCAAGGCATGGTGCTATATGTCAGTGACTGGTGAGACGTGGTGAGGTTTAGTGAGAATTGGTGAGCTATAGCAAGGCATGGTGCAGTATGTCAATGATTGGTGAGGCGTGGTGAGGTTTAGTGAGAATTGGCGAGGTATAATGAGGCATGGTCCGGTATGTCAATGATTGGTGAGGCGTGGTGAGGTTTAGTGATAATTGGTGAGGTATAGCAAGGCATGGAGCGATATGTCAATGATTGGTGAGGTGTGGTGAGGTTTAGTGAGAATTGGTGAGGTATAGCGAGGCACGGTGCAGTACGTCAATGATTGGTGTGGCATGGTGAGGTTTAGTGAGAATTGGTGAAGAATAGCGATGCACGGTGAGGTATACCAAGGCAATTTATTGTGTAATCCTTGTGTAATACATAATGGCCTGATTAAAAATCACTATATTATGCCCTTATTTAAATGCAATACAAAATGCCTTCATTATATAGCTCCAAGGTTTACATCTAGTCCAAACGATAGATAAAGTTAAATAAAACATGAAACAAATCCACATCAAGGGGCAATGTCTTGGCAGAACAAGTCGATGCGCCATTTCTGTCTGAACACTCCTATGTTCTCATAAAAAATGGCGCTAATGGTAGGCGCCCCATTAGATGCTCAATATGTTTGATGGCGTACATGCCACAATTACCACTTCAAGCAATGTAGAAAGTAACGATTGCTAGGTAAGTGTATCTACAAAATCAATTTTAATGTTACATTAGTGTACCTATTTTTACCTTTTTTTTTTTGTTTGAGGGACTAGGTGCGGTTGTAGATGCCACCATGTGAATTCTAGAGCTTTCTGACTAGGTTTCAATTGCAACATCTTATGGTCACAAAATAATTTGGACTGGTAGATCAAACTGTGCATGATCTTCAACGAAGGCTTCATCACAATCTCCAAATCCTCTTCACTCAAGAACGATATATCTAAATCATATACCGTGAACATCCAAGCAGAAACTAAGGCCTAAACAATGGCCCAATGCTTCCTATTGTCGATGTGCAAGGCAAAATATATATCACAAACATCCTTCCAAGGAATCAGGAATTGTGTTTCATTACTAGTGGCAAAACTCAGAATGTCTTTATCCCACAAAAACTTCGCCTTAGTGTATTTAGAGGATTGAGCCCAACCAATGATCATTTGGAGGAAGCTTGTATTAAGCACAACCGCATCCTGACGAAAAGTTTCTTGCAAGAACTAACTTCGCCTTTGCAACATGCTTAGGGTCGCATCAATATGCTACAAAGAAGATAATGAACTCAATAAATTAACTTATGACATGTTCAAAATTTAACAAAACATAGTATAGTTAAAATACTTACAGAATCCCAAAGCCAAGTGTGGATTGTTTTCAATTCTTCAAACCAAGATGGACCATGCCACCAGTAGGCACATCTCTAAGCTTGGCCTTCTCCCCCAAAAACATCCACTTATCAAGCTACTTATTTTTTTTCATCAGCATTCTGTAGAGGGTCTAGAACCTCCGCACCATTACCCAAATGAGATCGCTTGCATGGGTTTGTGTAGTCTCGAAAGTTATTTAGTTGACATTTCATCCTCTTAAATTGAATGCATGCAACATCGTTAAGCTCGATAACAACAAACCCAAGCGTATCAGCATCGCCTACAACTATGTTTTCCAAATGAGTTTAAGGATCAAGTTGATCATTATTAGGGGGACTGTAGGATTTTGTATATGAATTAGTTGCTGTTGGACGATCCTGAGACAATGATAGTATCTTGCTGAATTGAGCCATGATTTCTGAATGGTTCTTGCTCAACTAAGCCATCATCACTAATTGGTTTTGTAGGATCATCTCTTGTCTCTCGATCCTTTGAACCAGAATCTGATAATCAGATTTCTCAGTAGGGTGTGGTACTTGTGGAGTTGTCCTCTTTACCTCTACAACCTCCTCATAAAAAATATTCGTTGATTTGGCAAGTTAAGCCAATTTCTCAATATCTTCTTCTAATTCATTCTCAGGCTCTGTATTGTCCTCATCGGTTCCTAGGGTAGGGTACAAAGACGCATCACCACCTGTTAGGGCATTGTAGTATTCCATCTCTCCAGGTCGGGGCTTCGATATAGGTAAAATGACCAACTACAACAAATAAAATGAATAGTTACATTAGTGGTATTTCACTTTACCATATTAATATAAAAAATATTAATGAATCGATATTATAGAACTTACACGTGTCTTTGCAAACATTGGCACAAGATGAGATTTTGAAGGGTGGATGTCGACTTTCTCTGACCAATAAAACATCCTGGGGATATGGTTTCCAACCTTAACAGTATATCTTACCATTACATCTTGTATGAACTTAAATGCCCAATATTGTAATGCTGGGATGTAACCATAAAAAATGTTTTTGGATGCTACGTGTGACACCTCTTTCCCATTTTCCTTCTCAGTTTTCTTATTTAATTACAATTTTCGCTGGTGCTTCATGTCTTTCTGAATCCCATGATTCAACTTCTTGAAAGACACATTCCCCTATGGATACTTAAAGAAGTAGTCAAGGTCATCAACAACCTTTAGCATATCTTCCCATATTCCAGATGTGTTCTGATGGGCACACAATACCCCTTCAACCAGATAACACATGCCCAACTTATGAATATCTTCAACATCTTCACAACCACTAAAAGCTTGTTCTAACTGACATAATTTAATTCTTGAATCATCATTAAAATACTCCTTTACCAACTAATCATTGCTCATATGCTTTTTCAACTCATCCTTTGAAGGTCTTTGACTAAAATTCGAACCAGTTACCAAAGAAAACTCCCCAACACGAAATCTATATAGAGTGGTCCACAAATAGAAATGTGTTTCGCTATGTTTCTTGCTCTCAAATTTATGTAACAATAATTGGTGCAATAGGTCTCCAGAAAATTGAAATTATTTTTCTTTGAAGAACTTTTGGAAATGTGATGACTTTGCCCTTTCCATCAAAACTTTCTCCTCAAATTTCTTTATAATCATCTCCAAGCGATTACTTTCTCTATAACTCATACGACCAGGAAAGTTGTAACGCCCTGGATAGCCAACACCATTACACTTTGTATTTTAAATTGTGTTGGACTTGCTAATCAAATAATTGGATATAAACGTGTAAGTAAGGATAATTAATGGATTAAGGTTTAAATATTTTGATCATAGGAATAGTTGTTTCTATTAAAAAGATTGAGTCTATACATGGGATCCCAAAATAAGTATTTACAAGGCATGTACAACTTCAAAATGAAATATATTATAAGTCAGTCTAAGTGGCAAAATTAAGTTTTGGCTCTAGTCCCTGTTGATTCCTCACCCATGGCGGTCGAGCAGCTCCAAATGTACATGCTGCCCCTAAGGCTCTCCAACTCATGGCTGGTCCAGCTTCCCCATTCCCGTACCTGCACCACATAGCACCCGTGAGGCAAGGCCCACGAAGAAAACTTAAATCAACAGATTCAATAAGCAACATAATATAAACAATAAGCTTAGCAGTAATAATCTACCCAAACAAACATATAATCCAATATAGCATTCAATGAGATAGACAAGTGCAAACGACACTTTTGATTATTTAGGTGGCATTCGAGCTAGACAAGTGCATATCACACCTCAAGGTTTCCCTAGAAAAATGGCTTGCGTTTCGCACGCTTATTGTCGTCCCTGGTACCCTTAGGCCGAGCTTTCAGATTAAATATAATAAAACATATAGATTGCATAACACGCAATCTGATGCAGAATATATAAGCATGCCTAATCGAAAAATCACATTTATAACCACAATCATATCCATTAACAGGGGTCCGAGCCCTGATTACCACCAAGGTGCAATTTTCTTACCTTGAGTCCCGAGTAGATAGTGGATGGCATTTCCGAGCACGATCCCTACTCCCGAGCCTTAGCGGTAAAACCTAGTCACAAAGAGATAACGGACAAACATCAATCACTTAGACTATTTAAGAGCTTCAAGGTAAATTTCTAGCCTTCGGGATCTCAAATTCTACTAAACCTGGTAGTAATTCTTCTTGAGCCTTTAGATTTGAGTTCCCGAGCTTAAAAACCCCATTTGGCCAAAATTCCCTATTTGAGTCTCGACGCTCCCCACAAGCGCCGCGACCCTCAACAAGTCAGAGACAAAAATCCCCATATTTACTAGACACGCGTCGCGGTGCAACCCACCCAGCACCGCGGCGCTAAGGGAGAGGTTCAATGAGTTCGTGCGGGCCGTGGCGCTCTAGGAACAACGCCGCGACGCGACCCTGCGAACCCAGAGATTCTAGGGTTTTTCATGTTTTTTCCTCGAGCCAAAATCATCAAAATTCACCCCAACCAAGAACTAGAGCAAAAATTGAGCCCCTACACCCCAATACTATACTCAGAGCAGAACAAACACCTAAAGACTTTACCAAAACCTCACAGAAACTAAGAATTCAGAAGGAACTTTTAAAACTTAAAAAATTTAAAAACATAGAACCTAAAACTTCAAATTACCTCTGTTAAAATCATTCCTAGTTGTTCCCTTAAGCTTAGAAGCTCCCATCTCCAACTAAGCTTCAATTCCCCTGCAATCCTTGCCCCAAAATTCAGAGAATCAATGCTTTTCCTTCAATTTTTCCAACGCCTCAACAGTGGGAGTGAAAGAGAGAGACTGGATGTTTTTCTGCTTGTTTCTGAAGGTTTCCTAATAACTCTAAGTGGCTAAGGCAGTCTAAGGCTAGGGAAAAGAACAAATTGTCCCTAGCCTAACCTTGGTTCTCTAATGCCCCCAAGGGAAAAATCGTCCTTGTGCCACATTTCCCGCTAATCCTCAAGTAGCCCTATAAATTTCCAATTAATCCCGACATACCCAAATAATCACCAAATAACTACCCATCACCCGATAAATCCCGATTAAAAGCTAAGTTTCCCCAAATACCCCTAGGCTCACCCTGAGTCGGGTATTTGGCCCCGTTTTGACATTTCCGCTAACTCGCTCACTAGGATCACCTCGAGTCGAACATCAATAATATATCCACATAATAATGTGGTCTCAATCACATAACACATATAATTACATTTATACCCTCAACGGGTCAAAATTACATATATACCCTTATCAACAAAAACAGGCCCGCATGCATATTTAATACATATAAACATGCATAAATACTCATATCATCATATAAATCATATATGACACATAATCTCACATATAAATTTAATTATGCTTTCTCGACACAGTAATCAAGGCACTATTCCTTATTAGCAAATTTGAGACGTTACAACTATCCCCTCCTACAAAAAATTTATTCCTCAAAATTTGCCTGAACAACTCGGGATGCTGATCCCGGATAACTGACGCTAGCTCCCAGGTCGCTTCCTCGACCTTTCTATTCCTCTAGAAAACTTTAACTAGAGGAATCATCTTGTTCCCCAGAACCTTGTCCTTTCTATCTAGGATCTGAATTGGTCACTCCTCATAAGAAAAATCCGTTCGTAGCTCCAGATCCTCATATCCAAATACATGGGTCGTATCTGACACATACTTCTGAAGCAATGAGATGTGAAACACATCATGAACTCCTGATAATGACGGGGGCAAAGCAAACCTATAGGCTACCAGCGCGATCCTTTCCAAGAACTCGAAAGGTCATACAAACCTAGGGCTCAACTTTCCCTTCTTTCCAAAACTTTTTACTTCTCGCACTGGTGAAACTCGCAGAAATGCATGGTCCCCTACCTGGAACTCCTCGTCCCTACGCTTAGGGTTCGTGTAGCTTTTTCGGCTACTCTATGAGGCAAGCATTCGAGCTCAGATCTTCTCAATAGCCTCATTAGTCCTTTGAACCATCTCTGGACCCAAATACTTCCTTTCTTTCATCTCATCCCATTGAATGGGTGACCTACACTTCCTTCCATACAAAATCTCATATGGAGCTACTCTAGTCATTGAATGATAGCTATTATTGTATGAAAACTCAATCAACGGTAGATACTTACTCCAAGACCCCTCAAAATGTAGCACGCATGCTCTAAGCATGTCCTCCAATATCTGAATCGTCCTCTTAGACTATCCGTCTAGATGAGGATGATAGGTTGTACTAAACTTTAATTGAGTCCCCATAGCCTTCTGCAAGCTACCCCAAAACTTGGAGGTAAAAATAGGATCCTGATTTGATACTATAGATTTTGGAACCCCATGGAGACATACATTCTCCCCTGCATACAGTTCTGCATACTGGCCCACAATATAGTTTGTCCTCACTGGCAGAAAATGAGTTGACTTGGTATATCTGTCTACTATTACCTATATCGAGTTATGTTACCCCACTGTCCTAGGCAAGCCTCCTACAAAGTCCATAGTAATATCTTCCCATTTCCACTCAAGAATACCTAAAGGCTGTAATAACCCTACTGGCTGGTGGTCTTCAGCCTTCACCTACTGATAGGTTAGACACTTTGCCACATAGTCGACCACATCCTTCTTCATCCCAGGCCACCAATAAAATGACCATAGATCCTAATACATCTTTGTGATGCCTGTATGTAATGAATACGGTGTGGTATGAGATTCATCAAGGATCTCTCATCTGATACCCATGTCCATCAGAACACAAATCTGATCCTTGTATCTTAGCAAACCCGTCTCTATAATGGAATAATCCTTAGCTACTCAAGATATGACATCCTCTCTAAGCTTCATCAACTGTGAATCACTCATCTAGCCCTCCTCTATTTTCTCCAAGAGAGTTGACTACAAAGTAATATTGGCCAACCGGCCCAATACTAACTCTATCATTGCTCTAGTCATGTCTTCTGTCGATTCCTTCGATATCTATTTCAAACTAAATAACTGTCCTAGACCCCTCTGACTCAAAGCGTCTGCCACTACATTGGCTTTCCCTGGATGATAAAGAATCTCACAGTCATAATCATTTACAAACTCTAGCCAACATTTCTGTCTCATGTTTAAGTCCTTCTGGGTGAAGAAATACTTCAAGCTCTTATGATCGGTGTATGTCTCGCACTTTTCTCCATACAAATAGTGTCGCCACACTTTCAGTTCAAATACCACCATTGCTAACTCCGAATCATGAGTAGGGTACTGCTGCTCATATTCCTTCAGCTGTCGTGATGTGAAGGCAATGACCTTCCCAGTCCGTATCAGCACACATCATAACCCAAATCTTGAGGCATTGCAGTACACCGCAAACTTATCCTTGTCTAAAGGATGAATCAGCACCGGAGAAGTAATCAACTGTCGCTTCATCTCCTGGAAACTATCCTCACATTTGTCTGACCACACAAACTTCAAGTTCTTCCATGTCAACTCTGTCATTGGTGTAGAAAACTTTGAGAATCCTTCCACGAATCGTCAATAATACCCCACCAATCCGAGGAAACTTCTATCATATGAGGCATTCCTTGGCCTCAGCCAATCCCTAAATGATTCTACATTGGTCGAATCTACCTTAATCCCGTCTCCACTAACAATGTGACCAAGAAATGTCACATGCGATAACCAAACTTGTACTTCTCAAACATGGCATACAATTGGTGCTCTCTCAATCTCTATAATATCAATCGGAGATGCTGCTTATGCTCTGACTCTGAACGAGAGTAAACCAGGATGTCATCGATGAAAACAATCACGAACTGATTCAAATAATTCTTGAACACTCTATTCACCAGATTCATAAATGTAGCTGTGGAATTGGTTAACCCAAATGACATGACTAGAAACTCATAATGCCCATACCTCGTGTGAAAGGTCGTCTTCGGAATATCATCATCCTTGATCCTCAACTGGTGATAACCAGACCGAAGATCAATCTTTGAAAACATTTTCTTACACTACAACTAATCGAACAGGTCGTCTATTCTCGGTAGTGGGTACTTGTTTTTAATAGTCGGCTTGTTCAACTCCCTATAATCTATACACATCCTGAAGGTCACATCCTTATTCTTCACAAACAAAACCGGAGCACCCTACGGTAAAAACCTAGGTTTGATAAATCCTAGATCTAGTAATTCCTGTAGTTGTACTTTTTTAACACCTTCAGCCATGCCGGAGCCATTCTGTATGGTGCCCTCGACACTGGTTCTATACCTGGCACCAATTCAATGACGAACTTAATCTCTTGATGCGGTGGAAGTCTTGGTAAGTCCTCAGGGAACACATCTAAGAACTCACACACCAATCTACCCTCCTCTGGTCCCAGTGGCATGACCCTAGCGGTATCCACCATACAAGCTAGGAATCCTATACAACCTCCTTGTAATAGCCCTCAATGTTGATATCATGGGAATGTGGGGTCCATGCGCAGTTGCAACAAAAACAAAGGGGTCTACATCCTCAGGCTTAAAATTCACCATCTTCTTCTTGTAGTCTATAGTCGCTCCATACCTTACTAACCAATCTATTCCCAAAATCATGTCAAAATCATCCATACCCAACTCAGCCAAGTCCACCGATAGTTCCATATTGTCCACCATCACTGGCAATGACCTAACCCATCTCCTAGAAACTACCACCTCCCAAGTAGGAAATAAGGTCCCAAACCCCGCAGTATAATAATCAGAGGGCCTACACATTCTATCAATCACTCTGTTAGAAACAAATGAATTTGTAGCACCAGGATTAATCAATACAGTATATGGAGTGCCAGCACCAGAAAGCTTACCTATCATTGTCGAGGGACTAGCCTTAACCTATGCCTGAGTCAAGGCGAACACTCGAGCTGGAGTCAAGTTGTCCGCCTTCATTGGATCTTCTTTCTTCAAGTTTGGGAAGTCTTTCTTGAGTTTTCCAACCATCCTGCACAAATAACATGCTTCCGCCTGACATTCACCCAGATGGCGCTTCCTGCATCTAGCACACTCAGGGTAACTCTTCCAACTCTCACTTCCGCTCTAGCGGCCACCCCGAACACCCTGACCCCTCCTATCAGGACCAGTAGTGGTCAAGGTGTTAGGGGTCTTCCTCTTCTGATCACTAGGGCCTCTGCCCCTACCAGATCCTACAAATGAAGGCACTACTCTCTGAATATCACATCGTGCAACACTCTCCCTCCATATCTTTTTCTCTGCCTCCTCACTTGTGAGGGCCTTCTCAAGCACCTGGGAATAAGTAGTCTCCCCATGTACTGATGTAATTCGAACATCCCGGGATATCATAGCATTCGACCCTCGAATAAATCTATCTTTCCTGGCTGCATCTGTAGGCACTAGGTCAGGTGCAAACTTAGCTAGTATGTCAAATTTCAGAGCATACTCAGTGATTTTCATACTACCCTGCACCAAACCGGTATACTCATTGATTGTCATACTGCTCTAGCGGTCATACTAACGGCATTACCATAGTACTTCTGGTTGAACAGATCTCTGAACTCATCCCAACTCATGGTAGAAACATCTCAAGTCTAGGATGCCACCTCCAACCATATACGGACATTATCCCATAACATAAAGGTGGAACAAGCCGCTCTGCCATTACCTACCACCCTCATAAAATCAAGGGTGCAGGCAATCAAGCTAATCCACTGTTCAACCTTAAGTTGATTTGGTCCACCCTCAAATATTGGAGGGTGTTGCTTCCTGAATCTCTCATGCAACGACTCCCAACTGTTCTCAATCTCAGGCTGCTGTACGGCTGGTGCCACGACAGGTGGCATGTCTGGTGAAGCATTCCCTGGCGGAACCTGTTGTCTCAGTAACAAAGACAGTGTAACGGTCTTGGTTATCTCATGCTCCCTAATAACAGGCAGATAAGGCATTTATATTTCATTTGAGCAGTTAAACACATAACCACATATATAGTTACCAAACCTTGAGCCGAGCTTGTCTTTAGCAGCGAGTGTACATGCCTAGCCAGTCTTCATGAACCCTTAAACCGAGACATCTCTGATACCAAGTTGCAAGGCCCTAGTAGCCAAGACCATTACATTGTTTATTTTAAATAGTGCTGGACTAGCTAATCAAGTCATTTGGATATAAACATGTAACTAAGGATAATTAATGGATTCGGGTTTAAAGATTTTTATAATAGGAATAGTTGTTTTCATTAAAAAGTTTGAGTCTGTACATGGGATCCCAAAATAAGTATTTACAAGGCATTTACAAGTTCAAAATAAATTACAACATAAGCTGGCCTAAGTGGCAAAATTAAGTTTTGGCTCTAGTCCCCGTTGATACCTCGGTCGTGGCAGTCGAGCGGCTGCAAATGTACATGCCACCTCTAAAGCTCCCCAACTCATGCTTGGTCCAGCTTCCCCTTTCCCTTACCTGCACCACATAGCACTCGTGAGCCAAGGCTCAGCAAGAAAAATCAAATCAATCAATTCAATAAGCAAGAGAATATAAACAATAAGCTTAGCAGTAATAATTAGCCCAAAAAAACACATAATCCAATATAGCAATCAGTGAGTTAGACAAGTGCAAACGACACTTATGATTATTTAGGTGGCGTTTGGGCTAGACAAGTGCATATCTCACTTCGAGGTTGCCCTAGCCAAATGGCCTACGTTCCGCACGCTTATTTCCATCTCTGATGCCCTTAGGCCGAGCTTTAGGATTAAATATAATGAAACATATATATTGCATAACACACAATCAGATGCAGCATATACAAGCATGCCTAATTGAAAAATTACATTTATAACCACAGTCATACCATTAAAAGGGGTACGAGCCCCAATTACAATGAAGGTGGAGTTTTATTACCTTGAGTCTTTAACAGATAGTGAATGGCGATCCCCAGCACAATCCCTACTCCTAAGCCCTAGCGGTAAAACCTAGTCTCAACGCGATAAAGAACAAACATCAATCACTTAGACAATTTAAGAGCTTCAAGGTAAATTTCTAGCCTTCAAGATCTCGAATTCTACTAAGTTGGGTAGTAGAATCATTCTCGAGCTTTAGATTTGAGTTCCCTAGCTTAAAAACCCTCATTTGGCCAAAATTCCCTATTTGAGCCACGACACCCCCCACAAGCACCGCAACCTTCAATAAGTCAGAGAAAAAAATCCCCATATTTCTTAGACATGCGCCGCAGCGCAACCCACTCAGCACGGTAGCATTAAGGTGGTTCAGTGAACCCCTCTTAGCCTCTGAGTTCATGCGGGCCGCGGCGCTCCAAGAACAGCGTCACAGTACGACCCAACGAACCCAAAAATTCTGGGGTTTTTCCTGCATTTTCCCAAGCCAAAATCATCAAAATTCACCCCAGACATGAACCAAAGCCAAAATTGAACCCCTACTGTAACGACCCAAAATCACTAACAAGGCTTAAGGGACTTGATTAGTGTGCCAGGAGGGCATAATTGGTTTATGTGTGATTTAATGATTAAATGCATGATTTTTGTGGCATGCATGATTATATGATTATATGGATATGTGAAATTCATGTTTGTGAGTATTAAATATGCATGTGGGCCCTGTTTAGCTTATAAGGGCATATTTGTAATTTTGGCATGTTGAGGGCATAAATGCGATTATATGTGATAAATTGTTGAGAACACATTATTATGTGGATATATTTGCAGTATATGGCTCAAGATGGTCCTAGTGAGTGGATTGGCCAAATAGTCGCGGCGGGGATTTATACCCGGCTTGGGGGGAGCCTATGGGTATTTTCGGGAACTTATAAAATGTATTGGGGATTATTAAACATTGGGAAAAATAATTGGTAATTAGTTGGATGACGGGATAAATTGGTAGATGTTAGGAACACTTGAGGAATTAGCGGGAATTGGGAACAAATGACTAATATACCCTTAGATTGAGTAAAGGATTATTTTTATTTGGGAGGGCAAAATAGTCATTCCCTAGGTCTAAGGATTTACTCAGTATTATGTTAGAACAAAATAGAAGGATAGGGAATAATCCAAGGAAAGAAAAAAAGAAAAAAAAAGGCTCTCATCTTTCTCTCTCTCTCTCTCTCATCTCTAACGATTCTTCCCTCTCTCACTCTCCCTTGTTGACTTTGAAGCTAAGAATCAAAAAGGAGCCTAGACTAGGCTTTGGGGATGTGATCTTTGAAGTAATTGAAGGGGAGTTAAGCTGGAATTGGGGCTGGAAATCAGAGGAAAAGTCAGAGTTTTGAGCTGAGTTGGTGTGAGGATTCAGCTGGAAATTGAGCTCCCAAATTCAGGTAAGAACTTTGACCTTAATCTCTGAATTTTGATGGATTGGTTTAGGTAAATTATAGGTTCTTGAGTATGAAAATTGATGATGTGTTAGACTGAAATTATGGGGTAATTATGGCTAGTGAATTGGGATATTGATTCTGGTATTATAGCTAAGCTTATGGGTGATTAAAATGTGTAATTTAGTTATGAATTCGTAGTTGAATTGGAGTTGAATTGAAGGGATAAGTTGGAAAAATTCTGGGTTGATGGCTTAGTGTTCTTGGCTAGCAAGAAGAAGAGAAAACCCAGGTTTTCTCTGGGTGGAAGGGGCACACCGCGGCACGTGTGGCCCTTCTGGCTTGGGTTGCTCTCTGACTTAGGGGCGCGCCGCGACTTGCTAGGCCAAGTCGTGACCCGCCTCCCCTCTTTGGCTTGGGGTGATTGATCTCTGACTTGAGGTAAGTCACGACCCACTAAGCCAAGTCGCGACCTGCCTGAGGATTTTAGCCTAAGAATTGTTTCAAGGATTGTTAGGGCTCAGGGATTCGTACCTAGGCGCTTGGGACAATTTCTATTACCCGGTTTAGTAGAAATGGAGGTCCCGAAGGCTAGTTTCTGTCTTCTAGGTATTTTATTTCAATTGGAAGTTAATGGATACCATTAGCCCTTGTGACTAGGTTTATGGCCAAGGCTCAGGGCTAAGGATCGTCTTCAAAACCATTTCACATTCTTCGCTCGGAATTAAAGGTAAGAAAATTGCGCTCGTTTATGTGGCTATGTTGGGACTAGGGTTCCCTATATTTGAATACAATGTTGTATGATTATGACATGCCATGTGAGCATGAAATAAACAGCCTAAGAGTGCCGGAATTGACATTTGCGCATAGGATGTGGCTCGGCCACTGAGAGCTGAGGTTAGCTAAATAATCACTGAGCTCGGCCTAAGCGACCCGGAGTCAATGGGTTAAATAGAGGGTGCGGCCTAAGGGTGTCGACCCTGGATATTGTATGATAACTATGATATGTTTACTGTTGTTAAGTTGTTGCCTATAACTTGTGGAATACTAGTTTAAATGGTTTGTGATTTGTTGATTTCTAACACTGATTATGTGTTTGACATAATATGTTGAATACCTGGTTAACTGCCTTATGGGTCATATAATTGTTTGTGTCGTTTATGCTATGCTATATGATTTTCTTGCTGTGCCTTGGCTCACAGGTACTACGTGGTGCAGGTAAAGGCAAGGGTAAGTGTGACGACCTTAAGGTAGGGTACGTCCGCCACATACTCGTAATTTTAGGGTTTACGAGTGTGTAAGGCACTTGACCAAATGAATTTTAAATAAAATGATACTAAGAAATAGAGAAAAATTTAAAACTTTTATATAAACTTATTAATAGAAATTATTACATGTATGAATACTTTAAATTTAATGTAGCCATATGAAAACTCTAAACCACTATTGCATTGCTACTGAGTCCGTGCTCCACAAGTTGCTCAACAGCTAAAGCCACACCTAGAAAAATATTGGAAAATAACATAATGAGCTAACGCTCAGTATGCAAATCTCATGCATACACATACACATGAATGTCGTGAGTTTGAAGTGCTCATATACTAATATGCTGACTTATATACTTATGCATTTCGTTTATTGCTCATGCACTTTCAAACTTTACTTTTATGATCTTTCTTTTAGTTTCACATTTTTTTATGGGCCCAATATCACTTGTGCACACTGTTTGATTCGGCCAATGCCTGCAGGGCTTGTTACACATATCATATAGAATCCCATGGGTTCTCCTCCAGCTAGCCATCATCACAGCTAGGCTCATCATAACACTCATTTCATCGTTGCCATAGCTGCCATACTTATTACACATATGGAGGAGAAAGACGGGAACATGGCAAGCATGTTTGAATGGTCAACTCTGACCTAGCCCATACTAGTGGGCAGTCACTATTAGGCTTATAGACCTCCGTCTTCTTTGCTGAACTTACTTAATTGCTTTATCAAATCAGTGGCACCCTTTTTAAACATATTATTATCACTTTGCTTAAGTCTTGTGTCATTAAAATGTTTAATTTTACATAAGACTTTTCAAGGCATTTCATAACTTTTCTCATAATCATATGCATGGTCTTATATCACATAATAATGTATCACATAACTGTACATGCCATGCATACATGCTGATGCTGAAATGCCAATGTTCATGTTCATGATTCATGTTGATGGTATTCAATCAAGGCATTGTATCACATCTCATATAACTCAAAACATCTTTAGTCATAATACATGAAGCTTTGGGTTGGTGGCGTTGTTATACCTTAACGTAGAACTATGGCTCAGGTCTAAGGTTTCCAGCCTAAAAACTTAAACGCTTCATTTATCATAACATATAACAAAATCATGAACATAACAGTAATCCACATATTCATCAACATAAGAACACATACTTGCACATAATTCATATCAATCTTAACCAAGTAAGACATCTTTCACATATCACGAAATTCATCAATTTCATATCACACAACACTATCATGATATTCATATAACCATTCTTCACATACTTATCAGATGCATCATCATCATCCCATTCTTAACTCATCAGATATACACAATCAATGTAGTCATGCATCTTACACTTAAGCACAAAAGGTGAGATTCACTTACCTTAGGTCCTTAGCTTATTTTAAAACGGCTCACCAAAAGTCAATCAATCAAATCCATACAAATCCTATTCAAGGCACATCATTTATTAAATTCTATCAAATCCGTAAATATACACTATTGATAGTGTATATTAACAATACCAGAAACTATATAAATGATAATAATAATTATTATCAACGTAATGCAAATAACTCTTCATATAAAACCATGCTTTAAACCTTGCTCATAAGATAATGTACTCTTATGATAATAATAACAAGAATAATAATTATCGTCTATAAATAAACTTACTTCAATATTAATAACAAAAATACTTCAATAACAATACATATATGAATGTATATATTCAAATAGTCATTTTATAAAAGAAATCATATTTTTAACATAAAGTTGTAATAATCGATATAATGATAATAATATAAATATAAATATTTATATTATTATTAATTAGTCATAATATCAATTCCAGTGATATAATAAATATACTTTATCCAAAATTCATTGGTCTTACAAATATCAATAACTGTAAGAAACTAATATTGATATTATTTTGATATTCAAATATTAACAAAATATTAATATATAAGAATAATTGTTAAATAATAGGTTTACTATAAATCACACTTTTCATATATATATATATGAAACTATATTCTTGATTTACTTAACAAAATAATAACAATAATAATTAAAATTACTTAATCATAATAATTTCCATATTAATATAAAATCAATTAAATATGTATTTTTATACTTTATTTAACATCTAATATTTTCTAGAAAATTGGACAGCACAACGACTATAAAATGGACAAACCCAAAATCAAAACCTGTATCAGAAATATATATAATCCCAGACAGCCAGTATAATTACAGAAAAATATTGCATATATCAATAATATATAATTATATACTATAAATACACATAATAACAATTACTCTAATCAATCACAATTAAATCATAATATATAGGTCAAAGAAATTATACCACAAAGATCGGGTTCCACAACAAGTCAAACGGTGATTTTCTGAAACTCAAAACGTACTTCGAAACCTCGAACACTAAGTTTCGACCGTCAGTCTACGGTGGATCGCGGTAGCTCGTGGTGGGCCCACCACCCAACTATGGTAGATGTAGGAACAAGTTATTGGGTTTTGAAGCCCACAACACGAGGAACACGATGGTGGTGACGGATCGGCAAACGGATGCCTGAGGTGGCCGAATCGCAACTTTGAAGTCGCGGGGTGGCCGAACTTAAATCGACCAGTTGAGGTGTTTAATCGACGAGTGAGCTCTAGATTCCCGCGTGGTCGATAGTTCGGAGGCCTTTGAATCCAACGGTCCGGCGCGTGGCTATAATTGGTGGCCGGAAAGTACTTCTGCGTCGTCGGCAACAGTAGCACGCAGAGGAGAAAGAGAGAGAAAGAAAGAGGAATAGAAGGAGAGAGAAGGAGAAGAAAAAAATTTATGAGGAGAGAGAGAGAGAGGCTCGGTTAAAAGCCTGAAGCCTTTTCTTTTTATTTTTCTTTTTTATTATTTTTTTTTTTTTGAAATTACACTTGGACCCAAAATATTAAAATTCTTTTCAAATAAGCCCTTTAGCAAAACTTTCTTAATTTTTTATAAAATTCCCCAATTAAAGTTATATGACATTTGGGTCCAATACTTGACTACTCAAGTTTCTCTCTCTTTAATCTCATTAAAAACATAAAAACATATTTTAAACACTATTTTTCCATTACTATTTCTTAAATTTGTAAACTTGTACATTTTATGTATTGAAACTCTGATTTATAATAAAGAAATGTATTATGAAAATGTGGGATATTATAGTAAGGTGGACCAATCCTGAGTTGGAGAGCTCTGGGGGCAGAATGTACATAGTCAGCTGCTCATTTGCTACAGGAAAACCTAAAATGTGTATTTTTCCATTAGACTGGCCCATGCTTGTATTCAACTTTTGAAAGTTGTAATTTTTTCCTTTATACCCTATTTTTGGGATCCCATGTACTAAACGTTTATTTAAATGAAAATTTTCTATTTATGACCAAAATCTTTTAACCCTAGCTCAATCATGATTTTAGAGTCACATTTTAAACTAAACAACTTGATTAGCAAGTCTTGCACAATTATAAATACACAGTGTAACGGTCTTGGTTATTCAGGGCATTACACCTACACCTCAATACTATACTCAAAGCAGCACAACCACCTAAAGACTTAACCAAAATCTCATAGAAACTAATGAAGGAACTTTTAAAACTTCAAAACCTTAAAAACTCAGAACCTAAAACTTCAAATTACCTCTGTTCAAATTGTTGGCAACTGTTCCCTTAAGCTTAGAAGCTCCCAGCTCTAACTGAGCTTCAATTCCCCAACAATCCTTGCCCCAAAATTTAGAGAATCAGTGCTTTTCCTTCAGTTTTTCCAAAGCCTCAACGGTGGGAGTGAGAGAGAGAAAGCAAGGGAGAGAGAGACTGAGTGTTTTTCTGCTTGTTTCTTAAGGTTTCCTAAAGTCCCTAAGTGGCTAAGGCAATCCAAGGCTAGGGAAAAGACCAAATTATTCCTAGCCTTAACCTTGGTTCTCTAACTCCCCCAAGGGCTGAATCGTCCTTGTACCACATTTCCCGCTAATCCTAGGTTAGCCCAATGAATTCCTAATTAATCCTGACACACCCAAATAATCACCAAATAACTACCCATCATCCGATGAGTCCCGATTACGTACTAAGTTCCCCAAATACCCCTAGGCTCACCTCGAGCCTGGTGTTTCACGAAATAAATCATATATGCAACATAATCACACATATATTCAATTAATCTCACATATAAATCCAATTATGCCCTCCCGACACACTAATCAAGGCACTAAGCCTTATTAGCAAATTGGGACTATAACGCCCTGGATAACCAAGACCGTTACACTATGTATTTTAAAATAGTGCAAGACTTTCTAATCAAGTCGTTTGAACAATAATGTGTTCCTAAAGTCAACTATCAGGTTAGGGTTAAAATATTTTTATTATAAACGATTAATTTTCATTAAAACAGATGTTTGGTACTTCAAATCCACAAAAACAGGGTATTATCGATAATTTACAACCCTCAAAAGTTTAACACAATCAAAAGCCACTCTAATGGAAAAATACAAGTTTTAGAGCTCTATCCCTATACTTTCCCTCGGCCGTGGCAGACAAGCAGCTGACTATGTACACCTTGCCCCCAGAGCTCTACAACTCATGGTTGGTCCAATTTTCCTAAACATAAACAGCAAGCGCATATAACAACAGTAATATTCAATCAGTCTTAATATAATCAGTTCAGTCATTTAACAGAATTCAAGCATATAACTAAACAATAGTAAACACATCATCTCAAACACATACCATAACCTATTACACAAATACACACTTAGGTCGAGCCCTCTATTTATCTAGCTGACCCTGGCTCGCTTAGGCCGAGCTGCGTTCATTACGCTTATCATCAGCCCCGACACCTTTAGGCTGTTCATTCTCAAAGAACATAACAATCGTACAATTACATAGTACATGTATCTAATTACTGGGAACCTCAATCCTGTTAACAAGCACAAGGGTGCAGTCTTCTCACCTAGAATCCCGAGCAAATAATACAGAACGGTCCCGAGCACGATCCTCAATCTTGAGCCTTGGTGATAAACCTAGTCACAGTGTCAATGGGTAATCATCAATTTTTAATCCAAATAAATACTTAGGAAATAATAGCTAGCCTCTAGGACCTCGATTTCTACTAAAACAGGTAGTAGAAATCATCCCAAGCGTTTAGGTTTGAATTCCCAAGCCTCCCCGAACCTTAAAACTTATTTCCCCTTAGTTCCCCATTGCGGGCCACGACTTGCCCTTGAGGGTCGCGGCCCACCCCTTAGACAAAGGCCCAATCCCCCTCTAATGGGGGACATGGGCCGTGACCTGCTCTCCTCCGAGTCATGGCACGCCTGGTGAATAGAGGCTCCCAGCCTCCAAAACTCATGCGGGTCGCGGCGCCTGATGAACAGGGCTGTGATCCAAGCCCCTAAACCTAGGTAATCCTCCATTTTCTCAACATTTCTCCTCGATCCTAACCTTAATTCACATCCAAAACAAACAATCAAACCTGTATTTAAGCCTAGAATTCCCATCCTTTTGGCCCAAACAATAGATCTAGCGCCTAATCAATTCTTACTCTTATTTAAACACCCAAATTCAACCAAAACCCAGAGTTTAAACAAGTTTTAAACTCGAAAATAACTCAGCTTAAATCAGCAGATTAGGATTGGAACTCTTACCTGAATTGATGGTCTAAACTTTCCAAACACCTTTGAATGACCTTAGCCTTATTTCCCCTAGCTCAAACCAGCCCAAAACCTTGAATTTCCTTCTGTTTTTTCTCCAGCTTCAATACACAAGGAGAAAGATAGAGAGGAATACGTGTATGAGGGAGATAGAGAGCTGTGATTTCAAAACATTTGAGTGGTTTCTGGCTAAGTCTAGACTTACCCCTGGGTTAACCTCTTAACACCAAAAGACCAAATTACCCATTAAATCAATTAGCCCTCTACTTTGTTCTAAGGGTTCAAATGGTCATTCCGCTACTGTTTTCCCGCTAATTCCTCAAATGTTCCTATTGTTAACAATTTAACCCTGTAACATCTAATTAATTGCCAAATATTTATTCATTACCCAATAAACCCCAAAATATTTTCTAAATTCCAAAAATACCCCTAAGCTTCCCCCAAGCCAAGTATTAAACCCCGTTGTGACTATTTCGCTAATCCACTCACCAGGACCATCTCGAGCCATATACTGCAAATATATCCACATAATAATGTGGTCTCAACCAAATATCACATAAAATCACATTTATGCCCTCAACGGGCCAAAATTACAAACATGCCCTTATAAGCTATAAAGGGCCCACATGCATATCTAATACTCATGAACATGCATATAATATATTCATATAATCATATTATTCATGCATGCCACAGAGTCATGCATTTAACCAATTAAACATAGATATATCCAATTATGCCCTCCCGGCACGTTAATCAAGGCACTAAGCCCTATTAGCAATTTTGGGTCGTTACAACTATCCCCTCCTACTGAGAATTTTGTCCTCGAAATTTACCTGAATAACTCGAGATACTGATCCTGCATAGCTGACTCAAGCTCCCAGGTCGCTTCCTCGACCATGTTATTCCTCCATAACACTTTGACTAAAGGAATCATCTTGTTCCATAGAACCTTGTCTTTCCTGTATAGGACCTAAACTGGTCGCTCCTCATATGACAAATATGTCTGCAACTCCAAATCCTCATACTTCAACACATGAGTTGTATCTGAGACGTACTTCCAAAGCATAGAAATGTGGAATACATCTTGAACCCCTAATAACGATGGTGGCAGAGCCAATCTATAGGCCACCACCCAATCCTCTGTAGGATCTCAAACAGTCCTAAGAATCTAGGGCTCAGCTTGCCCTTTTTCCCAAACCTCCTCACCCCTCGTAGTGGTGACACTCGCAAAAACACGTGGTCCCCTACCTGGAACTCCACGTCCCTACGCTTAGGATCAGCGTAGCTTTTCTGTTTGCTCTGCGAAGCGAGCATTCAAGCTCGGATCTTCTCAATAGCTTCACTAGTCTTCTGAACCAACTCTAGTCCCAAATACTTCCTCTCACCCATCTCATCCCAATGAATGGATGATCTACATCTCCTCCCGTGCAACATCTCATATGGAGCTACTCCAATCGTTGAGTAATAACTGTTGTTGTGTGAAAACTCAATCAACAGAAGGTACTTACTCCAAGACCCCTCAAATTCCAATACACACACTCTAAGCATTTCTTCCAATACCTGAATTGTCCTCTCAGACTGTCCATCTGTCTGAGGATGAAAGGATGTACTGAACTTCTACTAAGTCCCCATAGCCTTCTACAAACCACCCCAAAACTTGGAGGAAAATATGGGATCACGGTATTATACAATAGATTTGGGAACCCCATGGAGCGTACAATTTCCTTTACGTATAACTCTACGTACTGATCCACAGTATAGGTCGTCCTCACTGGAAGAAAACAAGCTGACTTGGTGTATCTATCTACTATCACCCACACCGAGTCATGTAGCCTCACTATCCTCAGTAAACCTCCCACAAAATCCATAGTAATGTCCTCCCATTTCCATTCGGGAATACCCAAAGGCTGTAGCAACCCCGCTGGTCGCTGGTGCTCAACCTTCACTTGCTGACAGGTCAAACACTTGGTCACGTGCTCCACTACATCCTTCTTCACCCCAAGCCACCAATATAACGTCCGTAGATCTTGATACATATTCGTGGTGCCTGGATGGAGTGAGTATGGTGTAGTATGGGATTAATCAAGTATCTCTCGTCTAATACCCACATCTGTCAGGACACAAATCCGACCCTTTTACCGTAGTAAACCTGTCTCTGAAATAGAATAATCCTTAGCCACTCCAGCTAGGACGTTCCCTCTAGCCTCCTACAACAGTGCATCATCCAACTGACCCTCTCTTATCCTCTCTAGAAGGGTTAACTGTATAGTGATATTGGCCAACTGACCCATAACCAGCTCTATCCTCGCTCTAGTCATCTCCTCTGCCAACTCCTTTGATATCTATGCAGAGCTAAATAACTGTCATGGCCCCTTCGGCTCAACGCATCTGCCACTACATGGGATTTCCGTAGGTGGTAAAGGATATCACAATCATAGTCCTTTACCAACTCCAGTCAATGTCTCTGCCTCATATTCAAGTCCTTCTGGGTGAAGAAATACTTCAAGCTCTTATGATCAGTGTATATCTTACACTTCTCTCCATACAAGTAAGTCGCCAAACTTTCAGTGCGAATACCACCGCTGCTAACTCCAAATCATGGGTAGGGTACCGCTAATCATACTCCTTCAACTGTCGTGACACATAAGCAATAACCTTCTCATTCTGCATCAACACGCATCCCAATCCCAATCTCGATGCGTCACAGTATACCAAAAAATTCCCTCCCTCTGAAGGAAGACTAAACACCGAAGCAGTAATCAGTCGTCACTTCAGTTCATGTCAGCTATTCTCTCACTTGTTTTACCAGAAAAACTTCAGATTCTTCCGTGTCAATTCTGTCATCGGTGCAGCAATCTTCGAGAACCCTTCCACAAACCGTCTGTAATATCCCGCTGATCCAAGGAAGATCCTAACCTCTGAGGTATACCTTGGCCTCGACCAATCTCGCATTGCCTTTACTTTAGCTGGATCCACCTTAATCCCATCTTCACCACAAATTTGTCCAAGGAATGTCACTTCTGGTAGCCAAAACTCCCACTTCTTAAACTTGGCATACAACTGATGCTCTCTCAGTCTCTGCAATACCTGCCAGAGATGATGCTCATGCTCTGCCTCTGAAATTGATTAAACCAAGATGTCATCGATGAAGACAATCACGAACTGATCTAAGAAGTCCATGAACACCCTGTTCATCAGATCCATGAATGCTGCTGGGGCATTGGTCAAACCAAACGACATGACCAGGAACTCATAATGCCCATACCTCATTCGAAAGGCTGTCTTCGAAATATCCTCATCCTTGATCCTCAAGTGGTAATAACCAGATCAAAGATCAATCTTTGAGAACACCGTCTTTCCCTGTAGCGATTGAATAAGTCATCGATCCTTGGTAAGGGGTATTTGTTCTTTATGGTCAACTTGTTCAATTCCCTATAGTCTATAGACATTCTCAGAGTCTCATCCTTCTTCTTTACAAACAAAACTGGAGCACCCCATAACAAGAAACTAGGTTTGATAAACCCTAAATCAAGAAGCTCTTGCAACTATATCATTAACTCCTTCAATTCTGCCGAAGCCATCCTATATGGTTCCCTCAACACTGGCTCTGTACCTGGTGCTAACTCGATGATGAACTGAATCTCTCTGTGCAGCGGCAATCCTTGTAAATCCTCAAGAAATACATCCAAGAATTCGCGTACCAATCTAGTCTCTCCCGGCCCTGCTAGCATAACTCTGGGGGTATCCACCACGCTAGCTAGAAAACCTATACAACCTCCCTGTAGTAAGTCCCTAGCCCTCAATGTTGATATCATGGGTATGCGGATTCCATGCACATCACCCACGAAAACAAAGGGATCCTCACTCTCAGGCTCAAAGGTCACCATCTTCTTCCTCCAATCTATAGTAGCCCCATATCTGACCACCCAATTCATCCCTAGAATCATATCAAAATCATTCATACTCAACTTTATTAAATCTACTAATAGTTCCCTACTATCTACCATCACTGGCAGTGCTCTAATCCATCTCCTAGAAACTACCAGTTCCTATGTAAGCAGTATAGTCTCAAACCCCACAGTATAACACTCACTTGGTCTACACAATCTATCAATTATCTTACTAGAAACAAATGAATATGTAGCACCAGAATCATTCAATACAGTATATGAAGGGCCAGTGCTAGAAAGCTTACCTGTCACTAGCGAAGGACTAGCCTCGGCCTCTTCCTGTGTCAAGGTGAACACTTGAGTTGGAGTCACGCTATCCACCTTCCATGGTTCCTCTTTCATCACAGTTGGGAAATCCTTCTTGAGGCGTCCCACTACCCGGCACAGATAACAAGCCTTTGCCCGACATTTGCCCAGATGGCGCTTCCTACTTCTCGTGCATTCTGGATAACTCCTCCATGTCTCACCGCCTCCCTAGCAGCCACCCTCAGCAACCCAACCCCTTTTATCAGGACTAGCAGCGGTCAAAGTGTAACGACCGAAAATCACTAATAGGGCTTAAGGGCCTTGATTAGTATGTCGGGAGAGCATAATTGGTTTATGTGTGAATTTATTAGTTTAATGCATGACTCTATGATAAGCATGCTTGTATGGTTATATGAATGTAAATGTGATTATATACTATAATTGTGAGGACCACATTATTATGTGGGTAATTCTGCAGCATGCGACTTGAGGCGATCCTAGGGAGCTAGTTAGTGGGAAAGTCACAACGGGATCTAATACTTGACTTGGAGCAAGTCAAGGGGTATTTCGGGTATTATATGGTTATTAGGGTTATCGGGTTATGGAAATAAATAATTGGAGATATATTTGAGGTTAGGAAGCTTAGGTGGGAATACTGGGGAATTTTACCATTTTGCCCTCGGGGACGTTTCCGGTACCCCGAGCCTCGGGATTGACTTAATTGCCTAAGGATAGACTAAGTAAAACACAGAACACGGTGGAAACATTAAGAACTGACCTTCCCTCCTCTTCTCTTTCTCTCTCAAAGAAAACCACAAGGAACCAAGAAGAACTTGGCTGAAATTCAAAGAATTGGAGCTGTGATTTAGGAGATTAGCTCAAGGATTAACTGAGGATTCAATCAAGAATTAAGGTAAGTCATAAGCTTTATGCATGGTGGTTAAGTTCTGTGGTTATGGTTTAGTTTTGAGGTGTTTATGGATTTTGACATTGAAGGACTGAATTAAAGCTTGGAACTTGGGAGTTAGCTCAGAGATTTCCTAGGGAATTGGGTTTATCAGTGAAGGTAAGCTCGAATTTATGATTTAATGATTGAATCTTAGTGTTTTCTTGACTGGTTTTGATGTTTCTAAGCTTTTGGGTTTCAGAGATTGAAGTGCGATTTTGGTGAGTTTCTAGGCTAAGTTTTTGTTGGGTTGTGTTGTTGGAATCGTGTTAGAAGTTTTGTGATAATTGAGTTGTGGAATTGGGATAGTTTTGGTTGGTTTTGAGTGAGGTTTGAGAGTAAAAAATGGTGGTTTTTCTGGGTTTGAAGGGGTCGGCCCGTGGCATAGTTCTTGGAGCGCCGCGGCCCTCTGAGGCTGATGAGTGCTGAAGATGGAGGGCAGGCCGCGGCATGAGGCATGTAGGGCCGCAGCCCGTGTCTGGTTTTGGGTGAGGATGAGCCTCTGTTTGGGGCCATGCCGCGGCATAGGAAGCTTGAGCTGCGGCCCTTAAGGAAATTTGGGTTTTTGGAATTTTAAGCATGGGAATTTAACCTAGGGTGCTCGGGATCGAATCTACTACCGTGTTTGGTGGAATTCGATGTTTCGGAGACTAGAACCTTATCTAGAAGCCTTTTTACAATTATTAATGGACTAAGCTAGGGCTCGGGAAACGGATCATGCTCATGAGGCATCTCTCGTAATCAGTATACTTGGAAATTAAAGGTAAGAAAAATACACCCGGTTGTGAATTGATAATGGGACTAAGGGCTCCCTATTTTGTATGCTTATTGAAGGGTGGTATTATGCCATGTGAATAATAAACAAACGGCCTAAGAGTGCCAGAGTTTACATTGGCGCACAGGGTGCGGCTCAGCCACTGGTAGCTGAGGACAGCTTGTTATGCACTGAGCTCGGTTTAAGCGGACCGGAGTTAGTGGGGTATTCAAAGGGTTCGACCTAAGGGTGTCGACCCTGGTTGTCATATGATTTGATTATTATTATTGATTGGTGGATTTGTCATGCTGAATAGCTAAGTGTTGGTTTGTTGATTCTTTGCTTATGTTTATGGATTATGTAATTAGTGTGGTATGCTAAGTGTATGAACATGCTTTAAGGATTATTCAGTTGATGTCATTGTTTGTACTATAACGTTATGTTTTCTTGCTGGGCCTTGGCTCGCGGGTGCTTCGTGGTGCAGGTAAAGGCAAGAGCAAGCTTGATTAGCCCTGAATCGGCGAGCTCTGAAGGTAGAATGTACATGATCAACTGCTCGACTGCCACGGTTGAGAAGGAGACAGGAACAGGAGGACCATAAATGCTTGTTTTGCCCTTAGAGTGGCTAGTGGTTGCTTGTACACTGGAAATTTTGTAAACTGACTTTTAAATGTTGTTCTTTTGGGATCCCATGTGTAAAATGTTTAATTATATGAAATGAATCTTTTGAGACCAAAACATTTTAACCCTAGCTCATTAATGGTTTTAGTGACACGTTTTTAACTAAATGACTTGATTAGCAAGTCCTGCACCTTATAAATACACAGTGTGGCAGTCTTGGCTATCCAGGGCGTTACACAAAGTGTCAGGGGTCTTCCTCTTCAGATCACTTGGTCCTCCGCCCCTACCAGACCTTGTGGATGGAGGCACTACCCTGCAAAGATCCCGTATCGTTGCGTTCTCCTTCCAGATCTTATCCTCTGCCTCTTCTGCGATAAGGGCCTTCTCAACATCCTGGGCATAACTCGTCTGCCCAAATATCGATGTAATCCTCACATTCCAGGCTATCATAGTATTATCCCCAAAAATGGAGATTGATGACGTGGCAATAGAGGTGACAAATGGCAGTACATGGTCTGTAAAAGACACATTAAATAGTCAATAAATACATTGACTCCTGAGAGTTGTGATAAAGTGACCCGGTAGACTGGTGAAAAGTTTGGACTGCTTGAAAGATGTCATAACCAAGCCAAGTGCATCATAGGAGACCCCAAGGGGGTGGTCCTAGGAGAACTAAGGAGAGTGCATCCTAGGAGATCCCAAGGGTGTGGTCCGAGGAGAACCCAAGCGGGTGGTCCTTGGAAAGCTAAGGAGAGTGCATCCTAGGAGATCCCAAGGGTGTGGTCCGAGGAAAACTAAGGAGAGTGCATCCTAGGAGAGCTAAGGAGAGTGCATCCTAGGAGATCCCAAGGGTGTGGTCCGAGGAGACCCCAAGGCTGAGGTCCGAGGAGACCCCAAGAATTTGGTCTTTATACATATGTCCAGCAAGTGCATGGTTGCCCAAATAAAGAGTGCCATGTTAGAGGAGAGATATGGCATGCTAGAGGAGAGTGCCATGTTAGAGGAGAGATATGGCATGTTAGAGGAGAGGAGTGCATGTCCTACCACCATGCACTTGTCCGACCCACAAAAACATGTCCTACCACCATGCACATGTCCGACCAGCACTTGCATGGGTGGTCAGTAGGAGGTGGATCAACTAGCAAGAGGAGAACTAAGTCAAGATTCCCATAAACAACTTCAACAAGATATGCGAGAATCTCTCATTCTTCCCACAAATGGGGGGTTTGTTACATTTTGAATTTTGAATGTTTCTTTGTAATTTAAATGTAATAAATATAATAAAATATCCCAGTTCTAGGGGATACCGTATGTATGACCCTAAGCCTATAAATAGAGGGCTTATGGGATGAGAGAGGGGCTTCTTCTGCTTCTTCTTTCTAGAGAGAGAAAATTTGGGTCTGAGTATTCTAGAGAGAGAAAGTGCTGATATTTGAAAGAATTCTTGTATTTTTGCAATTTGTACTGAAGAAACTCAGTTGGCTCAGTCCATCTGATCTTGAGTACAGATCTATAATCACAACTCTAAGTGGATTAGGCTATTATCGACTGATCAGGGCTGAACCACTATAAAAATCTTGTGTGTTCTTTATTTTCTTTATTATACCGTCTGTGTTGTTTAAATTCTCTTGAAGATTTGTCGTATTTGACGTTCTCACGTCGTTGGCTAAAAACACAGTCAACACATAGTATTGAGCCCTCGAAGAAACCTGTCCTTACTGGCCGCATCTGTAGGCACTAGGTCTGATGCAAACTTTGCCAGCCTATCAAACTTCAGGGCATACTCTATAACCATCACACTACCATGTACCAGCCCCGTGAATTCATTCACCTTTGCTGCCCTGATGGCAACATTGTAATACTTCTGGTTGAACAGATCTCTGGACCCATCCTAACTCAAGGTTGAAATATCCATGGTCTGTGATGCCACCTCCCACCAAATACAAGCATCCTCTCTAAGCATATAGGTGGCACAGGCCACCCTATCATTGCCTTCGACCCTCATGAAATCCAGGATGGAAGTGATCATACTCATCCATTGTTTAGCCTTAAGTGGATCTGGTCCTCCTTCAAAGGTTGGAGAATGTTTTCTTCTGAACCGCTCATAAAGTGGCTCCCACTTGTTCCCAACCTCAAGTGGCTGTAGAACTGGTGCCACAACAGGTGGCATAATAGGGGCAGCACTCCCTGACAGAGCATGTTGTCTCAAGAGACGGATATGCTCTTCTTAACTTTGCAATCGGGCTTGCATATCAGCAAGTATCTACAGCCAGTTCTCAGGGACTAGAATAGGGTTCTGGCCCTAGTCATCATCTTTAGCCTCGGACCCTATGTCGGCTAGTCTTATTGATCGCCGTGGACGCATAGCTATCCAAGTTTATCTGCAATCAACGACTCGAAATTCAGGCAATGGTGATAGGTTAATAGTCTTTCCATAGTCCACCATTAAAACTCAACCAGGAATATGCAAACAAGCATTTAAATATTCATTCACATGTAGCAGCAACGCTAATAAGCATGCCTCATTATAATCACACAGCAGACAAGGGCCAGGCCCTATCAGTATATCATGCTCCCTATTAATAATACAGATTAAAACATTTACATTTCATTTAATCATTTAATCATGCATTCACATATATACAGTTACCAAACCATGAGTGGAGCTTGTCCTTAGTGGCGAGTGTACATGCTCAGCCAGTCTTCAGGAACCTTTAAACCTAGACCTCTCTGATACCAAGTTGTAATGCCATGGGTAACCAAGACCGTTACATTGTTTATTTTAAAATAGTGCAAGACTTTCTAATCAAGTCATTTGGACAATAATGTGTTCCTAAAGTCAACTATCAGGTTAGGATTAAAAGATTTTTATTATAAACGGTTAATTTTCATTAAAATAGATGTTTGGTACATTAAATCCCCAAAACAAGGTATACGTGATAATATACAACCCTCGAAATTTTAATACAATCAAAAGCCACTCTAATTGTAAAATACAAGTTTTAGAGCTCTGTCCCTGTACTTTCCCTCGGCCGTGGCAGATGAGCAGCTGACTATGTACACCTCGTCCCAGAGCTCTCCAATTCATGGTTTGTCCAGTTTTCCTTTGCCTTTACCTGGACCACGTAGCACCCGTGAGCCAAGGCCCAGCAATAAAACTATAAACAACAAGAGCATATAACAACAGTAATATTCAATCAGTCTTAACTCAATCAGTCATTTAAAAGAATTCAAGCATATAACTAAACAATAGTAAACACATCATCTCAAACACATATTAACCAATTACACAAATGCTCAGGGTTGGCACACTTAGGCCGAGCCCTCTATTTATCCAGCTGACCCCGACTCGCTTAGGCCAAGCTACGTTCAGTACGCTTATCACCAGCCTCAACACCCTTAGGTCGTTCTTTCTCAAACAACATAACAATCGTACAATTACATAGTACATGTATCCAATTACTGGGAACCTTAGTCCTGTTCACAAGCAACAGGGTGCAGTCTTCTTACCTTGAATCCCGAGCGAAGAATACAGAACAGTCTCGTGCACGATCCTCAGTCCTGAGCCTTGGCGATAAACCTAGTAACACTATCAATGGGTAATCATCAATTTCTAATCCAAATAAATACTTAGGAAATAATAGCTAGACTTCGGGACCTCGATTTCTACTAAATTGGGTAACGGAAATCCTCCCGAGCGTTTAATTTTGAATTCCCGAACCTCCCCGAACCATAAAAATTATTTCCCCTTAGTTCCCCATTGCGGGCCGCGACTTTCCCTTGAGGGCTACGGCCCGCCCCTTAGACAGAGGCTCAATCCCCCTCTATTGGGGGACACAGGTCGCAATATGCTCTCCTCCAAGGCATGGCGTGCCTAGCGAACAGAGGCTCCCAGCCTCCAAAACTCATGCAGGTCGCGACCCGAGCCCCTAAACCCAGAAAATCCTCCATTTTCTCAACATTTCTCCTTGAGCCTAACCTCAATTCACATCCCAAACCAACAATCAAATCTGTATTTAAGCCTAAAGAGAGAGAGAGGGAGAGAGATAGAGTTGTGATTTCAGAACACTTGAGTGGTTTCTGGCTAAGTCTAGACTTACCACTGGGTTAACCTCTTAACACAAAAAGACCAAATTACCCCTTAAATCACTTGTCCTTCTACTATGTTCTAAGGGTTAAAACGGTCATTCTGCCCCCGTTTTCCTGCTAATTCCTCAAATGTTCCTACTGTTAACCAATTAACTCTATCACGTCTAATTAATTGCCAAATATTTATTCGTTACCCAATAAACCCCAAAATATTTTCTAAATTCCCAAAATACCCCTAGGCTTCCCCCCGAGCTGGGTATTAAACCCCGCTGTGACTATTTCGCTAATCCGCTCACTAGGACCGTCTTGAGCCATATACTACAAATATATCCACATAATAGTGTGGTCTCAACCAAATATCACATAAAAACACATTTATGCCCTCAACGGGCCAAAATTACAAATATGCCATTATAAGCTATAAAGGGCCCACATGCATAACTAATACTCATAAACATGCATATAATATATTCATATAATCATATTAATCATGCATGCCACATAGTCACGCGTTTAACAAATTAAGCATACATATATCCAATTATGCCCTCTCGGCACGCTAATCAAGGCACTAAGCCCTATTAGCAATTTTGGGTCGTTACAGGGACGTTACAGAAGTGATCATCAACCTGAACTATCAAGACAGGTATCTACAAATATTAGCAAACATATCAGAAAAAATTAAACTTAACAATAATTGTATATAAAAATTGTATAGCGAGGTCTAGCGAGGTTTGATGAGGTTTGTTGAGGTGAAAAACTAGACTCTTAGTGAGGATTGGCGAGGCATGTCGAGTTTTAGAGTGGTGACAAGGTATGGTGAGGTTACAAACTAGAGTCATATCGAGGACTGGCGAGGCGTATCGAGGTTTGGTGAGGTGACGAATTTGGTCCTAGTGAGGCTTACCGAGGTCTCGCAAGGACTAGTGAGGTGACATACTATAGATTTAGTGAGCTTGACGAGGTATGGTGAGGTAACATACTACAATCTTAGCGAGGTTTTGTGAATTTTAGTGAAGTAAAATACTACAATCTTAGCAAGGCATTGCGAGATTTGGTGAGGTAACATGCTACAATTTTAGCAAGGTTTGGCCAGGCAAAAATTAAAAAAAAAAAAAGAAATAATCCATTTCAACATGTCTATCAAACATAGCCTTAAAATTTACACACAAATTAAACTTTATTAACATACAACCTAGATTAACAAATCAAACTATTCATATTTATACATTTTACAATAAAATAAAATTAAAAAATACAAAGTTTACCTTACAAAATGTCGGGGTGGGCTTCTTCGAGGTCACCGTGGGTGGATATTGTGGCAGGCGTAGGCGGCAGGTCAGAAACGTCGGGGCTGTCAGTTGCATGCAGGTGGGGCGGAGGCTGGTAGCTCTAGGTGGGGAGGAAGTCGACTAGTGGGGTGGGTTTAGGTTTCTTTCTTTTTGTTCTTTTTGCTGTAAATGATAGAGAGAGATAGAGAGAGAGAGAGCGAGGGAGGGAGGGAGAAGACTAAATCAGGGGTAGTTGAGGCAAGTTAGACAAAAATTAGCATAAGTTAGTAGTAGATATAGTAGTGGGGGTTTTATTTTTGCTGTTGTAGGGGTTTACATTATGCATGTTTTAGGCAGTTTTCCAATGGCAATTGATTAAGGGCCAATTCTTTAGTCTCTCACTGGACTTAGTCCAACATGTGGGGCCCAAAAAATTTGACAAGTGTCAAGCTATGAACCATTTTGGTGTTTTTATTTTTTTTTTAATTTATACTTGATAAACCGGTTATGTAAGGCGAATGTAAATAGTACTATTGATGTGGCTATGAAAATTATTGACTATAAAGTAATTTGCAGTCCAAAATAGTGTACACTTGAGGGCAATATGGTAAAATAGGTATAGTGTTCGAACTTACTTACGATATTGGATAAGTAACCTTTTGATGCTGCTAAGTAATTTTTAATAAAGTGGTCAATAATAAAGTTATATCAGAAAGTAAAAAACCCCGAAGTAATTTTTATTTGTTTTTTTTTTGCTATAAGTAACCTTTTTATGCCTCTAAGTAATATTTAATTAAGTGGTTAATAATAAGCTTATAGCTGAAAGTAAAAAAGCTTGAAGGAATTATTGTTTGTTTTTTTGCGTGTAACAAACGAATTGTCTTAGGAAAGGTTTGACTTTTTTTTACTGGTTTAAAGCTTAGTAGAATGAATTACCAATGATTAGGTAGCTTTAGCTTGTATAGTTATGTGACGACCCTAAGGTAGAGTACGTCTGCGACATACTCGTAATTCCAAGGTTTACGAGTATGTTAAGCACTTGACCAAATGAATTAAATAAAATGATACTAAGAAATACAGAAAAATTTAAAACTTTTATATAAACTTATTAATAGAAACTATTAGACGTATGAATACTGTAAGTTTAAATGTAGCAATATGAAAAACCCTAAACCACTATTGCATTGCTATTGAGTCTGTGCTCCACAAGTTGCTCAACATCTAAAGCCACACCTGGAAAATGTTGGAAAATAACATAATGAGCTAATGCTCAGTAAGTAAATCTCATGCATACACATGAATGTCGTGAGCTTGAAGTGCACATATACTCATATGTTGACTTATAATACTTATGCATTTCATTTATTGATCAAGCACTTTCAAACTTTACTTTTGTAGCTTTTTTCTCTTTTTATTTTCACATTGTTATGGGCCCATTATCTTACGTGCACACTGTTCGATTTAGCCATTGCCTGTAGGGCTTGTTACACATATAATATGAAATCCCATGGGTTCTCCTGCGGCTAGCCATCAACGTAGTTGGGCTCATCGTATTACTTATTTCATCGTTGCCATAGCTGCCATACTTATTACACATATAAATGGAGGAGAAAGACGGGAACATGGCAAACATATCTGAATGGTCAACTCTGACCTAGCCCACACTAGTGGGCAGCCACTATAAGCCTTATAGACCTTCGCCTTCTTTACTGAACTTACTTAATTGCTTCATCGATATAGTGGCACCCTTTTTTTAAACGTCTTATTATCACTTTGCTTAAGCCATGTGTCATTAAAATGTTTAACTTTACATAAGACTTTTCAAGGCATTTCATAACTTTTCTCATATTCTTATGCATGGTCTTATATCACATAATAATGTATCACATAACTGTACATGCCATGCATACATGCTGATGCTGAAATGCCAATGTTCATGTTCATGATTCATGTTTGATGGTATTCAATCAAGGAATTGTATCACATCTCATATAACTCAAAACATCTTTAGTCATAATACATGAAGCTTTGGGTTGGTGGCATTGTTATACCTTAACGTAGAACTATGGCTCAGGTCTAAGGTTTCCAGCCTAAAAACTTAAAGGTTTCCTATATCATAACATGTAACAAAGTCATGAACATAGAAGGTAATCTACATATTCATCAACATGAGAACACATAGTTGCACATAACTCATATCAAACTTAACCAATTAAGACAACTTTCACATATCACGAAATTCATCTATTATATGTCATATAATCCATTATGATATACATACCACACATAACTCATATAACCATTCATCACATTCTCATCATATGCATCTTCATCCCATACTTAACATAACTGACATAATCAATGTACTCATGCATATCACATTTAAGCACAAAATGTGAAATTTACTTACCTTAGGTCCTTAGCTTATTTTAAAACTGCTCACCAAGAGTCTATCAATCCAATCCATACAGATCATATTCAAGGTACATCATTTATTAAATTCTATCAAAAATCGTAAATATACACTATTGATGGTGTATATTAACTATACCAGAAACCACATAAATGATAATAATAATTATTATCATCAAAATGCTAATACTCTTCATGCATCATAATCCTCTTTACAAAACACTGCTTTAAACCTTGCTCATAATATAATAATAATTTTCGTTAGTAAATAAACTTATTTCAATATTAAAAGACTTTTAAACATATTGATAATATTAATAACAAAATACATGAATAACAATATGTGTGTGAATGTGTATAGTCGAATAATCATTTTATAAAAGAAATCATATTTTTAACATAAATTTGTAATTGTCGATATAATGATAATAATATAAATATAAATATTATATTACTATTAATCAGCCATAAAATCGATCACATTGATAAAATAAATATAATTTCTACAAAATTCAATGTTCTTACAAATATCAATAACTTTATGAAAATATATATTATATATCTTAGTATTCAAGTATTAACCAAAATATTAATACACTATAATAACTGTTAAATAATAATTTAACCACAATCACACTTTACATATAAAAAATTTCTTGATTTACCAAACAAAATAATAAAAATAAATTATAAAAATTAACTATTCATAATAATTTCCATATTAATAGAAAATCAAATAAATATGTCTTTTTATAATTTATTGGACAGCACAACGGCTATAAAATAGACAATCCCAAAATCAAAACATTTATTAGAAATACATATAATTCCAGACAGCTAGTATAATTACAGAAAAATATTCAGTATACCAAGAATTTATAAATATATACTATAGGTACATATAATATCAATTACTCCGATCAATCATAATTAAATCACAATATATAAGACAAAGAAATTATACCACAATGATCGGGGTTTCATTACGAGTTGAATGATGATTTCTGAAGCTCAAAACGAACTCCGGAACCTCGAAACTAAATTTTGACCGTCGGTCTACAATGGATCACGGTGGCTCATGGTGGGCCCGCCACCCAACAATAGTAGATGTGGGAACAATTTATTGGGTTTTGAAGCCCACAACACGAGGAACACAATAGTGGTGACGGATCAGCTAACAGATGCTCGAGGTGGCCGGGTCACAACTATGAAGTTGCGCGGTGGATGAACTTAAATCAACCGGTTGAGGTGCTTAACCAGTGAGTGAGTTATAGATTCCTGCGTAGTCAATAGTTCAGAGGATTCTGCGCATTTTGATCAGGCGCATGTCTATATGTAGCGGCCAGAAAGTGGTCGTTCGTCGTTGGCAACAGTAGCACACAATGAGGGAAAAAAGAGAGGAAGAGAATGAGAGAGAAAGAAAAGAAATTTTTTTAGGAGAGAGAGAAAGGCTACGAGAAAAGAAGGTTGAAGCCTTTTTTTTAAATTACCTTTGGACCCAAAATATTAATTTTTTTTTTCAAATAAGCCCTTTAGCAAAACTTTGTTAATTTCATAAAAATCTCCAATTAAAACTATATGGCATTTGGGTCCAATACTTGACTACTCAAGTTTCTCTCTCCTTTTAATCTTGTTAATAACATAAAATCATATTTTTTTTAATACTATTTTTCTATTACTGTTTCTTAAATTTATAAACTTTTGCATTTTATGTATTGAAACTCTGATTATAATAAAAATTGTATTATGAAAAATGTTGGGTGTTACAATCCTTCCCCTGTCAAAATAATTTCATCCTCGAAATTTCAAAATAATTTGGATAGTCGGAGAAGAAAACTACGATTACTAATAAGCGAAACAATATCACACTGCACAAGGTTTTATACACAACACTTACTTTCACCCCACAAAAAGAAATTCATTCTTGGCTTGTAATCCTTATCATATACAAAAAGACAAGGATGTATAAACACCTCGCATGTGAATTACAATATGGAAAGAAAGGAAAAGAGCTATAACCAAAGTATAAATTACAATGAATGTATACGAAAATACAAAGGAATCTTCATCATCTGTACTTCTGTACACATACCACACAACGTAAGAAGAGAAAACGACAATCATCATGAAAACATCCATGAGATTCATCTTTTACAGTCAATATTAAAGCAGATGCAACTGACTGGTTATACCTTGATGATAGAGGCTAAATTGAGCAACAAGTTTGTTCAATAAAGAGTTTATCGGCATAATTTTTTTTTGGATAAATAGAAAACAAATGTATAGCCAATGAAGATTAGTCTTTAAAACCAAGTCTCTGTGAAACCCTTTCGTTGTCAAAACTGAATTCTTGCCCTGAATGAGAAATAGTGAGATAGGCCATCCATTAAGTACCAGTTCAGAAAAGCCTGACTCTCATTCTTTCTCTAAGAAAACATTTAAAAATCAAAATTGTTTCCAAATGTATAAAAATAATAAGGGGATTTTTGATACTGTTGACTGTGTTTTTAGCCAACGACGTGAGAAAGTCAATAACGACAAACCTTCAAGAGAATGTAAACGACACAGACAGTTTAATCAAGAAAAGTAAATAACACAAGAGATTTTATAGTGGTTCAGCCCCGATCAGTCGGTAATAGCCTAATCCACTTAGAGTTGTGATTATAGATCTGTATTCAAGATCAGATGGACTGAGCCAACTGAGTTTCTTCAGTATAGATTGCAAAACTACAAGGATTCTTTCAGATACACGCACTTTCTCTCTCTAGAATACTCAGACCCAAATTTTCTCTCTCTAGAAAGAAGAAGCAGAAGAAGCCCCTCTCTAATCCCATAAGCCCTCTATTTATAGGCTTAGGGTCATACATACGGTATCCCCTAGAATCGGGATATTTTATTATATTTATTATATTTAAATTACAAAAAACATTCAAAATGTAACAAAACCCCCCATTTGTGGGAAGAATGAGAGATTCCCGCGTATCTTGTTGAAGCTGTTTCTGGGAATCTTGACTTAGTCCTCCTCTAGCTAGTTGATCCACCTCTCCTACTGACCACCCATGCAAGTGCTGGTCGGACATGTGCATGGTGGTAGGACATGTTTTTGTGGGTCGGACAAGTGCATGGTGGTAGGACATGCACTCCTCTCCTCTAACATGGCACTCTCCTCTAGCATGCCATATCTCTCCTTAGCTCTCCTAGGACCACCCCCTTGGGGTCTCCTCGGACCACATCCTTAGGGTCTCCTAGGACCACTCTCTTGGGGTCTCCTAGGATGCACTTGGCTTGGTTATGACATCTTTCAAGCAGTCCAAACTCTTCACCAGTCTACCGGGTCACTTTATCACAACTCTGAGGAGTCAATGTATTTGTTGACTATTAATATGTCTTTTATTGACCATGCACTGCCGCTTGTCACCTTTATTGTCACGTCATTGATCTCCAATTTTTGGGGATAACAGATACTATGCTAGAATGCAAATAACCGTGGCCACTAGGAAATTCACATACTTAGCTTAGTATCCGATCATTGAATAAAACATGGGAAAAGTCTTAATTGACATATCCACCACCCCATTCACGCAAAATATTTTCCACATATCTAATAAGATATGCGTGTCAAATTTCAACACCTATACCAATAATACTCAGTCATCACTTCACACAAGAAATGCATTAACTTACTTTTAGAATAATGTAGATGAACACTATAATTTAATCACCAAAAGTAATTCACACTACAGAGTAATTCAGTAATTAACATCTATCACCTCGATTCATTCAACAATTCACAAACTGTTTCCATGTTCAACTCAGGATCACAAAATCAATAGAAGTGATTCCTTTATCGACAACATTTAATAAGTTTGACTTTCATCATCAGAGTGAATAGTGTAATGCATATTAGACAAGATAAAATATGTGATATCTATCTAGAAAACAACCAGATTCCAGGAACCAATGACCCAACCGTTTAACACATGTTTCTATAAATAAAATTCATCACATACACACTAGAACACAATCAATCTCAAGCTTTTGAAAACCAAAGCATTCTTACTTCCTTTCATTTCCCAAGCTAAACAATACATGGCATCCTCATCATCTCGGATGAACTTAGACCTAACCTTAGATTTACCTGAGCCAACTCTACCCACTTTCGAACCTTCGCTAAATTTTTTTGAACCTCTACCACAACCAATGGTGTATCCTACTATAAACATCCCAGAACAAAAGACTCAATTTCCCAAAGTTTGGCTTCCCAAATTTTACTCTAATACAGGCCTTATCATAGTGGAGGATTTAGTTATGCTCAATAACAAGGTGGTCATTAGTATAGGTCAAAGCATACTCACCCTTAAGGACCAAACAATTTTATCTCATAGGTCAGACCTACAAGCTGTAAAAGATTCCTTAGTCTTTACCATTCAGGCTGCAACATCGGTCTCAAACCTAGGCCAACGGGTTCTTGCAAGAGCACAAGAGGTTGACCACTTGAAAAGGTATATAGAAACGCAAAAACAAGAGATGCTAACCATTAGAAAGGTCAACAAGAGATTTACTTGAGAGAACGAGAAGTTGGTTAAGGAGAATGGGTCTTTAACTAAACTTGTGGCTAACTACTCAACCAATATGAAGGAAAAATATCGGGCACTTTAAACTACTGGGAAGAACCTTATAGTTGAACAACGAAAGTTTACCATCGAGGTAGAACGTGTCCAGAACCCTAATCCTTAATGTGACTCCCAAAATTTTAAATGTATTACGTACTTTATATATATATATATACACTACTGTTTTCTAATTCCACTAAAGTTTCTTATTGTGTGCGCTCTCAGCAACAACTTAAAACTATGTTCTCCAAAACACTAACCTGACATATTAACCCTTTAACATACTAACTGAACTGATAGGTCACTTTCAAAGCTTGAAATTATCAAATAACAACCCAAACATCGACATCGATAAATCATCAATTATGTATCACATCAATCATAAAGGCGTGCATTCAGATAAATAACAAATTTTAGTTTCTATACCAAGTATGGGAATAATCATTTAATCCAAACTCAAACTTATATCATGGAAACTCAATAACACAATGAGTTTCTAAAAAAATTATACAACATCATTAACATACATTAACTAAAATATTGATAGATTATACTAACCATTTATTTGTGGATTGCCTTATGGCAGAACTCAGTAGCATTTGGGATCTCAAAATTTAATAACATAACAAGTATACGACATATACAAACTCAAGGCTCTGATTCCATCTATGACGACCCTAATGCTCAGTAAGTAAATCTCATGCATACACATACACATGAATGTCGTGAGTTTGAAGTGCACATATACTCATATGCCGACTTATAATACTTATGCATTTCATTTATTGATCAAGCACATTCAAACTTTACTTGTTTTTTTCTCTTTTTACTTTCACATTGTTATGGGCCCATTATCTTATGTGCACACTGTTCGATTTAGCCATTGCATGCAGGGCTTGTTAAATTATAAAATAAATATAATTTCTAAAAAATTCAATGTTCTTACAAATATCAATAACTGTATGAAAATATATATATATATTTATATCTTAGTATTCAAATATTAACCAAAATATTAATACACCATAATAACTGTTAAATAATAGTTTAACCACAATCACACTTTACATATAAAAATTATATTCTTTATTTACCAAGCAAAATAATAAAAATAAATTATAAAAATTAACTATTCATAATAATTTCCATATTAATAGAAAATTAATTAAATATGTCTTTTTATAATTTATTTAATGTCTAATATTTTCTAGAAAATTGGACATCACAGTGGCTATAAAATGGACAATCCCAAAATCAAAACTTGTATCAGAAATACATATAATCCTAGACAACCAGTATAATTACATAAAAATATTCAGTATATCAAGAATATATAAATATATACTATAGGTATATATAATAACAATTATTCTAATCAATCACAATATATTGGTCAAAGAAATTATACCACAATGATTGGGGATTCAAAACGAGTTAAATGATAATTTCTGAAGCTCAAAACGAACTCCGCAACCTCAAAACTAAGTTTTGACCGTCAGTCTACAGTGGATCACGGTGGCTTATGCTGGGCCCGCCACCCAACTATAGTAGATGTGGGAACATTTTATTGGGTTTTGAAGCCCACAACACGAGGAACACAATGGTGGTGACGGATCAGCTAACAGATGCTCAAGGTTGCCGAATTGCAACTTTGAAGTTGCGCAGTGGCCAAACTTAAATCGACCGGTTGAGGTGTTTAACCAGCGAGTGAGTTCTAGATACTCGCGTAGTCAATAATTTGGAGGATTCTGCGTATTTTGGCCAGGCGCGTGTCTATATGTGGCGGTCGAAAAGTGGTCGTTCGTCGTCGGCAACCATAGCACACAAAGAGGGAAAAGAGAGAGAAAGAAAGAGGAAGGGAAGGAGAGAAAAAGAAAATAAAAATTTTTAGGAGAGAGAGAGAGAGGGTACGGGAAAATAAGGTTGAAACCTTTTTTTTTCTTGAAATTTCCTTTGGACCCAAAATATTCAAATTCTTTTCAAATAAGCTCTTTAGCAAAACTTTCTTAATTTCATAAAAATCCCCAATTAAAATTATATGGCATTTGGGTCCAATACTTGACTACTCAAGTTTCTCTCTCCCTTTAATCTCGTTAATAACATAAAATCATGTTTTAAACACTATTTGTAACGCCCTGGATAGCCAAGACCGTTACACTGTGTGTTTATAAAGTGCCAGACTTGCTAACCAAGTCGTTAAAGTAAAACGTGTTACTGAAACAGTAGAGGAACTAGGGTTAAAAGTGTTTTGGTCTCAAAAGTTACATTTTCATTACTAAACATTGTTTCATTACATGGGATCCCGAAAATGACAGTTTCAAAGGTCATTTACAAAATTTACAAGGTTTAAATACATTAGCGGCCGTACTAAGGCAAAATGAGCAGTTAGGTAGTCTCTGTCCTGACACACTCCTCGACCATGGTGATCGAACGGCTGGCTATGTACATTACACCTCGGAGCTCTCCACCTCAGGCTTGGTCCAGCTTGCCCTTGCCCTTACCTGCACCACGAAGCACCCGTGAGCCAAGGCCCAGCAAGAAAACACAGCAATGACAGAGCATTAACAATTAGCAATCAAGTCATTTACTCATATAGCATCTCATAAATTCCAAGTATATCATCATTCAAGCATACCACCTAGTAAGGATTTCATCTCATAAAACATAATGCACAGACGATAACCAGGGCTAGCGCCCACAGGCTGCTCCCTCTGTTATCCTAATGTTTCTGGCTCCCGGTGGCCGATTCGCGCCCCGTGCGCTAAAATTATGAACGGTACTCTTAGACCGCTTATACGTGTCCATTGGCATAATACCAACGATGACACAATACAACTCTCGGGAGCACTTAGTCCCATTCACAACCATATATTCGGGTGCGGTTTTCTTACCTTTAGCTTTCAAATGAGTTAGTTACGGGCGATACTCCTTGAGCGCGATCCGATCCTCAAGCCCTAGCTCAGTACCTAGTCACAACCATGAAGGAAGACACCATTAACAACCTTAAATGAGTTCCCAAGCCAAGTTCTAGTACTCGGAACATTGAACTTCACCAAATATAGTAAAAGACTCAACCCCGAGCACCTTAGGTTAAATTTCCAAGCCTAAAATCTCAAAATCCCAAAATCCCTTAAGCGCCCCGGCATAGGCCACCCATGCCGCGGCATGGCCCCCAAACAGAGTCATCCCAGGCACAAAAACAGGTAAGGGCCGCGGCATTGCTTGGACCATGCCGCGGCCCGCCCTTCTTTCTCAGCATGCAACATCCCTTGAAGGGCCGCGGCTCACCAAGAACCATGCCGCGGCCCGACCCTTCAAACCCAGAAAAAATCACCATTTTCAATCTCCAAACCTCACCTAAAGCTATCCCAAAGCCCCCAAACCAAAACCAATTAATAATAACAACATAAGAATGATTTAGACAACACAATCCAACCAAAAATCCAGCCTAAGACTCACCAAAACCCCAATTCCAACTTCTGAAATTTCAACCCATAGAACTCAAAACCGGCCATGATAACTCTCAAATTCAACCATCAAACTGTAATTTAAACCTTACCTCAGTTGTAGAATCGATTTTCCAAGAATCCCCTGACCTATCTTCAAAGTCCCTAGCCTCAATTTCCACCTTGAATGTCAAAACCATAACCATTTAAAACTCAGTCATTTCTTTAAGTTCCTAACCCCAAAAACGAAAATTCAGAACTTACCTTAGCTCTATCTCAGACCTTGATCAGTTCCTGAGCTAATCCTCCAGATTACTTCCTTCAATTCCCAAAGACACAGCTCAATCCCAGCAGTTCCCTCTCAAACTCAGTAGTTTTTCCTTTGTTTTTCTGTGTTTTTCCTTCCTTTGGTTTCCTTTGAGCGTGTAAGTGAGCTGAGAGAAGTATACTTAGTCGGTTTGTGTTTTCTTCTAAAGACTTCCTTAAGTCTAACTTATCCTTTAAGTTAATCCCAAGGCTCGGGGTGCCGGAAACGTCCCCGAGGCCAAAACGGTAAAATCCCCCAATAATCCCGCCTAGACATCCTAACCTCAGATATATCTCCAATTATTTATTTTTATCACCCGATAGTCTAAATCACTACCCGATACCTAACATACCCCTGACTTGTCCAAAGTCAATTATAATGCCCCGTTGTGACTTTTCCTGCTACCTAACCCTAGGATCGCCTCAAGTCGCCGGCTGCAGAATTATCCACATCATAATGTGGTTCTCACATATATCTCAAACATATATATATCATATCATCATATAATATAATCAATTATCATACAAGCATCATTAAACATATAATTACTCATTAAATCACAATTACTCCAGTAATGCCCTCCTGGCACACTAATCAAGGCCCTTAAGCCTTATTAGTGAATTTGCGTCGTTACACTATTTTTCCATTACTATTTCTTAAATTTGTAAACTTGTACATTTTATGTATTGAAACTCTGATTATAATAAAAACTGTATTATGAAATATGTTTGGTGTTACAAGTTAATTTAGAATGAATTTTGGACATTATATGGTTTTAGCTAATTAAGACTTTGCCTTTCGATAAGTAATTTTTTAATCTTGTGTTTTGTAACACAATTAGCGTACAATGTATGCATACAACAACAACAACAACAACAACAACAACAACAACAACAATAATAATAATAATAAATGTACCGTAGTTAGGTATGATGATATATAATTATGTGGTTGCCCGATTAGGAGTCGTTGCTTGTTTAATTTTTTTGTGATTGAAATATTTCTGCCATAAATAATAACTATTTGCCCAATTTATGTTGATATTCATTTGTAATTTATGGAGAATAAAAATTTAATCTGATAATATTTAGAAGATGATTAATTGATGAATTATTCCATCTATAATTTTGTAAGTTTAGTTGACATGTACTAAAAAATACATAGGTTTAAATTGGAGACAACATTGGCGGCTTAGTTGACGAGGAAATTATTATTTTGTTATTGATTGAATGGGAGATGGGGTCAACTAATTAGATGTGTTGATTGTACAAATATGTTGAGTAGAACATCCCCAATCACTCTTGTGTAATCTAAGTTGTAGTGATCGAAAACAAAGACACCCATCTGGTTTAGCGCTAATACTCTTTCACCATTTGACCACACTTGCCTGATTCTTATTATTGGGTTTTATGCGCTTATAAAACCATGTCGGACATGTAACGCGATTTTATATTATTGATAAAAGTAGTAGAAATCATTTTGTTTGACAACCGTGTTGCTTGCTTGTTTTACTACATGATTATTGAAATAATACAAACATTTATAAAATCCCGAACATATGGATAGTTACAATTATAGTGAATAGGTCACAGTGGATTATAGTTGTAATTATATGTTCAAAAGAACGAGTCCTAAGAATAGATCAGTTCATTGGATTTTCACCGATTAGGCAATCTACGATATGATCTACTTACACATTCGGGGTGTGATCTCAAGGCATTGAGCATGTAGATAAGATCGGATGTGTTTAGTTACATCAGACTAGGACCAATATTGATCATTGATTGATAAATAAGTATCGTTATTATCAAATTTAATCAATGTCACAACGTTGACCATAGTTTAAGTCAATCTTAATTCTGAGTGATAATATTCTGCTAATTATATTATTTAAATCTTTTGACTTGTTCGTTACCAACTTACCATACGGTCTAGCCCATACTTACATCTTGGAGATTTAGTAGTGTAATTGAGTGGGAGTATTATTAATAGATATGAAATCTATAACTTCTGTATGAGAAGTGAAAAGATCATTTCCTTAATTGCTTTGTTCAAAATGTTAAATGATTGAGATCTCATTTCTATGAATAAGTTCACAGAAATATCATTTATAAGGAACTTAGTGGGAGTTAAGGATAAAATAATGATGAGGGATAAAACGGTAATTTGCACCCATCTCGTTAGTAAGTCATCGATAGAGGATTGACTGACTGTAATGGTTATAACAATGGATAACATATTTACGGTTTGGAAAATACGTTCTATGAATTCAAGAGTTTCACTCTGAGTCTATAGTGGAGTCATGAAGAATTAATAGGGTAGTGAAATTATTCGTAAATAAATTCACAATAACTTATTGGAGCTTGATTTCATGGATCCATGGTCCCCGCATCACCTTTGAGTAAATCATCGAGAATGTCTCAATTAATTGATTTAATTATCAATTAGAATTTTCGAAGTTGACTAGGTCAATTTTGGAAAATTTACAGAGATATGAGATTTAGAGAATAAAAGAGATTCTTTGGGTAAATTCATTAATATTGATAAATTGGTGTCAATATAAATAAATAATATTAAATCAAGTTTCAAATTATAATTAGTTAATTTGAATAAGCATTTAATTAATTAATTAAAAATAAATAAATAAAATGTTTTGAATTTAGGCCCAATTGGGATTCAAATTCAAAACAAAGAGATTGGGCCCAAGTTCATTTGTGGGAGCCCAAAACTTTTATCTTTTTGTTTATTATTTTAATTAATTTAAATTTAAAGAAAGCCCATTAAGTAGACTATATAAGGAATATGATATTTAGGGTTTTCATTAGGAAGTCAGTTTCAGTTGATTTATTGGGTAAGTGAAAACCTAGATAGTCTAACTTTTCTTATCCACACTCTCTTATTCTTTTCATCTAGGTCTCTATCTCATGTGTTGATGTAAGGACCCAAAATTAATAATAAGGCTTAAGGGCCTTGATTAGTGTACCGAGGGGGCATAATTTGTTTATGTGTGATTTAAATGATTAAATGCATGATTATGTGATAAGCATGCCTATATCATTATTTGGATATATGAGATGCATGATTATGAGTATTAGTATGCATGTAGATCATGTTTAGATTATAAGGGCATATCTATAATTTTGGCCCGTTCAGGGCATAAACATGATTATCTGTGATAAATTGTTGAGACCCCATTATTATGTGGATATATTTGCAGCTTGTGGCACAAGGCGATCCTAGTGAGCGGTTTAGCGAAATAGTCACGGTGGGGATTTATATCCGGCTCGGGGGGAGCTTGGGGGTATTTCTGGAAACTTGGGAAAATATACTAGAGACTATCTGACATTGGGAAAAATAATTGGTGATTAATTAGATGACGGGATTTAAGAGGTAATTATTTGGGACACTCGAGGAATTAGCGGGAATTGGGAGAAAATGACCAAAATGCCCTTAGAATGTTTAAAAGCTTAGGTTTAAATGGGAGGGCAAAATGGTCATTTGATGGTTAAAAGGGGATAAGGGTCATTTATGCTTTTGGCCTTAGTGGGATTTGTAGAATGTGTTAGAAACAGAAAGAAAGAAAGAAGAAAAACAGAGACTCATGTTCCCTCTCCCTATCAATCACATTCTCTCTCACTCTCCTTGAAGATTTTTAAAGTTGTAACTCAAAGGAAGCTTAGGCTAGAGCTTGGGGCTAGGGTCCTTGGTGAAGCTAGAGGATTTAGCAGGAATCAGCTACTCAATTGAGGTAAGGTTTAGAGGTTTTGATGAGTATTCTGAGCTTTGTTAGAGTTGATTTCTGAACTTGGGTTTTGGATGGAAGTTAAGGAAATTAAGCTTTGGGAACTGAGGAGCTAAAGGCTGGAAGGGGTTAGAGGGCAACCTAGGGTCGAATTCCCCATTAAAGGTAAGGATTTCTAAGCTTGACCGTTTGAGTTGCTGGGTTGATTCTGGTTTTTTTGATGAGTTCTTGAGTGTTAAGTTCAATTCTTGTGTTTCTTTGTTTGATGGTGCATGTAGCCAAATTTAAGGTTGTTGGGCTATGTGGGATGAGATGTAGTGGATGGTAGGCTTATTTTGAAGTGTAGTTGAGGTTTGGAGGGTGTTATCCCCAAAAAATGGAGATCGATGACGTGGCAATAGAGGTGACAAGTGGCAGTACATGCTCCGTAAAAGACACATTAAATAGTCAATAAATACATTGACTCCTCAGAGTTGTGATAAAGTGACCCGGTAGACTGATGGAGAGTTTTGACTGCTTGAGAAGTGTCATGACCGACCAGGCACGACCTTGTCCGACCAGTCACGTGTTTGTCTGCCCAGGAGAGACATTGCTGCCCAGGAGTGACATTGTCCTACCAGCATGCACATGTCCTACCAGCACTGGCATGCTAGAGGAGAGTGCCATGTTAGACGAGAGACATGGCATGCTAGAGGAGAGTGCCATGTTAGAGGAGAGACATGGCATGCTAGAGGAGATTGCCATGTTAGAGGAGAGACATGGCATGCTAGACCAGAGAGAACGTGCCATGTTAGAGGAGAGGAGTGCATGTCCTACCACCATGCACATGTCCTACCAGCACTTGCGTATGTCCAGCATGCATGTGTCCGACCAGCACTTGCATGTCCTACCAGCACTTGCATGTCCTACCAGCAAGTGCATGTCCTACCAGCAAGTGCATGTCCTACCAGCAAGTGTATGACCGACCAGCATGTGTATGTTCGACCAGAGTGGAGGTGATGTGGATCAACCAGATAGAGGAGGACTAAGTCAAGATTCCCATAAACGGCTTCAACAAGAACCGGTCTTGGCACACACGGGAATATCTCATTTTTCCCCACAAATTGGGTGTTCTGTTAAATTTTGAATATTTTTGTAATTTATATATAATAAATATAATAAAATATCCCGATTCTAGGGGATATCAGATGTATGATCCTAAGCTTATAAATACATGGCTTATGAGATCAGAAGGGGCTTCTTCTTCTTGGGAGACTTTTTGGGAAATTTTGGGTCTGAGTTTTCTAGAGAGAGAAAGTGCTTGTATCTAGAAAAATTCTTGTATTCTTGTAATCTATACTGAAGAAACTCAGTTGGCTCAGTCCATCTGATCTTGAGTACTGATCTATAATCACAACTCTAAGTGGATTAGGCTATTACCAACATATTGGGGATGAACCACTATAAAAATTGCTGTGTTATTTACTTTCTGTTCAAAAACCGTCTGTGTCATTTTATTTCTCTTGAAGGCTTTATCGTTTTTGACGTTCTCACGTCGTTGGCCAAAAACGCGATCAACAAAGGGATTGTGCTCGAGGATCGTCTCAATTAATTAAAGCGCTCGGAATCAAAGGTAAGAAACTGCACCTGGCTATCGTTTATGCTATGCATTATAGTTTTCTTGCTGGGCCTTAGCTCACGGGTGCTACGTGGTGCAGGTAAAGGGAAGGGCAAGGTGGACCAGTCCTGAGTTGGAGAACATCGAGTTTGTGATAATCAAAGATATTCCTATTTTTCCTATGCAACGATCACTAAATCCTTCAAAGAGGATCGTTGATGGTGGTTCGAGCAAAGGAAAGAATGCTAATACTACTAAACAAGCTCAAGGAGAAGCTACTTTAAGCTTCCTCTTCGAAGAGCAAGAGAGGAAGAAATTCATACAAAAAGAACAATAAGTCCACTGGCAAGGCACCAAATGCTGCAAAGCATCTTGGAGCATGGCCTGATTATAAGTACACCAAAAAGGGGAGTGTTTCCAACTGCAAGGAGACTGGGAATTGGAACAAGATTGCCCAGCACTCAAGGCATGTGGAACCCAAGATAATTAAATTTGTCTTGGATGCGTGCGATTTTAGAGGATGATACTTCAGTTTTGGATCGCTGAATCAAAATCTACTAAACATGAATGTACCATTTTACAATTTTTTAGCACTAGGAAAGCCATGAAGGATAAAAAGTCACAACTTGGAATCCATCAAGGGTTGTTCGCATCAAACAAGGAAAAAGGATAAGCTTGAATTCATTTTGGAAATAAATATATTACTTTAAGACAATGTTTATTTTACTCCGATTTTTAATGGAAATTTTTTAATTTCAGTTTTTCTTATTACATCAACAACAATTTGTAGTTACTTTCACAAGTAATAAAAATTTATTTTTTTAAATGGATGTGAATTGTGGGGTGGATGTATGAAAAATGGGCTATACCTATTGCAACTAAACATATCCTATGTTCTAAATAATGAGTTGTTTAGCTAAATCTTGGACCGTTAAACGACAAAAGGTCAATAACATTAGAAATGACATACCTTTGGAATTTCCGCTTTGGTCATATTTGCTATGATAGGATTCAAAGACTAACAAAGGCCGGGCCTTTGAGGAAACTCACCTAGGGTGACACCCACCCATTTGTGAATCTAGTCTCGAGGGCAGAATGAAAAAGCGTTCATTCTCTATGATAGAAGAAAGGGCCAAAGAACCACTAGGGCTAGTATGTTCAAATTTGTGGGGACATGTGAATGTTCAAGCGAGGGGTGGTTATGATTATTTCATCACCTTCATCGACGATTGCTCTAGAGACTCATGTAAGTACCTAAAGCATAGAAATTCTGAGAATTTGTTAAGAAGTTCAAAGAATTCATTGCTATGGGTTTAAAACCATATTAGGTAAAATGTTAAAGTTCTTGCAATTTGATTGAGGTTGAGGATGTTTGGATAATCAGAACCAAGATCATTTAATTGAACTTGGAGAATTGTCTAAAGCAACTGTCCCAAGGACTTCGTAGCAGAATAGTGTTGTTGAGTTGTGTGAATCGCACGTTTATGAAAATGTGTGTTCTATGATAAGCTATTCAACTCTACAAATTTCTTACCCAGATCTTTTCTGGAGACATACTACTAGACCGCATGTGACATTTTTTAAATGTTATGCCGTCTCAAAAGTTGTCTCCAAGACACCACTAGAATTATGAAATGGTCGTGAACCTGGTTTACGTCATTATGGAAATTGGGGGTGTCTTGTTTATGTCATGAGGAAAAAGGTAGGAAAGCTAGAACAACAAATTGAGGTGTGCTTGTTTGATGGCTATTCTAAAGGTACTCAGGGTGGTCTGTTTTATAGTCCAATAGACAAGAAAGTGTTTGGCTTTACAAATGTTACATTTCTGGATCACGACTACATAATGAATTTCAAGTCTCGTAGAAAAATAGTATTAGATGGAAAAATGATAAACTATTGTTCCATCCTCACCAATGCAAGTCGATGAAAACATGGTAGATTTAGAAACCATTAATCCAAGTCAGAAAGTTACGATGCCTCGTCATAGTGGGAGGGTTTCTCGGAATCCAGTACCTGTGATATGGATAGTGAAACCCAAAAGTTGGTTGGGGACACAAGTAACAATGATCTATTGGCCTTTAAACAGACAATGGGTAAGTCTGAAAGGGATCTTTGACTCGCAGCTAAGTACCAGGAAATAGAGTCTAAGTACTCTTCATTTGTCTGAGATCTTGTAGATGTGCTATTGGACTTTAGTCCCGTGTGGTGCAAGTGGATCTATAAGAAGAAGAGAGGAGTTGATGGAAAGGTCAAGACATTAAAGGCTCGACTCGTGGCAGAGAGAGTAAGTTGGCTTAGAGAAAACTTTTTCTCCGGTAGCCATGTTAAATTTTCATTTAGTATACTCTTATCCATAGCCACAACTCTTGATTAAGAGATAAGGCAAATGGACATCAAAGAATCATTTTTAATGGCTATCTTGATGAGACCATTAACATGGATCAATCAGAAGGATTTATAGTAGTTGGACAAGAAAGTCGGCAAGCTGAGTAGGTCAATCTATGGACTTCAACAAGCTTCGCGCTCCTGGAACTTAAGGTTAAATGGAAACATTAAGACCTGATGTTTTGAACAAAATGTAGCTGACCCTTGTGTTTAAAAACTTAGGGAAAAAGACATTGTGGTGTTCTTAATCCTTTATGTAGATGGTATCTTACTCATTGGAAACAATGTCAAGAAATTATCAGACATAAAGAACTAGCTGGAAACGAAATTCCAGATTTCGTTGTAGCAAGTCGTGTTTTTGGGATCCAGAACATCAGAGATATAAATAATTGAATTTTGGCTCTAACTTAAGCGACCTACTACTTTGTGAGGTGCTTGGTCGTTACTTTGTAACAAATTTCGAGAAAGGATGTTTAGCATCTTGACATGGAGTTTATTGTTCTAAGCAGCAGTCTCCACATACTCCTAGAGAAAGAAAAAGATGTAATGAATTCCTTATGCATTTGCAATTAGAAGTCCAATGCATACTATGTTGTATGTTGTGACCGAAGATCTTCTATGTAGTGTGAGTGGTGAGCAAGTGTCAGTAAAACATTGGAAATGAACAATAGAAGGGTCGGTATCTTTGATGGACTAGAGACTATATGTTAGTCTTTTCAGGTGGATCTTTTAATCTGTTAGGCTACACAGATTCAGATTTTAGACTGATGACAGGAAGTCTACTTCTGAAAAAGGTGTTTACTCTTGAGGGTGGAGATATGATTTGGAGAAGCGATAAGTTGTCTGCCTTCTCAGTAGCTGAGATTTGGATAAGCGTTAGGCTATCTGCCATTTAAAAATCCACCTTGGAGGCTGAGTACATAGCCGCGTCCATGGCGGCTAAGGAAATAGTCTAGCTAAAAAAGGTCTATACGGATCTTGGTGTTATTCCAAAAATGGATAAACCACTCATTTTGTCTACTGATAGTAATGAGGCAATAGAAAATCCAAAAGAAACTCGAAACGACAAAAGAGTAAAGCATATAGAGACAAAGTACCACATTATCGAGGATGTGTGGCAAAGGTGTGATGTGAAGGTGATGAAGATAGCATTGGAAGGCAATCTTTCATATCCCTTTACGAAGATATAAGCAGAGAGCATGATTGTGAAGCATGAGAATGCATGGTTTTGAGAAACATGCCCCATTTGTTTTAAAAGGGCAATTGGGAGTTTGGGTTTTATGCCCTTATGAAACCATGTCGGACATGTAACGCGATTTTATATTGTCGATAAAAGTAGTAGAAATCATTTAGTTTGACAACCATATTGCTTGCTTGTTTTATTACGTGATTATTGAAATAATACAAACATTTATAAACTCCTAAACATATGGATAGTTACAATTATAGTGACTAGGTCACAGTGGATTATAGGTGTAATTATATGTTCAAAAGAACAAGTCCTAAGATTAGATCAGTGCATTGGATTTTCACTGATTAGGCAATCTACGATATGATCTACTTACACATTCGGGGTGTGATGTCTTGTCCAAGGCATTGACCAAGTAGATAAGATCATATGTATTTAGTTACATCGGACTAGGACTGATATTGATTATTGATTGATAAATAAGTATCGTTGTTTATTGAATTTAATCAATGTCTCAACGTTGACCATAGGTTAAGCAATCTTAATTATGAGTGATAATATTCTGCTAATTATATTATTTAAATCTTTTAACTTGTTCGTTACCAGCTTACCCTACAATCTAGGCGATACTTACATCTTGGAGATTTAGTAGTGTAATTGAGTGGGAGTATTATTCATAGATATGAAATCTATAACTTCTGTATGAGAAGTGAAAAGACAATTTCCTTAATTGCTTTGTTCAAAATGTTAAATGATTGAGATCTCATTTCTGTGATTAAGTTCACTGAATTATCATTTATAAGGAACTTAGTGGGAGTTAAGGATAAAATATTGATGAGGGGTAAAACGATAGTTTGCACATATCTCGTTAGTAAGTCATTGATAGAGGATTGACTGACTATAATGGTTATAACAATGGATAACATATTTATGGTTTGGAAAGTACGTTCTATGAATTCAAGAGTTCAATTCTAAGTCTATAGTGGAGTCACGTGGAATTAATAAGGTAGTGAAATTATTCGTATATAAATTCACGGTAACTTATTGGAGCTTGATTTCATGGATCCATGGTCCCCGCATCACCTTTAAGTAAATCATCTAGAATGTCTCAAATGATTGATTTAATTATCAATTAGGATTTTTAAAGTTGACTAGGTCAATTTAGGAAAATTTACAAGATGTGAGATTTAGAGAATAAAAGAGAATCTTTAAGTAAATTTATTAATATTGATAAATTGGTGTCAATATAAATAAATAATATTAAATCAAGTTTCAAATTATAATTAGTTAATTTGAATAAGCATTTAATTAATTAATAAAAAATAAATAAATAAAAGGTTTTAAATTTTGACCCAATTGAGATTCAAATTAAAAACAAAGAGATTGGCCCAAGTTCATTTGTGGGAGCCCAAAACTTTTATCTTTTTGTTTATTATTTTAATTAATTTAAATTTAACTAAAGTCCATTAAGTTGCATTTATAAGGAATATGATATCTAAGGTTTTCAAAAGGAAGTCAGTTTTAGTTGATTCATTGGGTAAGTGAAAACCTAGACAGTCTAACCTTTCTTGGCCATTATCTCTTCTTCTTCTCTTCTAGATCTCTATCTCAAGTGTTGAGAACCAGCTCACACTAGCTATAGGTTGATCAAAGGCTTGGTGAGGAAGAATGTGTTGCTGATCTAGTTCAATCTCTTGATAATACTCTACTATAGAAAGAAATCAAGGGTTAGAGAGATTTAAAGAAGGAGTTGTTCTAGCTCCGCTGCGTAATGTAAGCTTTTACTTTACTCTACATTTATATCAATTTCATAGGAGCATGTTCTAGAAATTTGCATGCTTGTTTGATAATATGTAAATTGCATGAAAATAAATAAAATTCTGCAATAAATATTTCCTACACTTATATCTAATTGTAAATCTTGCGGTGATCTTGGAAGTATGTAGGTTGTCATTGAACTACCTCCCCTTATGTCTATGTCGACTACCTTGTCCCGGTGATGATAATATTTTGACATAGACAAAGTGTTTACTCCAAGAAGGACTGAATGTTTATGGAGGCTGATGCTGAAGAAATCTTTAATTTGTTGCAGTAAGTCAATATCTATAACAGTTGGATTTCTTGAGTCGAACAAGTACAATCTATCACTAGTACAATATACAACATCTAGACCATTCATGGTTACCCTATTCCCAATGTTTTACATAATACAATTAAGAACAATTTAGTTATTTATTTTTCCAAGAGACTATAAAATGAATTTATGAATTTTTTATGAGAATCTTTAAGATTAGGTTGGGACATTATTAATACATGTTTTGGGGCTCGATTTGGTTGCGTTGAAATCATTAATGGTTGTGAATGAGTTGATAGTCTTTCCCACTGATGGAAGATGGCTTAATTGAACGGCCTAACTCCGACCTACGTCCCATAGTCATAATCCGTCTCTAGAGTATAGTATAACACATTCATTGCTACTTCAGCCCATTGGATTTAAGAGTAGGAGTAGGGGAAGTCCCTCATTGCTTTGAATTTTAATATCTCATTTCTCATATAAAACAATTTTATGAATTTATCTCTTTTGTTTCCATAGAAAAATTGGTTTGGATTGGCCGTGTCGGAGTGATAGGTTTCATGGATACGTTGATTTTTTTCGTAGAATTTTTGTGTACTTACGTGGAAAGGCATTTGAATGGGTGGTCTTCCCAACACGCAAATCCAGTAATTTTGTGGAAGTCATTTGTGTACATAGTTATAATTTCATATTGATCAAAGCGTCCAGTCGTTGTGATTGCTAGTCCATTCCATCTGTTAGAGGGTAAAAGTTTGCATGTACAATGCCTCCTTGAATGCTTTAATTGTACATAGAAAAGGCAACAATTTTTTTTACATGGCCTTTAGCATAAAGCAAATTATTTTAAAATGATTTATGTTGGAGTAGCATGTATAAATGGCTTGATAAAATGGTTTTCACAATGTTTAGGTGCATTAATAATTACCATATTAAGAAATGAGTTTGGAAACTTATTGAATTTGTAACAATATCGTATGTAGCACATTGTCCTTCGTCAAACACAACAATTGCACATCTTCCCTTAGCATTTGTAAATCTTGAGTATCTCCCTATTGAAAATGGCACATGATATGGTGTTTGTGTGATGCTTTGCAAGCGAAACATGTCAAAGTAGGTGTGTTGGGATCTTGTCTTTCTGTGGGTCATAAGCACAATTCTCAATTTTGATTTGATCAATTACTTCAATTGGTTTAATGTCCTCCATATTGTTTTCTGCATTGGCCATTATTTAATCTCGTTAACATTGCAACCTTTCTAGGTAGTTTCATGTGATGCAATTAGTGAAGCATGAAAACTATCAGGTGAACAAAAAAGTTATTAGTACCATTAAGTCAATTAAGATTATCTCATAAACAAGTTGAAAACCCTATTCCAGTGTAACATTGGTTGGAGATTCAAATAATGACAACAATTTAGAACAATATTTATGTTTTGAACAAGGCACTTTTTTCTTAGCCCAAAGGAGGAAAGGTACCCATTTTTGAATAACTATGAACAACTTCGGCATATATATGGGTTACCAAAGTAAGGCCCACTATAACAATACAAGTACCCTAGCGTACATAATCACATAGGTTGAGTGTAGCTGTTGTTAGGAAAAAATGTTTTGCCTCAATAGAAATTGATAATAATATATTACAACTCTATGCAAAATATTACAATAGACAAGGATTGATTAAATAAAAAGTTACAACTCTATAACTGAAAAATACAAATAAAAGGAGAAGGAGATGTAAGATGATAGAAATAGAAAGTACAACTCTATAACAAAAAGATACAAGTAAACTAGGAGTGTTTGAACAAAGGAAATAAAAGGATTACAACTTTTAAACAAAAGTACAAGTGAATAAAATAAGAAGAAAAGAAGAAAGAGCAATAGAAGAAAGTAAGAACAAGAACCAAAACAATAAACTCTCACTCACACAACCAAAGTGAAGAGTGTTGGGGATCACCAACTGGAACAAGGTTTAAAACCTTTGTCCAAAAGCTTATTTCCCCCTAACTCAAGCACTAAGGGATCTCTCACAGATTTTGGAAATGCTTTTTGGAATAATCAAGCCTCAAGGTGTTTCTAGCCAAGTGCTCTAGTGAATAGAAATAGTGTGTCTTACAAGTGAGCATTAGGCTCCTATTTATAGAGTTTAGAGACACCCTTTGAATTTCAAATTCCACCAACCCCCATGGCTGTTACCAATGATTAATTGGATGTTTTATGGAATTAAAATAGAGATTTGGGAGTTACTTGGCTTTTGGAAACGTTCAAAATTGGATAAAAACCAAAGTTGGAAGAGGCTGTCAGGCACTAGGGCCGCGGCGCTTGTTACCAGGCGCCGCGGCCCTCAGTCAGTTCCAGCAACTATTTTTTCAGTTTTTTTCAAAACGTTCCAATTTATTCCCACTTGATTTTGTAACTTCCATACACAATATGGGAGTTAAAATCACATCTCTATCAGCCATTTCTCATATGGCTTTAAGAAATTCATCTCAATATTGTGTAACAACAAATCTACACAATAATGGGTGATATTTTAGAAGTTACAAATTTGTGATGAATTTGTAACACCAAATATGTTACATGTTTGGATGTTTCACATATATCCAAATAATGTAACTCTCTATTATATGTTACAATATGTGACACTCTATGTCACATTTATTTAATCTAAAACATTATATTATAAAATAATATAACATTCCCCCACTAGATTAAATAGTCATCTATTGTAACACTTATTTAATCAATCATTATATTTAAAAATATAACATATCCCCCACTTGATTAAATAAGAACTCTCTCTTATAGGAGTCATTGCATTGATGCATAAAGTAGAGTGTTTTTCAACTTGAACTTTACTATAGTGTAATTATCACAAAATTTGTCGAAAATTTAGTTGCACTAGGCATTGAACCATCTTTTCATGATGACAAATCGATGATAATACACACACCTTTGTGATGTTCACTTGAGACCTCTATGTCTCGCTTTGCACCGTTAATGGCCATGTGCACTTTCCATTCATGGACGTTCTTGAGAATACTCCCAATTCTCATGAGAGGCGGCACCACCCCTAGGTCCATATAGGTAGAATTCTTACAGTATTTTGTTACCAAAAATACTTGTCTTTACAAGACTGAATTCTATTAAAAAACCTTTCGGTTTTAATCCTCCACTTGGTAACACACAAGTACTCTGTTATCCAAAAAATTGGCATTGATGACGTGGCAAGTGATCCCTGGACACGTGGCTGACATCTGGAAGAACTCTGCTAGTGTATCGACCAGAAGGTACATTATAAGCAGGAGGCGGCCCAGTCTCACCTACGACCAGTCTGGTCGATGGTTCCGCATGCAATGTAATATTACTATAAAGATCTTTGTAAATCCCAAATTTAACTCACACAATCTCCTGGATATCCGGTTATTCAGGAGAGAATATCGGCAACAAAATCATGTAATCCCCCTTGAGCCTATAAATAGAGAAAGATAGCTCAAGGGAGGGACTTTTGGCTTTCGAATTACTGGAAACTAGTGTAATTCTATTTGAATTATTGTATTGTTCTTCAGAGGTTGGTTAAACTCATTGAACCCTTGTTCTTTGATCACTCCTTTGATTCTCATATCAATAACAATCTAAGTGGACGTAGGTCATTACCAGATCCTGGGGCCGAACCACTATAAAATATCGTGTTCTTATTACTTTTTGTCATTCGGTTCTTTTCAACGCATTCATTTACATCAAGCATATTTTGACTCCGTGTCAGTTGAACAAAATCTGGGTCAACATTCTGGTGCTTTCATTGAGAGCTTGATTTATCATTGTTGAGAAAATCAATGGCGAAAACTGCAAGGAAAACTGGACAGGCAGCCGCCGCTGCACCGTCAAACCCGGCACCTCCTCCTCCTCCTGCAAGCGTGGCTGAGGATGAGCCACATTTAGATTTTGAGGTGGAAGAAATGGATGATGCGACGCTGAAGAGTACTCTAGGAGCGCTGGAAGAAGAGCTGGCTAATTTGAGAGCCAGTCAAGAGACAGCTGCCGAGGTTATGGCACGGCAGCAGCAGGAGATTGAACGGCAGCGCGCGGAGCTAAGCGAAAGGCAGGTGGAGATGGACCGCCGCCAGAGCGAAGCCATGGCAGCCCTCGAGGCAGCCTTGCAACTGGCTAGGAATCAGGCCACACCTGTCTCGCAGCCTGACCAACCTGTCAATGGGCCACCCCAGAAGGGTCCTAATCCTAGCCCACCAATCCAGCCCTCGAGTCCGCAAAGGCCCGAGCAACCTCAGGTACTTCATGACGATGTCCCGCTGGACCCTGAGGCACAGCCTCCATCCCAAGCTGGTCGCGGTAATCCCCCTCAGCAGAGGCAGAATAGGACCGAGCATCAACGTCGCACTCCTAGACGCCGTAGGGGCGATGAGCCAAACCTACCGAACAGAGGTCAGTTTCCTCCTGGCAACAGGAGGAACTCAGAGTTAGGCTCTGCGGTCCGGGGTCCCCCACGGCATGATAATGCACGGGGACACAATGACCAGCGCAGGCCGCCCTCTAACGCTCGGGATGCTTCAGCCAGGGATGGAAATCGAGGGAACAGTCATTCCCACCATAGCCAATCGAGGTTCAGAGATGGCCATGGATATAATGAGGCCGACTCAGGCAAGGGAAACGCTGGCCGTAGGAATGAAGAAAGAGGTAAAGGCGGGAGCCAGGTACCTCAAGATGACCAACCCAATAGACGGGATGCTGGGGGGCAGCCCAGGCAAAATAATGTCTTCAACCGGCTCGGGGGTAGCGAGCAGCGGAGAAGAGACGAGGATTTGCGAGACGTACTCAACGATCGCCGCGAGCGACATGGCGAGAACATCCCCCAGCAACAGAGGCCACGGCGATTCCTGCCGCTGTACAAGCCCAGATAGATGCCCTCAACTAGGCAGTGCAACAGCTGGTCGGGGGAAGGACATCTTATATCGACCACGATAGGAGGAAAGGCACTCCTTTCGTACAGAGGATAGCTAATGCAGAAACTCCAAGCAAATTCAAAATGCCTACACTTCCAAACTTTGGCGGGTACAGAGACCCAATGTCTCATGTCAATAAGTTTGAAATACAAATGGACATTCGGAAAGTGTCTGAAGACGCTCGGTGCAGGATCTTCCCTGCAACACTTTTTGAGGCCGCGCAAGAGTGGTATTTTAAGTTCCCTCCTGCAAGCATAGTTTCCTGGGAAATGTTCGTAAGGGAGTTTTACGGACAGTTCTATGCAGGTCGTGTGCATCCGACCGAAGCAAACCAGCTGGTTGAAATTCGCCAGCAGGATGGAGAATCAGTGAAGGACTACATCCAGCGCTTTATGCGAGCAGCAGCTGGAGCAAAAATAGTGGGGGACGAAGGCAAAATGATGGCCATAACCGCAGGGGTTAGGCGTCGCTCCCCCCTCTGGAAAAGCCTCCGAAAGGAAGGAGTTAGAACTACCCAAGAATTCTTGGACCGGGCTGATCGTTACATCAAGCTCGAAGATGCCATTGCCGACGATGGAAAGCCTTCCGGCAAGGATAAGAAGGCTGCCGAGCCCGCCAAAGGGTCTAAACCTAACGGCAATGGCAAAGGCAACGGGAACGGCAACGGCAATGGCAAGAATGGTGGAAAACGGCCGCACAATGAGCCTTCCACCTCCGACAATAAACGACCCAAGGGTAACCTTTATGAACCTCGGTTCACTAACTACACTGCCCTCGTTGAGTCTCGGGGAGAGGTTTATCAGGCCACAAGTTCTAGTGTGCCTTATAAAAAACCTGGCCCCATTCGAAAGGATATTTCGAAGAGAGATACTACCAAGTTCTGTCGTTACCATAACGACTACGGACATGACACCAATGAATGCAACCAGCTAAAAGACGAAATTGAGTTCCTTATTAGACAAGGACACTTGAGAAGATACGTACGGGCCTCGGGAAATTCCCAACGAGTAGCTCCGGGTAGCAACGAGCAGGCGTCCACGCGCCAACGCTCGCCACCCTTACAGCCTGCCCCCGTGACTGGCACACTCTTAACCATCTGTGGAGGCCCACACCTCGCGGGAAATAGCGAGAAGGCCAGGGAACGATATGCTCGGACCCTGCGCCACAACCAGGACATCGAAATGATGACTGTGGAGGACCGCACGCCAAAAAAGGCTCGATCAGAGGAAGGCAAAATAACCTTCTCCGACAGCGATGCCCAACACGTCCGCTTCCCACATTCTGATCCGCTGGTCGTGGATATCCAGATGGCTAACATGATGGTAAAAAGAGTACTGGTTGATACAGGAAGCTCGGTGGATATCCTGTATAAGTCTTCACTGGGACGCATGAAGTTGTGCGTTAAGGACCTGGAGCCCTGCAACCAAAAGATATACGGCTTCTCTGGAGAGGGACTCGCCCCCGCCGGATTGATCAGACTACCAGTGACGACAGGTACAACGCCTGCTACCAGGACATTACTCGCTACTTTCATAGTAGTCGATTGTCCTTCGGCACACAATGCCGTCATTGGAAGTCCTGTACTGGTTGATCTACGGGCCGTCATCTCTATGTGGCACTCAGCCATGAAGTTCCCAACGGACGCAGGGGTAGGACGCGTGTTGGGGAACCAGAGGGAAGCCATGGAGTGCTACAACGCCTCAATCACAAAGGCGAAAAGGGGAACGCCAAAGAGCCCTACCTCTGATAGGTTGCAGATGGCAGTTGATACACAAGCCCAATCCGGTGATGAAGTCACCAAATAGGGTGTTGCCCAAAGTGAGGATAGAGACTTAGATCCTCGCTTTGGGGATTTTGAAGAAAACGTTGGACCCGTCGAGGACCTGGAAGAGGTCCAACTCGACGAAAAAGACCCGACCAGAGTCGTAAAGATCGGGAAAAACCTAGAGCCCACTACGAAGCACGCAATGGTGGAATTTTTGCGGAAGAACCAGGAGGTTTTTGCCTGGTCGCACAAAGACATGGCTGGGATAGACCCTGCAGTTATCAGCCATGTCCTAAATATAGACAAGACTTTTCCACCCGTGCAATAAAAGAGAAGGCTACTCGATAAGGATAGATCGAGAGCCTTAAAGGAAGAAGTTGAAAGATTAAAGGAGAATGGGTTCATCAGGGTGGCATTTTATCCATCGTGGGTCTCCAATCCAGTGCTGGTTCCCAAGCCTAACGGAAAATGGCGAACCTGCGTGGATTTTACAGATCTTAATAAAGCCTACCCAAAAGACTGCTTCCCACTCCCAATAATCGACCAGCTAGTCGATGCTACTGTAGGACATGAGATCCTCTCATTCATGGATGCATATTCGGGCTACAATCAGATTAGCATGCATCCCCCTGACGAGGATCACACCAGCTTTCGGACCGATACGGGTTTATACTGTTACAGAGTGATGCCCTTCGGACTGAAAAACGCAGGTGCGACTTACCAACGGAGTAAACATGGAAGTATACATGGACGACATGCTGGTAAATTCTAAGAAAGCAGAAGGACATGTGAAGGATTTACAAGAGTGCTTCGATGTATTGAACAAATACCAGATGAAGTTAAATCCCCTCAAATGTTCCTTCGGAGTTGGATCAGGGAAGTTTTTGGGGTTCATTGTAAATTCAAGAGGAATCGAGGCCAACCCCGACAAGATAAAAGCCCTGATCGACATGAAATCGCCAGAAAAGATCAAAGAAGTACAAAGTTTAACCGGGAGGATCGCAGCCCTAAGTAGATTTATATCTAAATCAACAAACAAATGCGTCCCTTTCTTCAATCTACTTAGGGGAAATAAGAAGTCTGAATGGATAGGAGACTGCGAGCAAGCTTTTCAGGCCTTGAAAACTCATATGGCACAGCCTCCTATCTTATCAAAGCCAATCGAAGGAGAAACTTTGTTTATTTACCTGGCGATTACTGAAGTTGCTGCTAGCGCGGTACTAGTTCGAAAGGAAGAAGGCGTACAAAAAGCGGTCTACTATGTAAGCAAGAGGCTGATCGGAGCAGAACTGAGATATCCACCAATCGAGAGGTTAGCATATTGCTTAATCCTGGCCTCTAGGAAGCTGCGCCCTTACTTCCAAGCCCATCCTATCATAGTTTTAACTGACCAGCCCCTTCGGCAAGTCCTCCAAAAACCAGAGGCGACTGGACGATTATTAAAATGGGCAGTCAAACTAGGACAATTCGATATAACGTATTCACCACGAGCAGCAGTAAAGGGACAAGTCCTGGCCAATCTTATCGCAGAGTTCGCAGAACTCCCAGAGAGCGAGCAATGTGAATCGCCGAATGTGCCTGAGCCTCAAGAGAAAGCTCCTTCGTGGAAGTTATTCACAGATGGGTCATCCAACGAATCCCATGCAGGAGCAGGAGTGATATTGATAACGCCTGAAGGGCATCGATTTCACTGCGCCATCAGGTTCGACTTCACCGCGTCAAATAATGAAGCCGAATACGAAGCGCTCCTCGCTAGATTGAGCATGGCGAAAGATATGAGCATAAAAGCGCTTGATATTTACAGTGACTCACAGCTGGTCGTGAACTAGGTTTTAGGAGAATATCAAGCGCGAGGTTTAAAAATGGTGGCCTACTTGAATAAAACAAAGGACCCGCTAGCCCAGTTCACAGAATACACCCTCCAACAAATACCGCGGGATCATAATTCAAACGCAGACGCCTTAGCCAAACTTGCGAGCGCAAAAGATGCTGACACTTTGAACATTGTGCCAGTGGAAAGACTGACTAAGCCAAGCATACAAGCGGTTGAGACCAATATAGAGATTCGAATGGAGGATACATGGATGGCACCTTACTTGGAGTATCTGACAAATGGTACGCTACCAACAGATAGAAACAAAGCCAGAACTCTACAGAGGCAAGCTGTTAGATACATACTGGTCGATGGTGTTATGTACCGAAGAGGATATTCAATGCCACTACTCAGATGCGTTACACCAGAAAAAGCTAAGGAACTCATGAAAGAGGTGCATGAAGGCTTCTGCGGGGATCACGCTGGGGGGCAGAGTTTGATAAAAAAGATTATGAGGCAAGGCTACTTTTGGCCAACCATGAACGAGGATTCGATGGAGTTTGTACGAAGATGCGATAAGTGTCAAAGGTTCTCCAAAATTCCACGAGCAGCTCCAAATGAATTGAAACAAATGCAAAGTCTGTGGCCTTTTGCAGTGTGGGGGATAGATTTGATTGGGTCCCTACCTATAGGAAAGGGTGGAGTAAAATACGCCGTTGTGGTAGTCGACTACTTCACCAAATGGGCCGAAGCTGAACCGCTCGCTACCATCACGACCAAAAAAGTTCTTGATATTGTCATCAAGAACATTGTTTGTCGATATGGCTTGCCCAGGAAGATCGTTTCAGACAACGGAACCCAATTTGACAGCGACTTATTCACCGACTTCTGCGAAAGGCATGGAATTATTAAAAGCTTTTCTTCAGTTGCGCATCCCCAAGCAAACGGGCAGGTCGAAGCCGTGAATAAAACTCTTAAAGATACCCTGAAGAAGAGACTTGAAGAAGCTAAGGGAGCGTGGCCAGAGTAGCTGCCTGAAGTCCTCTGGTCGTATAGAACGTCTCACCGAACAGCAACAGGACATACCCCATTTTCCTTAGCCTACGGATATGAGGCGATGTTGCCTGTCGAATTAGATCCCCCCTCACATCGACGATTAACATACGACCAAGACCAGAACAGCCAACTGATGATGGAATCCCTAGACTCGATTGACGAGATACGGGAGAAGGCCCAGCTCCGAGTTGCTGCGTACCAGCAAAAAGTCACCCCGTACTTTAACTCCAAAGTTAAAGAATGGAAATTCAACGTCGGTAACTTGGTGCTACGACGAGTTTTCTTAAATACCCGCGACCCCACTGCTGGAGTACTCGGACCTAATTGGGAAGGACCTTACCAGATTGAAGAAGTCCTTCATCCGGGCACCTATAAACTTGCACGCCTAAACGGAGATCTCGTTCCACGATATTGGAATGGGGAACACCTGCGCAAGTATTATCAGTGAACAGTCCTTCTTAAAGGACTGGCTTGTATTAAATTTTACTTTTTACAAGTTTTGCAAAGAGAATTAGCCACGTTGTATGGCTAATCGCTCGTATATGTAAGATTCTATTTTAGAATCACTCGTAAAGACATGTTTAGTCCATTTTTAATACGAGATTATAAGGGACTGTGCGCAGCCAGTCATTCTTGCCAACCTTTGTGAATTTATATTTACAAGTATTTGTTCATTACGTGTGTTGTTTTGCTGTATTACAAGTATTACTTTTCCACCCGAGCAGAAATATTCGAGCAGGTCATGGTCAAGGCAAGTGACCCAGGACCTAAAGCTCCTCGATCACTTGGGGGGCATATAAGGCACATCGATAGCAAAGCGTACCATGAGGTATGTAAACACATGAACAAAATGAGTGAAAGCATGCTAAGGTACTTAGAGTATTTTTCAAAATTTATATTTTGTTAAATCAAGCCAAAGTACTATGCTAAGTTCGGTCATGCGAACAGATGTTATAGTAGATGAAAATATTATAACATTATAAAGCAATCTTTTACACCGCAAGCATCACTGCTTGGATGTAACTGTTCAAATAAAAGGAAAAGTTTGCTGCCCATGCAGCAAATTCAAAAAAGATATTGTCTTTACATCACGACCTGTGGGTCGTGTAATCAAAAGAAAGGAAAAAATAATAATAAAAGCTCAAGAGGCATTAGGAGCAAGAGGGTCTTTATCAGCGTTCTGGTTGGTCGCATCCTCGGCGACTCCTTCTTCCTCTGCGCCAGCAATTCTTGGAGAAGCAGGGATCCTTGCTCTTGCCTCCTCTTCAGCCAGTTGAGGAGTGCAGTGAGCCAGCTCAGCAGTCCTAACATCTTTTGAAAGATAGCCGAAGTTGGCGCCCTGATTGTTTTTCCAGAAGTTGTAAAAACACCGGAGCATCGCGTTCTTATACCTTTCCAGATTCTTGGAGTTGTCAAGCTTCAGCTGCTCCACTTGGCTCTCAAGGGTGGCGATGGCCTCGTTCTTGGACTTGAGCTCCTCGCCCAGTCTCTTGCATTCTCGAAATTGGACTCGGCTGGACTCCTGATACTCCTCCCTCTGCTTCCTTATAGCTGCCTTTGAAGCTTCAGCCTCCGATAGCTTTGTCACCACGGCATCCCTCTACTGAACGATCGCCTCCAACTCCTTTGCATGCCTGGCCTCTGTAGTCGAAAGTTCCTCAGCTGCTTTCACCTGGTACCTCTCAATAGCCTTTGCCCGAGCCTGTTCGATGGTGGCTTGGGTGCGGGTACGAGCAGCAGTTGCAGACAGCAAAGCCTGAGGACAGAAGATAAAGTTAGAACCTGTTGCAAAGAATAAAATACTAAGGCCAAAGAGATAAGAAGCACTTACACTGGCTATTTCATTTAGGGTCCTATTCAGAATTGTTCGACCCCCATACTCTCTGCCTCAACCATTGCATCCTTGACGCGGTCGTTCTTCACGATGTGCGCAAGGCGATCTTTGGCTGCTCGTAAGGCGCAGCTCGAGAGTTTGGCCCCAGAGGGTTTGTCGGAGCGGGAGGAGTCTCCTTCTCAGCAGGAGCTGAAGGATGAGCAGAAGTTTGCCCAGTTGGCACGTCCTTGGAAGGATCTTCTGTTTGACTCTTTTTGGCAGGTCCCGGGCTTGTTTCGCCATTGTGTCTCCTTGACGACTTTCGCCGGAGCTGAGGAACTTCCTCTTCCTCCTCAGCCTTGTATAGGTCGAAGACGTTGGGAGTGGCCATATCTGCATACAAGTAAACACATGCAAAGGGTAAGAAAAAGGCAGATGAAAACTCTTTATCAAACGGAAAAGAAGGTCACAAAGTTAATACCCGAGCTACAACTACTGGTCGCTATACTATTGACTCTATTAGTCACACACTCACTATCTGGCATGAAGAAGTCTGGCCCTAGATTTGGAGTATATGTAAAGTTGCCCTCCCCGTCAAACAAGTGACAGGGAATTGGCAAGCTATTTAAAAGCAAAATTACTGTACCATTTTCATCGGAGGATTCCCCCAAGTCCACAATCGGCTCTTTGGCCTTTTGTTTCCCCTTGCCTTGGGGAGCAGAAGGCCCTTCTGCAGAAGGATTGCCCGTGGGTTCCCTGATTGTAAGCCCCGTCGGCCTCCTTCCTGGAGGATACGCAGGAGGTTGCTGCTCGGGAACCCCCTCGGCAGTGGCATCGGCTACCACGGGTCCTCTTATTTCATGGCGAGGAGCCAGGAGGCCAGCTAGCCTCAGATTATCATCAGTGACCAGGGACTTGACGCTTTTTTCTGCGTTCGTCATCCTGGCCAGAGCATTGAACCTCAACACCATGTTTGGTGCTGGGGTCGGACGTAACCATGGGCCTGAAAGACAAAACGCACCTTAAGAAAAATGAAGGGAAATTCGCTGATAAAAAGTACCAACCAGTAAAAGCAGCACTTACCTCCTCGAGCGAAGGCCAAGTTGTTGCTGGTTATGTCCGGAGTAAGGAAGTACTCCTTGTTGTACTGCCCCACGTTGGATATGTGCGTGGTGGCACTCAGGAACGTCCGGTTTGTCTCTTGGTGACAAAGATGGAAGAAGCCCGTCCCATACTGTTGAGGGTTGGACTTGAGATCAAAAAGATAATTGACCTCATGGGGGGTAGGTTCTGGCCATTTTTTAAGTTTGTACAGGATATAGAGTGCGGCCAGCATTCTATATCCATTTGGAGTAATCTGGAAGGGGGTGACATCGAAATAATTAGCCACCCCCCGATAAAAAGGATGTAGCGGGAGCACAGCCCCCGCCTCTATGTGGTACCGAGACCAAGCACTATATACACCTCCGGGGAGGTTAGCCCTTTGGTCTGCAGCAGGAATTTTGAGAGTGACCCCTGTGAGAGGATACTTCCTAAGGTAGTTAGCAAGCATCCGAGGAGTCACTAGGCTGGTCGGGGAGAAATACCACTCGACATCAGGCAGATTCTGATAGCGAGGGCGGGCTCTAGTTTGGATGTTAGAGTCAGGAGCAGGATTGTTTCGACCACTGGTCGAAGGAACCTCAGCCTGTGAATCAGGTTGGGCAGGAGGGTTTGGACTATCGTCGGATTCGGGTCTTTTCTTGCCTAAAGATTTGGAACGAGCCATTTGAGGAGGAGAAGGACGAGGTCTGGAGGAAGATCGTGAAAAGGGAATCTCGTGAATTCGGTCGGTCGGTCGTTCTTCACCTTTGAGCAGCTAGGCGAGAAGATCGTCATCGATGGGTCGTTCACCTCCCCACAAATCTGGTATCAAAGTTTGCAAACAGGAGAATGGGGAGGTGAGGATAGATAATTTTTAAAGGCTTTTTAGAATAGTGCTGGTCGAGTATAAAAGTCAAGCTTTAATACAACAGCATTCTAACAAAGAGCTAAATCTTTCTACACAAACAGTTTGAGAAACGGATCAAAGGGTGAAAGTAAAAAGTTTTTCAAAAAATCTTTTTCAACTCCCCTTAGGACGGGAAAAACCTATTTTCCAACTAGCCTAAAGATCGAATTTTTACTTCGATTTTACATCCTAAAAGTATGATCCCAACTATTAAATTAACTCGTAACCTTTTCGCCTACAAGACATTCTACTCATAAGCATCTCAAACCAGAAGCAGATGAACTCAAACAGTCAACATACAGAAGCATGCATTATGAAAATTTGAAGCATAAGGATTCAAAAACTTACCAAAAAGATGGTCGTGGAGATTGGTAAAGAGTCTTCGGAAATCAAGGAACTCTCGGGCTGAGTCTTGAAAATGCAGAAGAACGGTCTCAGGGAGAAGATTGAAGCTCTGGTTTTTAGGGTTTCTTGAGAAGGCAATGGCATGCGTAAAGAGAAAAAGGGAAGTTTGGAGATGTTATATAAGTTTGTCTGTGGCATAAAAAAGGTGTAATCATCAGTTTCCCTTTTTCGAAGTATGGGGAAGCGAGACAGCCGTCGAATTATTACTGGGGAACCGAAAAGTCATGATTAGACAGGGGTAGGTTGCTTTTTCCAAGAACACACGAAGGGTTCTGACACGTATGGTGGGGTTACCGAAGAGTCGTTCGCTCAAAAGTTTATTTATTGCTCGTAATAAATAAACTTGGGGGGCAAATGTTATCCAAAAAATTGGCATTGATGACGTGGCAAGTGATCCCTGGACACGTGGCTGACATCTGGAAGAACTCTGCTAGTGTATCGACCAGAAGGTACATTATAAGCAGGAGGCGGCCCAGTCTCACCTACGACTAGTCTGGTCGATGGTTCCGCATACAATGTAATATTACTATAAAGATCTTTGTAAATCCTGAATTTAACTCACACAATCTCCTGGATATCCGGTTATTCAGGAGAGAATATCGGCAACAAAATCATGTAATCCCCCTTGAGCCTATAAATAGAGAAAGATAGCTCAAGGGAGGGACTTTTGGCTTTCGAATTACTGAAAACTAGTGTAATTCTATTTGAATTATTGTATTGTTCTTCAGAGGTTGGTGAAACTCATTGAACCCTTGTTCTTTGATCACTCCTTTGATTCTCATATCAATAACAATCTAAGTGGACGTAGGTCATTACCAGATCCTGGGGACGAACCACTATAAAATATCGTGTTCTTATTACTTTTTGTCATTCGGTTCTTTTCAACGCATTCATTTACATCAAGCATATTTTGACTCCGTGTCAGTTGACCAAAATCTGGGTCAACATACTCAATATCTCAAATGGGACTTGTTTTGAGTACAACTAATATTCACTTGATTGACTTGTTATTACCTATTGAACCTAACACTGGTTGAATAACAGTGTTAAGATAGGTTACCATCAATCGTGAATCTCTTTAGGGAGTTTAAGTCCCATCCCTCGAGATGATGCGGCCACTAAATCCCTCGTTAGTGGCTTAGTGAAAGGATCCGCAAGATTTTCACTTGTTCTCACATAGGATATTGAGATGAGTCCTCTTTGAATCAATTCTCTTACATATCCATGTCTTAGACTAATGTGTCTAGACTTCCCATTATACACTCCGTTGTATGCTCTGGCCAATGTCGCTTGGCTATCACAATGTATCGATATAGTAGATACATTCTCTTTTATTAGGGGAATCTCTATCAACAGATCCCTTAACCATTCGACCTCTTTGCCGGTAGCAGCTAGAGCTATGAACTCTGCTTCCATAGTGGAATGAGATATACAGGTTTGTTTCTTGGAACCCCAAGAAATTGCACCTCCACCAAGTGTGAATACCCAACCAGTTGTTGACAAGTTGTCCCCAAGATTGGATATCCAACTTGTATCTTTATATCCTTCTAATATCGAAGGAAATTTGGAGTAGTGAAGGCTTAGTCCTTTGGTTTTCTTGAAATAACCTAGGACTCTTCCAATTTCCTTCCAGTGATCCACACTTGGATTACTTGTAAACCTACTAAGTTTACTTACCGCAAATGCTATATCAGGTCTAGTACACTAGGCAGCGTACATTAGACTCCCTATAGCACTAGCATACTCCAATTGAGCCACCGCTCTTCCTTCATTCTTCTCTAGTTTTACACTATGATCGAATGGAGTATTGGCATCTTTAACCTTGAGATGGTTAAATTTGTTCAATACTTTCTCAACATAGTGGGCTTGCCCTAACGCAAAACCCCCACTATGTTTCTTTACTTTGATACCGAGTATGGTATCAACTTCTCCAAGATCTTTCATCATGAAGGTTGATGATAGAAACCTCTTCGTTTCTTCTATCCCTTTCATGCTATTACTTAGAATAAGCATGTCATCCACATATAAGCAAACAATGATCACATATCCCTTACAAGTTTTGGAATACAAACACTTGTCTCCATTGTTATGTCTAAACCCATTAGACATGATGGCTTGATCAAATTTCTCATGCCATTGCTTAGGAGCTTGTTTCAATCCATATAAGGATTTTACAAGTCTACAAACTTTATGTTCATATTTTGGTAGGACAAACCCTTCGGGTTGTTCCATATAGACCTCCTCATTGAGGTCACCATTAAGAAATGTCGTTTTGACATCCATTTGATGAACATACAAGTTGTGTATAGAAGCTAAAGCGAACAAAATTCTTATAGAAGTTGTTCTTGCAACAGGCGCATAGGTATCGAAATAATCGATACCCTCTTTTTGCCTAAACCCTTTAGCTACTAATCTAGCTTTATAGGTTTGGATAGTGCCGTCAGTGTGGTATTTTCTCCTAAATACCCACTTACACCCAATTGGCTTAGACCCCGGTGGGAGGTCTACCAATTCCCAAGTGTTATTGGAAAGAATGGAATCCATCTCATCATTGATGGCTTCTTTCCAAAATGCACTATCTCTCGATTGCATAGCTTCTCTATAAGTCTTAGGATCATCCTCAACGAGAAGTACAATAGGAATTTTCTTAATGACTTCCTCTCTATTTCCTTCTACCATGTAGAATGAAATTCGTTGAGAATCTATCTCATCCACTACTAGTGTTGACCGCGTTTTTGGCCAACGACGTGAGAACGTCAAAAACGATAAAGCCTTCAAGAGAAATAAAACGCACAGACGGTTTTGAAAAGAAAGTAAATAACACACGTAATTTTTATAGTGGTTCAGCCCCAATGTGTTGGTAATAGCCTAATCCACTTAGAGTTGTGATTATAGATCTGTACTCAAGATCAGATGAACTGAGCCAACTAAGTTTCTTCAGTACAGATTACAAGAATACAAGAGTTCTTTCAGATACAAGCACTTTATCTCTCTAGAAAACTCAGACCCAAAATTTCCCAAAAGTCCATTTCTAATCCCATAAGACATATATTTATAGGCTTAGGATCATACATCTGCTCTCCCCTAGAATCGGGATATTTCATTATATTTATTATATTTAAATTACAAAAATATTCAAAATGTAACAAAACACCCAATTTGTGGGAAGAATGAGAGATTCCCGTGTATGCCAAGACTGATTCTTGTTGAAGCTGTTTCTGGGAATCTTGACGTAGTCTGTTCTACCTGGTTGATGAATATCACCTTCTGGTCGTCCATACCTCTACTGGACAGTCACACACTTGGCTGGTAGGACACGCACTCCTCTGGTCTAACATGGCACATCTCTGGTCTGGTCTAACATGACACATCTCTGGTCTAACATGGCACACTGGTCTAGCATGACACATCTCTGGTCTAACATGGCACACTGGTCTAGCATGACACATCTCTGGTCTAACATGGCACACTGGTCTAGCATGACACATCTCTAGTCTAACATGGCACACTGGTCTAGCATGACACATCTCTGGTCTAACATGGCACACTGAGCTACTCCTAAGCCAAGTCACTTTATCACAACTCTGAGGAACCAATATATTTATTGACTTATTAATGTGTCTTTTACGGACCATGTACTACCACTTGTCACCTCTATTGGCACGTCATCGATCTCCATTTTTTGGGGATAACAACTAGACTTTTATGATTTTTTAAACATTTCACTTCTTCTAGGTTCAAAGGGTTGCTTTACATCCTTTTGAGAATTCTCCTCTTGAAAATCAACTTTGGATGTAGAAGCTTGAGAATTGTTCCCATATAACAAATTCTCCTTTAGAGATGTTGAAGCTTGAGAATTGTTGTCACATAACATATTCTCAACGAATTCAACTTCTCTAGATTCAATCACAATATTAGACTCTAAGTCTAATAGCCTATAAGCTTTACTATTGTTGGCATAACCAACAAAAGCACAATTTATGGCTCTTGAACCTAACTTTGTTCTATTAGGTTCGGTTTTCTTGCAATATGCAAGACACCCCCACACTTTGAAGTACCCTATGTTGGGTTTTCTTCCTTTCCATAACTCATATGGAGATATCTCATTTTTCTTCATCGATATTCGATTAAGAATGTGACAAGCGGTCAAAAGCGCTTCACCCCATAAGTTGAAGTTCAACTTAGAAAACACCAACATAGAATTTATCATCTCTAGATAAGTCCTATTTTTCCTTTTGCCAACACCATTGTGTTGTGGTGTATAAGGTGCAGTGCACTCATGAATTATACCATTTTCTTCACAAAATGTATTGAATTCATTAGAGAAGTACTCTCCTCCTCTATCACTTCTTAGCACCTTAATCTTTTTATTTAGTTGATTTTCAACTTCTAATTTATATAATTTAAAAGCATCAAAGTCTCATCTTTATGCTTTAAAAGAAACACATAGGTATATCTACTAAAATCATCTATAAAAGTAAGAAAATACATTTTACCACCTCTAGTTAAAACACCATTTAATTCACAAAGATCATTATGGATTAAATCTAGTAAATTAGATGATCTTTCTACACTAGGAAATGGTTTCTTAATTATTTTCACCTTAACACATGTTTCACATTTACCATAGTTTTTAATATTGCATGCAATCATACCACATTTTACTACTCTTTTCATGGTTGAAAAACCTATATGCGATAGTCTAAGATGCCACAAAAATAAAGAATCATACTCAACAATATAGGCGGAATTAGCATTTTTATTGATAATATTGAAAGTTACATCATTGGTGCACAATTTAACCATACCCTCACAAGAGTACCCCTTTCCCAAAAATACATTTGATTTGGTAAGTATAAGTTTACTGGACTCAAAAACGGCTTTAATGCCGGGCTTGCCAAACAAATCACCACTTACCAAGTTTCTACTCATTTCGGGAACTTAAAGTACATTCACTAATGTAACTTTCTTGCCGGAGGTGAAGTAGACATCAATAGTACCTTTGCCAAGTACCTTGGATTTACCCTCATTGCCCATTTGAATCTCATGGTTGCCCTTTGACTCTTCAAAGGTCTTGAACAATGATTTGTCATAGGTGACATGGACGGTGGCACAAGTATCATACCACCACCCTTTCACCTTGCCTTGAACCACATTCACCTCACTAAGGATAGCAACTATGTTTTTCTTTTGAGTTGCGTTCACCTTAGGTCCTTGTTGGTCTTTTCTATGTCTACACTCTCTAGCATAGTGACCATTTTTCCCACACACAAAGCAAGGACCTTTCTCTCCCTTAAACTTGTTTGGGTTGGTTTTTGGACCCAAAGGTTTCTCATTACCCTTTTTCCCTTTGTTTTTGGGATGTTTTGGTTGTGACACCGCATTTGCTTTGGAAGTCTCTCCATTAGACCCCTCCACAAGTTTATCTCTACATATCGATTTCTCTTCGATTCGAATATGCTTTTGGATCTCCTCCAAAGAATAATCCTCATTTTTATGAAGGATTCTTTTCCTATAGCTCTTCCAAGTTGGTGGTAATTTAGCCACTATAGCACCAACTTGAAAGGCCTCGGGAAGCTCAATCTTTAACACTTTCAATTTATTAACAATAATTTTCAATTCATGAATTTGAGGAAGAATAGGTTTATCACCAAAAAATTTGAAATCGAAGTATTGAGATATCAAAAACTTTTTGGTACCTTCCTCTTCTGCCTTAAACTTTTTCTCAAGAGCATCCCATATCTCCTTGGCCGATTTGGTCTCGGTGTATAGGTCATAGAGCCTATCGGATAGGGCGTTGAGGATATGACCCCTACAAAGGAGATTGTCCTCCTCCCTCTTCCTTCTCTTCTCCACCTCCTCGGGAGTATCTTTGTCGGATGGCTCGGCTAGAGGTGCCAAGGAAGACTCAAGGATGTAGGCGATTTTAAGAGTGGTTAAAAGAAACCTCACCTTGTCTTGCCACCTAGTAAAATTGGATCCATCAAACCTATCCAATCTCACTAGGTCTTGGTTCATGATCTTGATTGTCTCCCCTTCCATTGAAACAAAAAAGGGTTTAGGTTTTGAATGTGAGGAAAAAATGTTTTGCCTCAATGGAAATTGATAATAATATATTATAACTCTATGCAAAATATTACAATAGACAAGGATTGATTAAATAAAAAGTTACAACTCTATAACTGAAAAATACAAATAAAAGGAGAAGGAGATGTAAGATGATAGAAATAGAAAGTACAACTCTATAACAAAAAGATACAAGTAAACTAGGAGTGTTTGAACAAAGGAAATAAAAGGATTACAACTTTTAAACAAAAGTACAAGTAAATAGAATAAGAAGAAAAGAAGAAAGAGCAATAGAAGAAAATAATAACAAGAACCAAAACAATAAACTCTCACTCACACAACCAAAGTGAAGAGTGTTGGGGATCACCAACTTGAACAAGGTTTAAAACCTTTGTCCAAAAGCTTATTTCCCCCTAACTCAAGCACTAAGGGATCTCTCACAGATTTTGGAAATGCTTTCTGGAATAATCAAGCCTCAAAGTGTTTCTAGCCAAGTGCTCTAGTGGATAGAAATGGTGTGTCTTACAAGTGAGCATTAGGCTCCTATTTATAGAGTTTAGAGACACCCTTTGAATTTCAAATTCCACCAACCCCCATGGCTGTTACCAATGATTAATTGGATGTTTTATGGAATTAAAATAGAGATTTGGGAGTTACTTGGCTTTTGGAAACGTTCAAAATTGGATAAAAACCAAAGTTGGAAGAGGCTGTCAGGCACCAGGGCCGCGGCGCTTGTTACCAGGCGCCGCGGCCCTCAGTCAGATCCAGCAACTATTTTTTCAGTTTTTTTCAAAACGTTCCAATTTATTCCCACTTGATTTTGTAACTTCCATACACAATATGAGAGTTAAAATCACATCTCTATCAGCCATTTCTCATATGGCTTTAAGAAATTCATCTCAATATTGTGTAACAACAAATCTACACAATAATGGGTGATATTTTAGGAGTTACAAATTTGTGATGAATTTGTAACACCAAATATGTTACATGTTTGGATATTTCACATATATCCAAATAATGTAACTCTCTATTATATGTTACAATATGTGACACTCTATATCACATTTATTTAATCTAAAACATTATATTATAAAATAATATAATATTACATTATATTATAAAATAATATAACAGCTGTAATGTCCCAAAACTCTTAATAAGATTAAGAGCTTGGATTAGTGTGTCGGGAGGTCATGTGGGATAAATATGTGAATTATATTAAGATATAATTGAGTTTGCATGATTACGTGTATTTAATATTCTTAAAGACACGCTTTTGTTATTAAAAAAAAAGACTTTTTCATAATTTGGACCCGTTGAGTGTATAATTGTAATTTTACATGCTATGTGCTTGAGACCACATTATTATGTGGATATATTTGTGATATTTGGCATGATTTGATCCTTTTGAGTACTTTAGCAAAAATAGCACAATAGAGATTTATACCCGACTCAGGGTGAGCCAAGAGTTATTTTGGTAATTTCATATATTTTGGAAAATGTTTGGATAATGAAATATTATTGAGAAAAATATTAGTATTGGGAAGATTAGAGGATTTAATCAGGAATTATAGGTGTAACATTGAGGTTAAGTGAGGCAAGGGGTAAAAAAGTCATTTGACCCATTTGGTAGAGGAATTGGCTAAGACTAGTGCAGCTCGCGTTTTGAGCATTTACTCTCTCTTTTTGGTCATCCCTCAAGAACTCACTCAAGGACCACAATCAAGCTAGGAGCTAACTTATTGAGAATTTTTGGGGATTTTGGGAGGATTTGAGCATCAATTTGGGATTAGCAACTGCTAGGGTATCATCATTTGGCACCAAAAAATTCATATTTCATAACTTAAGAGTAAGTTCTTTGATTGTTTATTTTTTTTTCATTTCTTTGGTGTGTTCTTTAGTTTTAAATGTGGCGACTTCTAATTTAGAGTTTGGGTGGTTTTGGAAGATCTAAATGAGTGTTTTGAGGAGTATGAATTTTTTACAACTTGCTGGGAGATTTGAAAACCATTGGTGTTGTGAATTTAGTTGGGATTCTTGAATTTGGAGACAGAGAGCTTGAGTTCGAAGCTCAAAGTTGCAAACTTTGATGTTGTAGATGCTTTGAGGATGTTTTAATGTTGCTTTGGGGTTTTAATATTAGTTTATGCTTTGAGGATGTACCGTTTGAGGGTGCAGTCCCCACTCACCCGACATGGCCGTTCAACAAGGCTATTTTTCCTAGGCTGTGTAAATGATTCGTGTGATTGAAATGAATATACTTGTAAACTGTGAAGCGTGTTTACGATTTATATGATTGGAATAAATGTATTTTGTGTCCGTGAAGCATGTGTTTATTGCTTATGAATAATTGGATTATTATTATGCCTTGTGGGGGTTTTCTTGCTGGGCCTCGGCTCACGGGTACACTATGGTGCATGTAAGGGCGAGATAAAGTTAGACCAGCCATGAGTTGGAGGGCTTCAAAGCGACTCATACATATTTGGCCTGCTTGACCACCACGGTTAAGCTATTTTGAAGAACTTAGAACATTAGTTCGATTTTGCCACTTAGGCCGGCTACGTTTGTAACTTTGATTGTATTTACTTTTCGTTTAAAATCTGTTTTGGGATCTCATGAAAATATTTAAAGTTTCAATAAAAGTTCATAGGTTTAACCGAAATTTTTAGTACCTAAACCATCATTTGATTTTAATTATACTTTTGAATCCAAATGACTCGGTTAACGAGTTAAGCACTTTTTTAATCACACAGTATAATGGTTCTGGATTAGTAGGACGTTACACTACCAGTACTGGGAAGTTATTAAAATGTGAACTTTTATGATTTGAGTGGTTTCTTACTTTGGCTAAAAACTAACCACAATTGATTAATGTTCCAAGGAGTGTTCTCGACCAATGAACAACACTATATGACCACCTTCTACCCCAATGGAGAGCATTGTGTGTTCTCATATTGATGGTATTTGGCATGGTTTGTGGAATTGTCTTGGAAGTTGTGTGCAAGTTTTTGTTGAGAAATTTCTTGGTTTAAACAATGTGCACTAGCAGAACTTCAACTACCTTGCAATTAATTTTTTATGCTTGTATTTTTCTTTTAGTTGCGTGTTGGTTATATTTTTGTTTGGTGAACTGCCTCATTTATATTAAATAGAGGACACATCCAGCATAGTAAGTTCATTTTTGGCCTAATAGATTTACCCATGTATATGAAGAATTAAAAGTTCATATTTATATACATGGTAATTTATACTACGAAACTTGTATTTGCAATTAAGTTAGTTTTGTATTCTCAAATATTTAACGAGGGTGTTTAGGATGCCAACCCAATTTTCCGTTTCCTAATCCATGTTTACTAAGGACAAGTCGAATGAATAATTATTTAATCACCATTACAAGTGGATATGCTTAAGTAGCACAGTCGGGCCTAAAAAGTTCTCCATAAACTCCATATGCTTAATTTGATAAACTTCAATACAAAATTATATTACTACTTTATTTTCAGTATCATATTTTATAGAGGAACTAAATTGAATTATTTACTATCGTATTTTATGCCCTTCTATTTTAGGCTCATTTGAATTATATATATATTTCCATTTTCCAGTATTGGAATAATTTGAAATGAATTAATTATTAAGACATTCATCTGCTCTTCACATATAATTGTACTATCTAATCCAACGCATTAATAGGACAAAATAAATTTAGGCATGGAATTTAAACTGAAATTAACAAGCCCTTACAAACAGTTTAACATCATGATATTGGTTCTACATGATAAAAATGTGTTCAAAATACTGCCTCCACAAAAGATATGAAAACATTTTTTTTGCCTTCTCCTACGAAACCTATAACAAAAAAAAACAACTTCACTTGATTAAACAACACAACATAGTACAGAAAAGTGTTGTTATCCAGACCTCGCTTACTTGTTCTTAGATGAACGATGGGGTGGAGATGAAGAAAAAACTTCGTTAGGAGCCTCATTCGGTATGTGATGAGAACAATGGCAACACCCTTTGTTCTTGATTTCCTCCACGTAACTCAGCTGATTAAACAACATGCTAAAAGTCAAGTTTTGGAAAGTGTTACGGCTCATGTAAATCTCCGTATTAGGAATATTAGTATTTGGTTGTTATAACTGGTTTCTGTTAAGTGTGTACTTTCTGTTATGGTTTGGTTTGTCTCTTGGACCTTTGGTTATATAAGGGTCCTTTGTGTAATAATAAAGTCAGAGAGGTTTTCTTTCATTGTCTGATGGGTATTCACTAATATGGTATCAGAGAGTATTTTCTTGTCTTTTTTCTCTGTCACCTTGGAAACACAAACTGAAACCCTCTTCTTGAAAAAACCAAAAACCCTCTACTGTTTTTCTTGGAAACCCTCTTCTTGAAAACAAACAAAACAAAACCGTAACCCTCTTTTTTTTTTGAAACCCTCTACTGTTTTTCTTGGAAACCCTCTTCTTGAAAAACCGAAACCCTCCCCTGTTCTTGAAACCCTCAACCGTCTGGGGTCTCTCAGCTCTACCGTGACTGTCTCTGCCGCCTGGTTCGTGTGGGTTGCCTCTGCTCAGCCGCCTGGTTTGCGTGGGTCGCCGCTGCTCAGCCGCCTGGTTCGCGTCCTTCCTCCCTACTCAGCCGTCTGGTTCGTTGCTCATGGCTCGCACAAGACAATCCCAGCCACGAAGCTCATCGGTCTCCAGCTTGCCCCCTGTGCCGACCACCGTCCCTGGTGCGTCTCCTTCAACTCCGGTCATGGCGCCGTCTCCTTCTCCGAACCCCAGTGTTGCTGCGCCTCGTGCTGGGTCGTCTTCCTCACCTCCTCGTGACGGTCTGCCAGCTGCCCCATCGCCTCCTTCTCCGGGTCCTCAGCCCCCTCCTCCGGCCACTGTTCTCCCGAGGTGTTCTGCTCCATCTGGCGATGGTCCTCCGAACCTTGGCATTCCGTGTGCCTCAACAGCCCCTATATGTCAACCTTCTCAATTTGATCACATCTATCACTTGGGAACCGGAGACAATCCCAATTTTCTGATTTCAACTCAGATTTTAACGGGTCAAGAAAATTTTCAGTCTTGGAAGAGGGCTGCTTCCATCTCCATTGCTGCTAAAAATAAAATCCAGTTTATAAACGAGTCCCTGCCTCAACCCCCTCCCCATGATCATTTTTTTCATGCTTGGGTTCAGTGTAATAATATGGTTATGGCTTGGATTTTACAATCTGTTTCTCGTGAAATTGCAGCTAGCATTATGTTTCAAGATTCAGCCACCGCTATGTGGAAGGACCTCCATGAGCGATTTAATCAAGGCAATGGTCCTCGGATATTCCAGCTTCAAACTTCTGTCCACACCATCAAACAAGGTGAATCGGATGTCAATTCCTACTTTACTCGTCTCAAAGCTATTTGGGATGAACTTAAGGAGTTTCAGCCTATTATCCCTTGTTCCTGTGGCTGTAAATGTGGTGCTGTTGAAAGATTGCTTGGATATTATCACAGGGACCAAATTATACAATTTCTGGCGGGTCTCAATGACTCTTTTTCTTCTGTGAGAGCCCAAATTCTGCTCTATGATCCTCTTCCTCTGCTGTCCAAAGTTTTCTCCATGATCTCTCAAGAAGAAAGACAAAGAAGTCTAGGTCACACCATGCCTTTCATTGCTGCTACTGCGGGTTCACACACTTCTACCAAGCCTCCATCAAGATCAAAGAAACCGAGACCCACTTGTTCTCATTGTCTCAAGCCGGGTCACTTAGTGGAAAAATGTTTTTTTCTTCATGGGTTTCCTCCTGGGTACGGTGACAAGCGTCGTCAAGATGAAGCTATCAAACCTTCTGTTCATCAAGCTTCCGCTTCTAGGTCGATTTTAGGCAAACCACCTGTGCTGTCCCAAACCGAGCTCAGTCACCAGCTTATCTCTCTCCTAAGTCAGAATCTTCAGCACACCGTGGCTGCCACAGACACCAATATGCCGATTGCCTCACAAGTTTCTGGTAATCTCGTTGACTTTCCTTCATGTCTGTGGATTGTTGATAGTGGAGCATCTCACCATGTGTGTTACTCTCTTAAATGCTTTAAGACTATTGATAAACATCCTACTGCCACTTTAGTAACTTTACCTAATGGACATATCATTCCTATTTCTTATTCTAGCACTGTTCAGCTCTCTAGCTGCATTATTTTGACTGATGTCTTATTTGTTCCTGATTTTCAGCATAATCTCTTCTCGGTTAATGCTTTCTTACAACATAGTAATAACTCTCTAATGTTTTCTGCTTCTGAATGCTTTATTCAGGCACCCTCTCGGACTTCCAAGATTGGGATTGCTAAGAAATACTTGTACTAAAATGGACCAATGGCATTTCCGCCTTGGCCATCCATCTATGTCAATTTCAAATTCAATAAATAAAACTCTTGTTTTTTCTAACAAGTCTTATGATCATGATTGCTCTATTTGTCATTTAGCTAAACAAAAACGACTTCCCTTTGTGTCTAATAATAATCGTGCTTCTCAGCCTTTTGATCTTGTTCATTTTGACATTTGGGGGCCCTTTCATGTTATTAGCATAGAAGGTTACAAGTTTTTTCTTACAATAGTCGATGATTACACTCGATTTACATGGGTATATTTACTTAAAGCAAAATCTGATGTGCAAACTGTTATTCCTCAGTTTTTTTCTCTAATTGCTACTCAATTTTCCATTTCTATTAAAGCTGTTAGATGTGATAATGCAAAAGAACTTAACCTATCTTCTTTCTATGTTTCCAAAGGGATTGAACAATTTCACTCATGTGTTGATCGGCCTCAACAAAATTCTGTGGTTGAACGAAAGCATCAACACATCCTCAATGTTGCTCGGTCATTATTATTTCAATCTCATATTTCTCTATCTTATTGGTCATATCTAATTACCACAGCTGTCTATCTAATTAACAGAACTCCATCTTTACTTTTAAAGAAAAAGACTTCATTTGAGCTGCTTTATAATAAATTGCCCTCATATGAGCATCTTAGAAACTTTGGTTGCCTTGCTTATGCTTCTACTTTAGATCAGAATAGACATAAATTCTCACCTAGATCTAAAGCTTGTGTTTTTATTGGTTACCCTTATGGAATGAAGGCCTATACTTTGCTTGATATTGAGACTCACCAGATATTTCAATCTAGAGATGTCATCTTCTATGAACATATTTATCCCTTGAAGAATGATAACTCTACTGTGTCTAATGATTCTTTTCTCCTAACCAAAGTGTTTGATACAGGATCTCCTCATCCTCAAGTGCCCTCTTCTTTCAATAACGCCCTTGAGGATCCCTCTCCTGTGGGTACCACTTCTAAAAGTGGCCGAACTATTTCTCGCCCCTCTTATCTCAAAGACTATGCTTGTAACTTTGTTATTTCTAAGTCTTCTACTTACCCCTTATCTTATGTTCTCTCTTATGATAGGTTACATGATCACTTTAGGGCTGCCATCTTGTCTGCCCATATGGTAATAGAACCATCCAGTTACAAGCAAGCTTCAAACATTCCAGAGTGGCAGCAAGCTATGCATGATGAATTTCATGCCCTTGACCGAAATCACACTTGGGAAATTGTCTCTCTTCCTCCTGGCCAGCATGCTATAGGATGCAAATGGCTCTACAAAATCAAATATCAACCAAGTGGAGCCATTGATCGCTACAAGGCCCGGTTAGTGGCCAAAGGCTACAACCAAAAGCAAGGTATTGATTACTCTGACACTTTTGCACCTGTTGCAAAGTTTAACCCTCTTAAATTACTTCTTGCTGTTGCTGCCATTAAAAATTGGTCTTTATACCAATTAGATATCAACAATGCTTTCTTACATGGGGACTTAAATGAAGATGTCTACATGACACTTCCAAAAGGGTATCAATCCAATAGTCCCCTACCAAAAGATGCGGTTTGTAAGTTAACCAAAAGTCTTTATGGCTTAAAACAAGCCCCAAGACAATGGCACTACAAACTTAGCACATATCTTATTTCTAGTGGTTTCCGTCAATCTCAATCGGACCACACATTATTCATTAAGAGCACTTCTAATATCTTTATTGCTCTTCTAATCTATGTTAACGATATTATTATTGCCTCAAATAATGATGCTGCTGCCTCTCATTTTAAAGACATGTTACACTCTGTTTTTCAACTAAAAGACATTGGCCCTTTGCGATTCTTCTTAGGCCTTGAGATTGGGCGTTCTCCCAAAGGTATATCTATGTCTCAGCGCCCATTTACCGTACAATTATTGAGTGATACAGGTTACTTGGGGGTCAAACCTTCTTCCACTCCAATGGAGCCTAATGCAAAACTCAATAAAGATGAAGGGGATCTCTTAGATGACCCCACCATGTATAGACGAATAATCGGTAAACTCATCTACTTAACGATTACTCGTCCTGACATTTATTTTGCTGTCAATAAGCTAAGTCAATTCTTAGCTTCTCTAAGGACTCCTCATCTCAATGCAGCGCATCGTATCCTTCAATATTTAAAGGGTACTCCTGGCTAAGGCCTCTTTTTTTATGCTAAATCCCCTCCTTACTTAAATGCTTATGCTGAAACTAACTTTCAATGTGAAGATCTATCTCTCAAAATTTTCACAAATGCAAATTGGGCTTCTTGTAGTGATACCAGACGGTCTGTGTCTGGTTACTGTGTCTTCCTTGGCCAATCTCTCATCTCATGGAAATCTAAAAAGCAAACCACTGTCTCTAGATCATCAGCTAAAGCTGAATACCGTGCTATGGCCAACGCTACATGCGAGATCACATGGCTTCTCTCCTTACTGAAGGACTTTGATATTCACCATTCACATCCCGCCATTCTCTATTGTGACAACATGGCTGCTATACACATATCGGAAAACCCGGTGTTCCGGTGTTTCATGAGAGGACGAAACATATCGAGATCAATTGTCATCTTATTCGTGAAAGAGTTCAAGATGGCACCATCAAACTTATTCATGTCCCCTCAAAGCACAACCTTGCTGATGTTCTCACAAAGCCCCTGTTTTCAAATCAATTTCACGAGTTAATCTCCAAGATGAATGTAAAAAATTTATACAGTTCATCTTGAGGGGATGTATTAGGAATATTAGTATTTGGTTGTTGTAACTGGTTTCTGTCAAGTGTGTACTTTCTGTTATGGTTTGGTTTATCTCTTGGACTTTGGTTATATAAGGGTCCTGAGAGGTTTTCTTTCATTGTCTGATGGGTATTCACTAATACTCCGAATTGGAGACCTCTGAGTCCGAAGAGGATATATTGACAGGCGATGCAATTTCTTTGTTCCATTCAGCAGATGGTCCTTCGAACCCAGCTACATCATTTCTGGTAGGTCGTCCTTTGTTAGAGCCAAAATATAATTTGAAAACTAATAGTGTCAATAATTCAATGGAGTTAATTTGTAATGTAAAAAGCCTTGTTTTCACAAAAAGCTAAACAAATTAGAAACTTCATTACATATTATTTGAAGCAAATGAACTTTTCACCTTGCTTGCGCCATGGTTGGGTGATCGAGGGGCCTTCAGAATAGTGCCCTTTTGAACTTTGTGGATGAGGCACTTTTTTTCCTAGCCTTTGACAGGGTTTCTTGGTGTTTCTCTACACACACACGACTTCTCTAGGAGGAGAGGGGTCACTAGACTCATCAGACCCTTCAGATTTGTTTGTTGGTCGGCGGCTAGCAAAGCACTTGAATCTCATATTTTTCTTTCCTGGATAACTCTTTCTGAAGAAGGGGAATAGGAAATGGGTAGGGTTCGCAAATGCCTAACTAAACTAAAGATGAGGAATGGTTTTAGGTCTTGAAAATCGAATAGTTCCCCTTACGTGCTACAAAATAGGCAATGATGGCTACTATGCAGTTGTCAAATCACCTATCTGTTTATACTCTAGCAGATGCCAACTTATCTGACATAATCACATTTTTTTTCATTCAATTTAAATTTGTTTATTGTCAATGTTTAAAATAAATAGTAGTTACCTGCAAAAGTTGTATTTGGCTGTGTTTGGAGGCTAAGTACAGTTCGGACTATGATGGACCGGAATACACAAGTTATGTCTAATGGTTATGATCTACCCAACATGCCACACCAACAATTTTTTTTCTATTTCAAAAATACCAATTCCCACAACATTTTAAAGAAAATAGCATGAAAAGAAAATTGCACACATTAATATGCAAAGTAATCAATTTAATAAAGATAAAAAGTATTATTTTCTAAAATACAATTAATCATTACCCATTTTCCCAAAAATTATATCTTCATCCTTTCATATTTTTATCTTGTTTTTGTGTAATTAAATTATAATGTATAATTAAATTTATTCATGAAAAAGTCTTAAATATATATTATAATTAATCACATTGTGATCAGACATTCAATATTATTTCCATCTCATCTCAATGTTGTTTTTTTCAAATATAGTTTTTTTTTAATAAACTATACAAGTAAATATGTTTTCTTAATTAACATGATAATCAATGTGACTCGTCAAACACAACACGCTTGAATATTGAATGAGTCTTTACTAGGACCAACAACATTGCCCAATTATCTAGATTGCAGTTGTCATTATTGTGAAATAAATTTTATAAATCCAAAATATTTAAAAAACATATTCATTTAATTTCTCAATAACCTCTTAATTTCTTAGAAGACCATTTTGTATCCTAGTGTGAGAAACAGAATAATAATGTGTGAGGTGTATGGTACATGTTTATTGAACAAAGTTGATTAACTTCCTACTCATATTAATTTATTTTAGGGTTGCTCATTTGATGTGATCCAAATTTCTAAAATCTAACCAATATGATCAAATTAATGGTGGGATATTGGAAATGAACATCCAATCCAATCCTAATAAATTAAAATAACAACCCTAATAACTATCATCTTCTTTCTCTCACTCATCCACCCACACCCATCCACAACCACCCACTATCATCCCCTGCCGCCGCCGCCACCACCACCACCACCACTGCCCCCTACCGCTGGCAAACACTGCTCATCACCGGATGCTGCCATTTATCCACAAATCCAGCTACCACTCATTCAAAATGTTGGTTTATAGAGGTATTTTTTATATATAAAATATGAGATTTTTTATATTGTTTTTGTAGATTTAAATTGCAAAATGATTGTTTTAGTATATTGAAAGTATAAGTAAGGATTTAGGTTTATTTATGGGGTCTTATGGAGGTTAAAGCTTGAAAATCTAAAGAAAAAAAATTAATGGTAGTTTTGGTTATTTTCGAGATAGAGAAATCCAGAATTTTTTGACAGCTTGTCTAATTTTTCGACAAGGAGTCTAATATTTTAGACCAGTTGTCTAAATTTCAGACCAGTGTCGTATTTTTTCGACCACCTGTCTAAATTTTAGACCATCTGTCAAATTTAGACAGGTAGTCTAATTTTTAGACAGATCGTCATATATTTTCAACCACCTGTCGAATTTTTAGACGGGTTGTCGAATTATCAGACAGGTTGTCGAATTTCTAGATTGTCAACTTGATTTTCATTTTTTATAGAACTTTTTAATCAAAGTAATACTAATAATTTATATTTGTTTATTGTATTATTATTTTTTCAGATGTCATTAAAAAATATTGTAATATTATGTGATGGAATGTGGAAAAAGAATAAGGACTCGTGGAAATGGACTTCAAATGGCTCACGATCAAAATCAAGTTTGGTATAACCTAACCTAACTTATAAGGAGTTAGTTGAACATATTTATGAAGTTACAGAAATCGATCGCAACCTCTTCAATATAGAATTAACTTACAAGATAACGACAATGGTGGAGAATGAACCAATTGCAATAAAAAATAGTAAAGACATTGTTATTTTCTTTACATGACAAGAGCGTGATTTGGTTCCATTATGTATGGGTTTGATCAAGAAGATGGAAAATGTGCTCATTAAGGATAAACTTGTTACTAATATTGATTCTACTACAAATGTTAAATAAGATCCAATTCTACATGATAAAGTGTTGTTTTTATACTATAAACATAATCATCATAATAGTACCTCAATATATTATCTACCACTCAATCCTTGATCATCATAGTAGTTTGATTGAAATATGTACCACTCAATCTGTAATCATCATAATATCATAAAGATTAAGTTTTGTTTAACTTTATAAATTTTTAGACAAGTTATCGAAACTCATGACTAATTGTAAAAAATGTATAATCAATTAAGATCAAATTCTACATGATAAAGTGTTGTTCTTATACTATAAACATAATCATCATAATAGTACCTCAATAGATTATCTACCAATCAATCCTTGATCATCATAGTAGTTTGATTGAAATATGTACCACTCAATCTGTAATCATCATAATCTCATAAAGATTATGTTTTGTTTAACTTTATAAAATGTTAATTGAGATGTATGTTCTTTTATTGTGTTATTGGAGCATTTTTAGACATTTCAAACATTTTAGACAACCTGTCGAAATTTGAGACTAGCTATTGAAAGTTTTAGACAGGCAGTCAAAATTTTAGACTAGCTGTCGAAATTTTTAGACAAGCAATCGAAATTTCAGACTAGCTGTCGAAATTTTTAGACAGGTAAACAAAATTTTAGACTAGTTGTCGAAAGTTTTAGACAGACCGTCAAAATTTGCGACTAGCTGTCGAAATGTTTAGACAAGCAGTCGAAATTTGAGACTAGCTGTCGAAAGTTTTAGACAGGCAGTCAAAATTTTAGACTAGTTGTCGAAAGTTTTAGACAAGGCGTCAAAATTTGAGACTAGCTGTCGAAAGTTTTAGACAAGGCGTCAAAATTTGAGACTAGCTGTCGAAAGTTTTTGACAGGTTGTCGAAATATAACACAAAGAGGTCTGAAACAGAAACAGCCAACACAAGTAGTCTATAACAGTTTGTGGTATACCAGAACAGTTTTATACATAAAAAAATACCATTCATTGCCTTTGCTAATAAATATTCAATACAAGTCATACGATAAGAGTTTGATACATGAACATTGTCATACTACAAGGAGAAGATGGCTGTCGGGTAGAACAATTTTGAAAGTAGGTTATTGGATCTTAATTAACATTTGTAGTAGAATCAATATTAGTAACAAGTTTATCCTTAATGAGCACATTTTCCATCTTCTTGATCAAACCCACACATAATGGAACCAAATCACGCTCTTTCCATGTAAAGAAACTAACAATGTCTCTACTATTTTTTATTGCAATTGGTTCAATCTCCACCATTGTCGTTATCTTGTAAGTTAATTCTATATCGAATAGGTTGCGGTCGATTTCTGTAACTTCATAAATATGTTCAACTAACTCCTCATAAGTTAGGTTAGTTTGTACCAAACTTGATCTTGATCGTGAGCCATTTGAAATCCATTTCCACGAGTCCTCATTCTTTTTCCACATTCCATCACATAATATTAAAATATTTTTTAATGAAATTTGAAAAAAAATAATAAAATAACAAATATAAATTATTGGTATTACTTTGATTAAAAAATTATATAAAAAAATGAAAATCAAGTTGAAAATCTAGAAATTCGACAACCTGTCTGAAAATTAGACAACCTGTCTGATAATTTGACAACCCGTTTAAAAATTCGACAGGTGGTTGAAAATATATGACGATCTGTCTAAAAATTAGACTACCTGTCTAAATTTGACAGATGGTCTAAAATTTAGCAGGTGGTCGAAAAAACACGACCACTGGTCTGAAATTTAGACAACTGGTCTAAAATATTAGACTCCTTGTCGAAAAATTAGACAAGCTGTCAAAAAATTCTGGATTTCTATGTCTCGAAAATAGCCGAAACCACCATTAATTTTTTTTCTTTAGATTTTCAAACTTAAACCTCCATAAGACCTCAGAAATAAACCTAAATCCTTACTTATACTTTTGTACGCCCTGGTTTTCCCACAAGCTGTTAGCAAGCTGAGATACGGCCTAATCATGAGATACGGCCTAATCATGTCTACCACGTGGACATCCCCAGGACCAGAGCTGCCATCGAAAGGTCCTACCTCCTTAGCTCGAGATAACCTAAGGGTTCGCCAAGATTAGACTAAGTTTGGACTCTGAAGGCCACAGGTCGAGGGAAGCATCCAGCTTGTGGTACGAGCTAGAGTTGGAGGCGGTGACCCTTTATAAAGTCAACCACGCAAGGTAAACGTGCATATATCAGACATCACGTGTCTGATATATCCCTGACTTCTCGGACACGCAACATGAACATGCGTATTCAGACACCCACGACTGGGTTGGGCCGTGCAACCCATTATCCCCTTACCTATTGATTAGACCACACTTATGTGTCAGGTTTTAGGAATTAATCATGAATGTCACAGAGTTGACATGATAGGTAAGAAGGTCACGGGATGACCTTCTTACCAACTCCCAGGTGCCCTCTCCTATAAATATGGAGACCCTGGGAGTTGCAAGGGGTTGGATTTTATTATGTAAGAAATACCCTGTAAAAGAATACCAAGCATATAGCAATAATATTGACTGGTGGAGTAGAAGGATTTTAACATTTGAACCACCTAAAAATGTAGTTGTGTCACCAGCCCATTTCTAAAAAGATCATTCATCTATTTCGGTTCAACATAAGCACTAATCCCTTCCTCTTACTTTCTTAATTACCTGTCGGGGAAGAACCGCATCAACAGTTTGGTGCTTTCGTTGAGAGCAAGTTAGATTGGTGCTGTCGCAAACATTCACTATGGTGACCACTCGATCCAGACACGGTAACGAGATGGAACAACATGATGTACAGGAGGCTCATCATATCGCCATCCCCGGCGAACAAATTCCTGAGGTCCAACAGCGGCCGGTGGGCCAAGATGACACTGGAATTTCGGCACCCCGGCCACCTAATCCAAACCCAGGTTATTACACTGCGGTGGAGATGGAGAATGCTCAGCTGAGGAGCCAACTAGCAACAGCTAATCAGCAGATCAAGGATGTGTTGGCCCGACTACCCCCTCTTACAACCGACGCTAACGTCAGAAAGAGGCAAGGCAGGACTCATAAGTCCCGCCGGGGTAATCGGTCCAGGCATAGCCGCTCGGACAGACCTCCGACAGCCAACTCTATTCCCTCATCGCACCGTCGAGAGGCAAACTTCGAAGAAACGCCTAGAGTCGAACAACAGCAGTACAACCGTTCGGTCCGAACTTCAACTCCCAGCTCCCAATCAGCCTCGAGCGCGCCAAGGAGAGCTCGAGGAAGTTCCAGAAGGAGATCCGGGGAGGGCTCACAGCATCAGCCCGTCCCCACCAGCCGTCCTGCACCTCGTCCAGATCGCCAGGCGCAGGACCCGCAGGTTGGCAGGGCCGCGAGGCCCCCACCTAACTTGATCTGCCCTGATGGAACCAAGATCGCATCCCCGGTCAGGCATCCTCCCTCTCCAATAAGATATCCATCTCCTCCTCAGCCCATCCGAGATATTCCAGCCTACGGAAGTAGTAGAAGAAACCCACCATCCGCAGGACCTTCCCGACGTAGCAGGGCGCCGAGAGGAAGCTCGGATCCTCACCACCAAAGGCGGACTCCGAGCCTCTATAACAGGAGCTACTGGACCGGAAGTTGCCGGAGCGACCTTTCTGGCAGAGACCTGCGTCAGCGTTTAAGTTCGGCACAAAGTCCTCAAGCCACCCAGGCGGGCGACCTGCGAGATCGCCTTAACTCTCATGGAGGAGAGCCAGTAGGAGGTGGCAGCCATGCTCGCTCAGGGGGAGACCTGTCCGAAGTACGTAACGGCGGGAATGCCCCAAATAACCTATCTGAAGATAGGAGGGGCAATAACCCACCAAATATGTACAATGGATCCGGAGCTGTTGAACAGCCCCGGAATAACCAAGGAAATCAGGACAAAACCCTCGAGCGCCTGGCTCAGATGGAGGAGCTGATGAGGAAGCTCTTGTCGGAGAAAGAGAAAGATGAATATGATTCGGGGGACGAGATGGAGCTCTTCGCCCCCAGCATAGCAGCAACGGCTTACCCACCCGGTTTTCGTATGCCGCACCTGTCCAAATTCAATGGAGACGGAGATCCATCAGATCATCTGGGGATGTTCAACACCCTGATGATGGCCCACAACATCGGCCCCGAGCTGAGGTGTCTGATATTTCCCTCCATGCTGATAGGACCAGCCAGGCAGTGGTTTAAGCAAAGCAAAAGACAATCTATCAGCTCCTGGAAGACTTTTTCTGCTGACTTCAAAAGGGCATTTCGAGCCTCCCAGGCTGCCCACGTCAAGGCCGATTCTCTGGCTAACGTGAGGCAGCATCCCGACGAAACTCTGAAGGCTTACCTGAGCAGGTTCGCGAGCGTCGGTGCTCGGACCAGAGACGCGGATGACAGCTCCAAGCTCATGGCCTTGAGAACTGGAATCCTCGTCGGAGGGGAACTCTGGAAAGATATACAAAGGAAGGGAGTTAGCTCAGTGAACGAATTCCTTAACAGGGCCCAGGAATGGATCAACTTGGAGGAGGCCGAAGCCTCAGCTGCAGGAACCAGCCAGGTCCCTGAGCAGCCCACTGGAGTGGGGACGGAGGTCGCAACAGCGACCCAAAACGTCACACAGAACAACCAGCTCGGTGGAGGCAAAAGAAAGGGAAACGGCGAGGGCAGCCAGCACGGCCCAAAGAAGAATAAGTCCGCAGACAAGTTCAAGCCCGTCTACACGACTTATACAGAGCTCACCCACTCTAGGGAGAACATCTTCCTAGCTAACTCTACTCGCCTCCCCTGGAAGAGGCCAGAGCCGTTGAAACACCAGAAGGGGAAGAGAGACACCTCCAAGTTTTGTCGTTTTCACAACGATGTTGGCCACAATACCAATGATTGTAGGCATTTGAAAGATGAGATCGAGACTCTCATCCGAGCTGGCCCCTTGGCCCAGTACATGCGGAACAGGGTTCCAGCAAGTCGACCTGCTCCGGAAGTCCCGGCCAGTCAGCCCGGGTCTCGGGTAGATCAGGACGTCCCTCCTCCCATGATAGGAGGACAGATATCCACAATATCTGGAGGTCCGCATGTGGCTGGCACGAGCAGAGGTGCCCAGAAGAGGTACGTAAACGAACTCAAAGCGCATAATGGAGTAGAGTTCGTCCCGGAGCAGCGTCTGCCAAAGCAGCAGCGATTGGAGAGGCAACCGATCATTTTTACAGAAGAAGATGTGGGCCATGTCAAGTTCCCTCATAACGACCCTCTGGTCGTAGCAGTTCAGCTCGCTAATCGGAGAGTTAGTGTTATATTATTTCATATAATATAATATTAGATTAAATAATGTGACAAAATGTGATTTGTCACACCTTGTAACATATTATTGAGAGTCACAAAATTGGACACATGTGTGTGTCCAAATGTGACATATTTTGGAGTTACAAATTTGTAACTCCCAAATATTACCCAATAATGTGTATATTATATGTTACACATTTGAGATTGGATTTCATAAAGCCATATGAGAAATGGATGATAGAGATATGATTTTAACTCCCATATTGTGTATGGAAGTTACAAAATCAAGTGGGAATAAATTGGAACGTTTTGGAAAAAACTGAAAAAATTTGTTGCTGAAATTGACTGAGCGCCGCGGCCCTAGTGTCTGAACTTGACTGAGCGCCGCGGCGCCTAGAACAAGCGCCGCGGCCCTAGTGGCTGACAGCTTCTTTGAATTTCGGTTTTTATCCAATTTTGAACGTTTCCAACAACCAAGTAACTCCCAAATCTCTATTTTAATTCCATAAAACACCCAATTAATCATTGGTAACAGCCATGGGGGTTGGAGGAATTTGAAATTCAAAGGGGTATCTCAAACTCTATAAATAGGAGCCTAATGCTCACTTGTAAGACACACCATTTTTCATCCACAAAGCACTTGGCTGAAAAATACACCTTGAGGCTTGATTATTCCAGAGAGCTATTTCCTTGAGAGATCCCTTAGTGCTTAGAGAATAGGGGGAAATAAGCTTTTGGACAAAGGTCTTGAACCTTGTTCAAGTTGGTGATCCCCACTACTCTACACTTTGGTTGTGTGAGAGTTTGTTTGTATTTTTCATTCTTGTGTTCTTCTTATTTACTTGTATTGTTATAGTATTGAGTTTGTAATCTTCTTCTTCTACATCTTTATATTTACTTGTATTTTGAGCAATTGAGTTGTAATACTTATTTAATAAATATTATCTTGTCCATTGTATTTTTGCATAGAGTTGTAATTGGTTTTTCCATATTTCCATTGAGCAATAATATATATTCTCTAACAATCAAAAGCTTAGTTTCCTTTTCAATGGAAGGAGAAACCATGGAGATCATATGAGGATCCAACTTTGAAAAGATGGTAAGATAAGGTAATGCTCTTCTTTAGTTTTCTTAGAAGATCTAATGGTTTTCTTATAGTGATAAAATGAGAAGAAGAAAAGTTTATAAATGAGATTCATTGTTTTCTAATCTCCTTTGTTTTTTAGTGGTTAGATTAGAAGATAATATAATATCTTGAGTTTTTGTTATATGTGATCAATGTGTAAACAATCTAGTAGATTATTGGGTAATATGCTAGCATGTTATAGAATTGTCTTATTATGAGATAATGATAAATTATTAAGATGACAATTTTATGAGTTTTATATGATATGCCTATATATTGATTTTGTGAATCAATAGAATATATCAATATGTGGATATGTGAATTATTGTATGATATTTGTGATATATTTACAATATTATTATGAGATTAACAATGCATGCTAATATGATGGATATATGTTGACAAATTGTGTGAAATTTCTTTGAGACATAATTATGTTAATATATAAATGTATTTTGATATATACATGAGAATTATCATGATTATTATGGTGTGCCATATAATATGATTATTAAGGTGATAATAATATAAATGTATTTATCATATATTATTGAAATGTGATGAGTTACCATTTATTTGGTAAATAAAGAGAATTATTTGAGAAATTAAATTTCTCATTTAAGTGTTTACCATCTCATTTTATGAGATAAGAAAAGATGAAACTAAGGGGGGTTACATCTTTTAATGGTTGTGTCTTGCCATTGCAAGAAAAATAGATCAAAGTGGATTAAAAATTATGGGATGACATATTGACTAAATAGACTTATAGTCTAAAGAATGGTCAAAAGAGAAAATATATTTGAGAATTATTTAGTGTCAATAATTCTTAAATATTGAATGTCTCAATGAGGAGACATTACAAAATTTGAGAAGCAATTTTGAATTTTACACCAATGGTGAATAAAAGAGATCCTTATTCATTTTGGTTAAAGATGGAGATATGTTTAAATTAATGAGGAGATAATTTTAAACAAAACATAAGAAATCAAAGTGTTCAAATAAATCAATGAGGGTTTATTTTATTTGATTTAAAGTGTTTAAAAAAAAATTGACATTTTCATTTTGATTTTGATGAGGAAATCAATGGATGTCAAATTGTTGTTTTCAAAAAAGACTCTTAAGAAATACACAAAAATTGTTTAAGTGATATTGAGATTATTTAGACAACTAAAAGTAAAAGTTGCTTTTGAAAGAAGTGTGCCTTGTTTTAGCAAGTAAATAAATCAAGATAAACATTGAGGTTTTATCTTGAGAGTTTATCATGTGGCATAGAGGACTCATGATGAACTTTGAGAATCATAGGTCTAGATTTATCTTGGAGGATAAATGACTTATTAGAAATGAAGAGATTTCTATTTTAAAGTGATATTTTATTATGATCGCTATGTGAGAAATGTGGGGGTGATGCTCCAAAGTTAATCAATTTATTTTGTTGTTAATCAATTGATTAATTTGGTCATCCTATCAAATAGGTGATTTGGAATTCCACATTCTAAATCACATTGGCTATATGTGTATAGAATGGATAAATCTAGACATGCTTGGTGTCTAAAGTTACTGTTTGTAATATTTTGATTCAAGAAGGAATCAACTTAAAACATAAAGGGGAATTTTAGAAACAAAGATGTTTCTAGAATTAATATTCAAATGTTTATCTTGGATATTAAACTATAAAATAGTGGAGGTGTTGACTATGGTCAAAATCACTATTTTAAAGAGGTAACTATTTTAATCAAACTATGGCTAGCAACAAAGTTTGAATAAAATAATGAGAGTGTCTAAGTATGCATACATGAGAAAAGAAATGATTCAAATGGAATCAAAATTACATCTCAAGAGATGGGACTAAGACTCCCTAAAGAGATTCACGGTTGATGGTAACCTATCTTAATACTAGTAACCAAACTAGTATTAGGTTCAATAGGTAATAACAAGTCAATCAAGTGAATAGTAGTAGTACTCAAATTTTGTCCCATCTGAGATATGAGTACTAGTGTGTTACCAAAATGAGGGTTAAAACCGAAAGGTTTTTTAATAGAACTCAGTCTTGAAAAGACAAGTATTTTAGGGTAACAAAATACTGTAAGAGTTCTACCTATATAGACTTAGGGGTGGTGCCGCCCCTCATGAGAATTGGGAGTCATTCTCAAGAAAAGTCTATGAATGGAATGTGCACATGGCCATTAACAGTGCAAAAGCGAGACATTGAGGTCTCAAGTGAACACAGCAAAGGTGTGTGTGTTATCACCGGTTTGTTATCAAGGGATAGTGGTTCAATGCTTCGGCAACCAAAATTTCAACAAACTTTGTGATAATTACACTAAGGTAAAATTCAAGTCGAAAGACATTTTACTTTATGCACCAATGCAAAGGTTTCTATAGAGAGTGATTATTTAATCAAGTGGGGGAATATTATATATTTTAATATAATGTTTGATTGATTAAATAAGTGTTACAAAAAGTGATTATTTAATCTAGTGGGGGAATGTTATATTATTTCATATAATATAATATTAGATTAAATAATGTGACAAAATGTGATTTGTCACACAAATGTGATTTGTCACACCTTGTAACATATTATTGAGAGTCACAAAATTGGATACATGTGTGTGTCCAAATGTGACATATTTTGGAGTTACAAATTTGTAACTCCCAAATATTACCCAATAATGTGTATATTATATGTTACACATTTGAGATTGGATTTCATAAAGCCATATGAGAAATGGATGATAGAGATATGATTTTAACTCCCATATTGTGTATGGAAGTTACAAAATCAAGTGGGAATAAATTGGAACGTTTTGGAAAAAACTGAAAAAATTTGTTGCTGAAATTGACTGAGCGCCGCGGCACCTGGAACAAGCGCCGCGGCCCTAGTGTCTGAACTTGACTGAGCGCCGCGGCGCCTAGAACAAGCGCCGCGACCCTAGTGGCTGACAGCTTCTTTGAATTTCGGTTTTTATCCAATTTTGAACGTTTCCAACAACCAAGTAACTCCCAAATCTCTATTTTAATTCCATAAAACACCCAATTAATCATTGGTAACAGCCATGGGGGTTGGAGGAATTTGAAATTCAAAGGGGTATCTCAAACTCTATAAATAGGAGCCTAATGCTCACTTGTAAGACACACCATTTTTCATCCACAAAGCACTTGGCTGAAAAATACACATTGAGGCTTGATTATTCCAGAGAGCTATTTCCTTGAGAGATCCCTTAGTGCTTAGAGAATAGGGGGAAATAAGCTTTTGGACAAAGGTCTTGAACCTTGTTCAAGTTGGTGATCCCCACTACTCTACACTTTGGTTGTGTGAGAGTTTGTTTGTATTTTTCATTCTTGTGTTCTTCTTATTTACTTGTATTGTTATAGTATTGAGTTTGTAATCTTCTTCTTCTACATCTTTATATTTACTTGTATTTTGAGCAATTGAGTTGTAATACTTATTTAATAAATATTATCTTGTCCATTGTATTTTTGCATAGAGTTGTAATTGGTTTTTCCATATTTCCATTGAGCAATAATATATATTCTCTAACAGTTAGGAGGGTGCTGATCGACAATGGGAGCTCGGTAAACCTTTTATTCCAGTCCACGCTGGAGAAGATGGGTTTGACTGTCGCCAAGCTGAAGGCGACCTCCATGATGTTGTATGGTTTTTCGGGAGAAGGATCAGCGGCTATAGGGACTATCGAGTTGGTGATCACCCTAGGAGTAGGACCTCGGACAGTCTCCAAACTCCTCGAGTTCGTGGTCATCGACTACTCCGCTGCGTACAACGCAATTTTGGAACGACCCACGCTCATAGCCTTTGAGGCTGTCACTTCCATTCGCCACTATAACGCCCAAACTCCAGGGACCGTTACGGTGTGCCTTGTAAACAGTGCTAAACTCGCTAACCGATTCGTTTGGCCAAAATCGTGTAACTAAGTATGATTAGCGGTTTAGGGATTAAACATTTTGGTCAAGATGTAACGTTTCACTAGAACGTTTAATATATACATTGGGATTCCGAAAATATAATTTCAGAGTCTATTACAGGAAATATTTACAACAGGCCGTTCTAAGCGGCAAAACACGGTTTAACCCTAGTTTCACTTTAAACCTCGGCCGTGGCGGACGAGCAGCTGCATATGTACACGTCATCACCTAAGCTCTCCAACTCAAGGATGGTCCAGCTTCCTTTTGCCTTTACCTGCACCACATAGCACCCGTGAGCCGAAGCCCAACAAGAAAACATAATAAAGCATGATATAATATCAACAACGATCATAATAATTATCCAGGACTATCAGTCCAAAATAGATAGGTGACTGTAGCAAAAGTCACAAAAGTGGGTACAGCTCCTTCTTGCCATGTGAGGATAGGGCCACCAGGGCTTAACTGATATGAGAACCTTTCATAAGTTGGAACAGGATAGGTGTATGGTGAATGGTCACCAACATAACCTTCCTCCCGACTCTAGAGTCGTAACTGTGGACAGCGTCCCCTAGCCATGTGACGATAGGGTCACCAGGGCCGTGGTCATCTGGTCTTAGACCAGGCAAGCGCTTATAAATTCATCGACTTTAGGGTCGGTCCAGCATTAATGCCATAGAGCCATTCAATGCATGTTCATCGACCTTAGGGTCGGTCCAGCATTAATGCCTTAGAGCCATTCAATGCATGATTCTTGACTTTAGGGTCGGTCCCTGACTAGTCAGTGCCATACACAAGTAAGTCATGCCACCAATCATATATCACATGTTCAATACTCATAACAAGGTGTTCAGCATGCTTACTTATCAGATACTAGTACAATTAGGACCATGCACAACCACAGAGGCTCAAGCTCTAAACGATATCATACTCAGTATACAAAGCATGTCCTAATCACATGTTTCTCATGCATCATATGCAATATATCCAACAATCCAACATGCACCAATAACAGCCATGCACGTCACGTTTAATAGTCAACCAACATGCATCAAGAATAGCCATGCATGTCATACTTAATGATCAACCGACATGCATCAAGAATAGCCATGCATGTCACACTTAATAATCAACCGACATGCATCATGAATAGCCATGCATGTCATACATAATAATCAACCGACACGCATCAAGAATAGCCATGCATGTCATACATATACACAATGTGCAGTTTTCTTACCTCAGATTCAAGCTAGAACGATTTAAAGAACGACCCTTGAGAACGATCAACTTTTAGTCCTTTAGCGGTCACCTAGTCATAACCAAATATAAGATACCATCAATAAAAATGGTCAACATAAATTCCCAAACCAACATCTAGCCTCCGGGACATCAATCCCCACTTAACCGGGTACTAGGTACAACCCCGAGGCCTAAGGCTTGAATCCCCAAGCTTAAAACACCATTTTGGGCTAAAATGACCGTAAGGGCCGTGGCCCTCCCCAGCTGCGCCACGGCGCGCCCTCCAGACAGAGAGGGCCTTCCCTGCCAGATGCCAAGGGCCGCGCCGCGGCGCCCAGCCCAGACCAGCAAAAAGACAGCACACGAACTCAATTTTCCCCTGCGTTTTCCCTTGGAACCAAACCCTCTACCCAGCTCCAAACCTCCTCCAAACACACAATTAAACCTCTAAACATCACCCATAACTCCCCCTCATCAAAACCCAACCAAACATACACAAAAACTCCCCTTGATTCCCACTTTCTACATCAAAAACCATAAGCTGAAAACCAAAAGGAAAACAGAGCACAACCTGAATTCAATGGCTAGAACTCACCTTAAAACCAGCTTTGAACCTTCCTCAATGGTTGAACCAAGTCCAAAACCTCAGCTCTTGAATTCCCTAGCTTGAAACCCCACTTAGAACGAAGGAGAAAATGGAGAAAAGTAGTGTACGGGAAGAAAGAAGAAACGTCTCTGTTTTGCTCTGTTTATTCTTCAAGCTTCTACAGCCAGCAGCCAATTAAGTCATACAAATCCAAACCTAAATGATCATAATACCCTTAAGTCATCAAAAGCTTCTCAAACCATTCTAAGGGTAAAATTGGTACTTTCCACTTATCCCGTTAATCATAATTAACGCTTCCCAATTCCCGCTATTCTCAATATTCCCAAATACCAATAAATCATATCCCATTACCCTTTAATTCCTGGTAATGCTCTAATCATTAAATTCACCCCGAGACTCACCTCGAGCCCCGAACTTAAACCCGTTATGACTAGACCGAACACCTACATCTCATGATCGTCTCATGTCGAATAGCTCGAACCAATCCACCTTATAATGTGGCTATATTAATTAATCACAACCATGCACCCAAAATATATAATTACGCCCCCAGTGGCCAAATTACCAAAATACCCTTATAATAATAAATACTCCCATATGCATGCATTCACCATCATATAATAATATAATTCACGTAAACATGCATATAATCACTAAATACCATAATAAATCAATTATGGCCCTCCCGGCCTCCTAATAAAGGTCTTAAACCTTATTAGAAAATTTGGGGCATTACAGCCACCTCGCGATGAAATTCCCTACTTCCACGGGAATATGCACTGTCCATGGCGATCAGCTCGCTGCCAGGGAATGCTACAGCATTTCCATGAAGGGAAAATCGAAACCCGGGCAGCTAGCAATGGCCATCCAAGGTGGTGGAGAGGAATCTCAGGAACCCTTAGCTGATCCTGAGATTGAAAAACCTCAGAGCGCTGAATGGGAAAATATCGTCTTAAGTGAGGAAATTGACCCCCGAATAGGCGATGACAGGTCCGAGCTCCAGGCTATTGAGGAGCTCGAGGAAATAAACATCGATCCGCAGAACCCTTCACGGATGGTCAAGCTCGGGAAAAACCTCTGTAGCAAGAGGAAGGCGGAGCTGACTAAATTTCTGCAGGATAACCTGGATGTGTTTGTGTGGTCACACGAGGACATGGTGGGAATCAGCCCGAGTGTCATCATGCTCACCCTTCATCTGGATAAAAGCGTTCCTTCAAAGGCCCAAAAGTAGAGGCACCTTGGAACAGCCCGGGCTGAAGCCTTAGAGGAAGAAGTAGCCCGGCTCAAGAAATGCGGCTTTATCCGTGAAGCCAAGTTTCCGATTTGGGTCGCCAACCCCATTCTGGTCCCGAAGCCCTACGGGAAGTGGCGGACCTGCATCGACTTCTCCGACCTGAATAAAGCCTGCCCCAAGGATTGTTTTCCATTGCCGAGGATTGACCAACTGGTGGATGCCACGGCGGGGCACGAGCTCATGTCCTTTATGAACGCGTACTCAGGCTACAATCAGATCGCCATGAATCCGGCAGACCAGGAGCACACCAGCTTCATGACCCCGACTAACGTTTATTGTTACAAGGTCATGCCATTTGGGCTGAAGAACGCCGGTGCTACGTACCAAAGGTTAATAAATAGAATGTTCGCAAATCAGATCGGGAAGAACATGGAAGTGTACGTTGATGACATGTTAGTCAAGTTAAAGACTTTCGATAACCAAGTTTCCGACCTGGGAGAATGCTTCAAGATATTACGGGAGTATGGCATGAGGCTTAATCCACAGAAGTGTACTTTTGGAGTCGCGTCGGGGAAATTCCTGGGTTTCATCGTCAATACCCGAGGAATCGAGGCAAACCCCGACAAGATCAGATCATTGCTCGAGCTTCCCTCACCCAGGTCGCGCAAAGATGTCCAAGGCCTGACAGGAAGGGTGGCAGCCCTCAATCGGTTTATTTCAAAATCCACCGATAAGTGCTTGCCATTCTACAACCTGCTCCGAGGAAATAAGAAGTTCGAATGGACAGAAGAGTGCGAAAGCGCTTACCTCGACCTGAAGGCACATCTGGCCGAGCCACTCGTATTATCCAAACTAAAAGCAGGAGAGCCTCTTTTTCTCTACCTAGCTGTCACAGAGGATGCAGCTAGTGCCGTATTGGTCCGAGAAGAAGACCGGGTTCAGAGACCTGTCTATTACATCAGCAAGAGACTTCTCGGAGCTGAATCCTGATACCCGTTGATGGAGAAGTTAGCGTTCTGCCTCATCACGGCCTCTCGAAAGCTCAGGCCGTACTTCCAGTCCCACTCAATACACGTCATGACCGATCAGCCTTTAAGGCAGGTTTGGCAAAAACCTGAAGCATCGGGACGTTTGTTAAAGTGGGCTATCGAACTCAGTCAATTTGAGATTTTGTACACCCCACGAACGGCTATAAAAAGTACGACCCTGGCCGATTTTGTAGCAGAGTGCACATGATTCCGGGAGGATCCTGCAGAAGATTCACCCCAGGACACCTCGGCCCAGGCATCGTGGAGGATCTTCGTGGATGGTTCATCCAATGAGAACGGCTCCGGGGCTGGAATCATTTTAATATCCCCCGAGGGACATAGATTCCACTCGGCGCTGAGATTCGGATTCAAGGCCTCCAACAACGAGGCCAAATACGAAGCTTTGCTAGCCGGGCTGAGAATATCCCAGGAGCTGAAGGCGAACTCCGTCCAGTGCTACAGTGACTCCCAGCTCATGGTAAACCAGGTTCTGGGCGAATATCAGGCACGAGGACCCAAGATGGCTGCCTACCTAGCTAAGGTAAAAGTTGAACTGTCCGCGTTTGGGCGAGGCTCAATCGAGCAAATACCTCGGGAACAGAACGCTAACGTAGACACTCTTGCCAAGCTCGCCACTTCCGGAGAGGCGGAAGCTCTGGGGTTAGTTCCGGTAGAGTTCTTGAAAAAACCAAGTATAGAAGAAGCCAGGGCGGAGGTCGAGATGATCGACGCTAGGCCGACCTGGATGACCCCCATCCTCGAGTATCTCGCCGAGGGGAAGCTACCTGAAGGGCGTAATGATGCGCGGTGAGTACTGTATCAAGCTCCCAGGTATATGATGGTGGACGGGGTGCTATACCGACGTGGGCACTCCCTACCTCTCCAGCGATGTGTTCTCCCAGGCGAGGCAAAGGCCATCCTGCAGGAAGTGCATGAGGGTTTTTGCGGAGATCACACTAGGGGGCAAAGCTTGGCCCTAAAGGTCCTGAGGCAAGGATATTACTGGCCCACTCTGTCCAAGGATTTGATCTCGTATGTCAAGAAGTGCGACAAGTGCCAGCGGTTCGCCTCAGTTGCCCGAGCTCCCCCAGTCGAGCTGAAGATGATCTCTTCCCCATGGCCGTTTGCGGTTTGGGGGATCGACTTAGTTGGCGCCCTCCCCACTGGAAAAGGCGGGGTCTGCTACGCCGTAGTGGCCATCGACTACTTTACGAAGTGGGCTGAGGCAGAACCTTTGGCAACGATAACTTCCAAAAAAGTCCTCGACTTCATGGTTAAGAGCATTATCTGCCGATTCGGGCTGCCCAAGAAAATTGTTTTTGACAATGGGACTCAGTTCGACAGCGACCTTTTCACCGAATTTTGCGAAAGGTACGGAATTGTGAAAAGTTTCTCCTCCGTGGCCTATCCTCAGGCGAATGGCCAGGTCGAGGCCGTCAACAAGACGTTAAAGGCGAGCCTCAAGAAGAGACTAAACGAAGCCAAGGGGGTCTGGCCAGAACAGGTCCCCCAGGTTCTCTAGGCATACCGGACCTCGCATCGGACTCCTACGGGTCATACTCCTTTCTCCCTGACCTTTGGGAGTGAGGCAGTCCTCCCTGTGGAGATTAAGGTACTTTCGCATAAGGTCCAAGCATATGACCAGGACCACAACCACGAGCTACTTTGCACTTCCCTTGACTTAGTTGATGAAAGATGAGAAGATTCGCAACTCCAGCTCGCACATTACCAGCAAAAAATCACTCGCTATTTCAACTCAAAGGTCAAAAAACGCGCCTTTAGCGTTGGCGACCTGGTCCTCAGGAGAGTTTTCTTAGCCGGTAAGGATCCCAAAGATGGGGTGTTGGGACCGAACTGGGAAGGACCATATCAAGTCATCGAAGTCATTAAAGAAGGAACTTACAAACTAGCTCGGCTTGATGGAGGGGCAGTCCCACGAACTTGGAACGCCATCCATTTGAAGAGATATTATCAATGATTCCCTTGTAAGGCCTAAAAGGCCATTTATTATGTATTAAGCAATGAAAATTAACTTTTCATTTATGATTGTACATGTTTACAAGTGTAATCTAAAGTAAGCACGAAAGACCCTTTCCCAGTTACTTGGGGGGCATATGGTACCTGGATATAACCAGGTCGCCTTAAAAGGCTTAGAAGTTAATTCAAATCGATTGATCGTTGTTCTTCTTAAAGAGCACGAGATATTGATAAAAATTAACGCGAACTAAGCTGTACCCTGGATATAACCAGGTCATAAAACTTAGAAGTTAACTTAAATCGATTGATCGTTGTTTTTCTTAAAGAGCACGAGATATTGATAAAAGCTAACACGAACTAAGTTTTCAAATTAAGTTCCTGGATATAACCAGGTCATAAAACTTAGAAGTTAGTTTATGTCGATTGATCACTGTTCTTCTTAAAGAGCACGAGATATTGATAAAAGTTAACACGAACTAAGTTTTCAAATTAAGTTCCTGGATATAACCAGGTCATAAAACTTAGAAGTTAGTTTATGTCGATTGATCGCTGTTTTTCTTAAAGAGCACGAGATATTGATAAAAATTAACGCGAACTAAGTTTTTCAAAATAGTAACTAAAGTGCGTAAAGACAAGGAAATAAATCAATTAAAAATAAAATTGATAGTTAGATTGTCTCGAGGTGGAAACACCTCATGCAAAAGTTACAACAAAAAAAAGTAAATGATATTAAAGGAAATGGTGCAAAAGAGGAAGGCCCTAAGCTCTGCCAGGCTGCCCCGTGGAGGTCGCCGTCTCGCCCTCCTGCTCAGCTGCGTCGTAGACTTCCCCGGTCTCTGAAGGTGCTTCTTTCTCGAGGCGAGCTTTAAACCCCTCCAGCAAGGGTTCCCAGACGTCCGCTCCCAAGAAGGAGAAGTCACCGTCCGGGTTGTAGACCCAGCTGTGATAGAGCATGTCCTCCATGGCGGTGCTGGAGGCTGCCTTCTCGGCTTCCAGGGCGGCCTTGGCCTTCGCAGCGTCTAGCTCTGCCCGCGCAGCGGCAAGGGCAGCTTTGGTTGCCTCGACCTATTGAAGCTTGGGACGGGCTTCTGCCAGCTCAGCCTGCGCGGCCGCCAGGGCATCCTTAGCCTCCTGCAAAGAAGTCTAGTGGGTGGCCACAATCGCCTGGTGCTCGCCCTTCATATCCTCGAGCTGGGCCTTGGTCCGGGCTATGCTCCTGTGAAGGGCCAAGGCGCTCTGCACAAACGGAGAAGCAACTGCCTTAAGAAAAAGAGAAGGGAGAAAGGAAAAACAGGGCAAGGCATGCTAATCAAAGATCGCAAAAGGATAAGGTCAGCTTACCGTTAGGGCCATGCCCAATGAAGATTCCAGCACGCCCACCGGGCTCCTTGTTTCGATGGCCCATAGCTCTCTATCGTTGAAGCGGTAAAAGTGCCTGACGGCGTAGTTCGCCGTCTCATACACCGTCCCCCAAAAGACATCTAGAATTTTCTCCAGGTCCTGGGGGTTAACCGGGATGTGCACCTCGGGAGGCACAATCGCCGAAGTCCCGAGCTCCGCCCCTGTGTCCTGGACAAAGGTCGGAGCTCGCGGAGGAGGTGGGGGCATGCTCCCCCCTGCAGCCGGAGGTGCAGTTTCCTCGACCTGGGCGGCTGGGGGCTGCTCTTTCTCCTTTGCAGGAGACTTGGGTGGGGTCCCGGCGGCTTTCTTCGCCATCCAGAGTTTCTTCATCTTGGGCCCAGAGGCCCCAGCTAAGGAGTTCCCCCCGATGAACACAGCCCGCAGATTTTTTCCCCCAGACTGAGACATCTCCTCTGGCAAAATAAACACATGGTCAGTACACAAGTTAGCAGTCATGCATAAACAAAAACAAAGGGAAAAATGTGAAATTCAAGTATATATATATGTACTAGAGGGAATCCTACCCCCTGAGCTAGAAGAAGAGTCTATGGTCACGACCATCGGCCCCGGAGCTTCTTCAGGGGAATCTAAGACAATCACTTCTCGAGCTGGCGCGGGTTCTGGATCCGAGGCTGGCTTAAGACTAGACTCTTCTACGTATTGCCTAAGTCCTGGAGCTACGGTACCCTCCCGGAGTGATGGCCATGACCGAAGGTTAGTCCCATACTCCTCGAATAGGACTGACCTAAAAGCTAGGGTGTTGTCTACAACTATGGTCCCCCTAGGGCGGCTACTTTCGTAGTCCAGCACGAGCTGGTCGACGCAGTGGAGCAGGGTTTCATCTAAGTCTGGGTCACTTCGGTGGCGTTGGACGATCTGTCTGGGATTGAACCTAGCTAGCCGGGAGTCTGCAGTGGCCCTATCTAAGTTCCTAAACGTATAAGGGTTACCTTGGCCGGAGGGACCTGCAGCTGCTCCGGACCGGATCCTCTCCTCGTCCGTTCTTTGGGCGACCTCCAACGCCGGTTTCCTTGTCCTCACGAGGGGCACCTCGTCCTCCTCGTCCTCCTCATCTTCATCCCCCGCGACCTCCTCCATGATGATAGGCCTCGTATCGCGGGCTGGGGGAAGCACTCGGGGCCTCCTCAAGTTCAGAGTATGGCCTAGGGAGATCAGCTTGCAGGCCAGCATCGTCTCGTCTGTCACGAGCTGGCGATAGTCCTTTTCACTGGGGGGCAAGCCCGCCAGTGTCTCGTACTGGCTCTCGAGGATCACAGACTTCTCTGTCCTTGCGAAGATAGCTGCAGGATTAATCTAAGTCAGAAATGGATACAGGAGGAGCTAACCGATACTTAACTTACGAGCTAAGGTTGAAAGACACTTACGGGGACGGTTGAAGTAGTGCAGCTCGCAGTTTCGAAACCTCGTCGACATAAAGAATTGATCTTTGAAGTCGTTGGGGTGGCTGGGCAGCTCGATGACCGCAGCCGTGTTGGGGAACCGGGTTAAGTAATAAAACCCGTCACCTCGCCCCCACTGCTCCGGGCTGGCCTTGAGGCAGAAGAAATACAGAATGTCCGCAGGAGTGGGGACCTCCCACTCCTGTTTCAAGAACAAGTATCTTAACCCCACCAATAAACGATGAGATTTGGGGGGGAGCTGGAAGGGGGCCAACCTCATGTAGTTGAGGAAGTCGGCAAAATACTGGTCCAACGGGAGGAAGGCCCCCGCCTTGAAATGTTCGTCGCTCCAGGCCGAGAACACCTCATCAAGCGGCGTGCAGCTCCGCTCGCCTTCTAAGGGAGGTCGGGCAACCACGGATCCTCTCCCCAGCTCGATGTTATGGGAGAGGAATATTCTGTTTACCCTTGCCTGTTCAATGATCTTCGCGACGATCCTCTCCGCCTCAAAGAATGCGTCGGGGGCCACCTCGAGCTCCCGTTCCACTGCTGGCCCGAAGTTGGGGATCGGGGATTCAGCCATCACCTCCTTTCCTTTGTCTTGTCGGGAGGACGAGCTGCCTACAGGCTTCTTGGGAGCATTCTTCTTGGGTCCCATCTGGTCACCTAGCGAACAAAAAGGAAGAAATTTTAGAAGAAGGCGACCTAAAAATGGAGAAAAATCTGAGTGTGTTCCCTTGACATGAGCTGAGGTAAGCCCAGCCCGTGAAGAGTGAGACCACGCGGTTCTATGAACACGCGCCTGTGCTCCCAACAGATCCCCGATTACTCGGAATTCGTGTGTCAGGAGGGTCAGGATAGAATTTTGCCTTGGAGGGAAAGTTCCAGTAGGCAAGAGAGGCAAAACCGCCTGTGAAGCGTGTCCCCTAAGCTACCCAGTTTTGCACCCAAAATACTGGATATTTTGAACAAGCCTACCAAAAATCCTACCCAGAAAATTTCCCCAGAAAACGCACCCTATAAACCGTGTTCCTAAAAGGTTTCCTACCACAAACGATACCCTAACCTAAAAGGCTTTTACCCTTCATGCCCACAAAAAACCAACAAAACCCTGCATGTGGCTACAGTAAATATTTACCTAAGCTACAGTGAAAAATAATTTCAAAACATGCACGGTCAGGAGACTTACTGAATGTTCTGGTTGAGAAGAGGATGAAGGGATCGCCTGGGTTGGGGCTTCGTCGGAGTAGTTGATTCCAAAGCTTCGAAGGAGCCCTTACACCTGAAGTTCTTGAGTGCTGGGAATGGCAGCCGGAAAGAAGAGGGTTTTTTTCTTTTGAGAATGAAGAGAGAAGAAGATGAAAATTTCTGAAAATTTTTAAATGAACGGGTAGCCCATGCGTAAGGTGGCCACCCCTTTTATATACGTGAAGGCCCACGTGAGGAGGACCGTTGGATTGCCCTGATGTGGGATCCAAGGCCCTCCACTCGAAAGACGAAACGACGGCTGAGTATAGGCTAGGCCATTAAATGCGGTTCTCGGAAGACGTACCGTCACCAACCACGATGTTCCACGTATTCGCCGCCTGCGTAGAATGTGGAATATGAAGAATTCATGGGGAAGCCTAAAAGCCCCTACTGTGGCCCTATGCGACTTCGTGTACCACGAGCATGGGCTTGGGGGGAAAATGTACGCCCTGGTTTTCCCACGGGCTGTTAGCAAGCTGAGATACAGCCTAATCATGAGATACGGCCTAATCATGTCTACCACGTGGACATCCCCAGGACTAGAGCTGCCATCGAAAGGTCCTACCTCCTCAGCTCGAGATAACCTAAGGGTTCGCCAAGATTAGACTGAGTTTGGACTCTGAAGGCCACAGGTCGAGGGAAGCATCCAGCTCGTGGTACGAGCTAGAGTTGGAGGCTGTGACCCTTTATAAAGTCAACCACGCAAGGTAAACGTGCATATATCAGACATCACGTGTCTGATATATCCCTGACTTCTCGGACACGCAACATGAACGTGCGTATTCAGACACCCACGATTGGGTTGGGCCGTGCGGCCCATTATCCCCTTACCTATTGATTAGACCACACTTATGTGTCAGGTTTTAGGAATTAATCATGAATGGACCTTCTTACCAACTCCTAGGTGCCCTCTCCTATAAATATGGAGACCCTGGGAGTTGCAAGGGGTTGGATTTTATTATGTAAGAAATACCCTGTAAAAGAATACCAAGCATATATCAATAATATTGACTGGTAGAGTAGAAGGATTTTAATCTTTGAACCACCTAAAAACGTAGTTGTGTCACCAGCCCATTTCTAAAAAGATCATTCATCTATTTCGGTTCAACATAAGCACTAATCCCTTCCTCTTACTTTCTTAATTACATGTTGGCGAAAAACCGCGTCATCAACTTTCAATATACTAAAACAATCATTTTGCAATTTAAATCTACAAAAACAATATAAAAAATCTCATATTTTATATATAAAAAAACATTTATAAACCAACATTTTTGAATGAGTGGTGGCTAGATTTGTGGAGAAATGACAACATCTGGTGATGAGCAGTGTTCGCCAGCGGTAGGGGGTAGTGGTCGCCGGTGGTGGTGGTGGCGGCGGCGGGGGATGATAGTGGGTGGTTGTGGGTGGATGGGTGAGAGGAAGAAGATGATAGTTATTAGGGTTTTTATTTTAATTTATTATTATTTTATTTTAAGAGTAAAATGGGAAATACAAAAAATTCATTAATAAAAGAGGTCATTTAGCTAAAATGTTTTGAAACTAGAACAAAGTGCAAATTACACTATAAAAAAAGTCATTTTGCCAAGGACCACTTAAAAAACCATAATAAAATAAACAAGCATAGAAAAAATTAATATAGAAAATATCCAGATAATTTAGTTATTAATATTAATTTAGGAGAACAACGTTGGTAAGAATTTAATATTTAATAATCAAACATTAATTTAATGGGTTATTAGCAGCATAATTACTAAAGTTTTGCTTGTCTTGCACAACTTTACCAAACTTATTTTCTTGACATCATAAATATGTAATGTCATTTAAATACTGATTGTCCCTTCTTTCCGATGCTTTGTGGATGTGCTTTCAAACTGATCTCTCCACTCCAATTTTTCGAGCTTAATCCATCATTGTCTTTTGCCCCACCCACTAAAGACAACACAACTTTTGATTTGATTCTTTGTGTCTAAGGCGAGATGATTCATTACTTATTAATTAGGTCATTATTATCAATGAAAATTTTATCGCGAATCGAACTTAAAGTAATGGAACCCTAGCTAACCCACCGAGCGTAATTAACTTACTTCGAGAATAGGGTATAACAATTTAAATAGTTTTTATATTTAGACATTCTCGAAAATTCAAATTTATTTACAAAAATTATATCTAATTTCTAAGATATTTCAAATTTATTTATGAATAATTATTTTAATTTAAATTTCAATTTTTGGAATAACAACTTAATATAAAAATTATAATGTTTAGGTGTTCATTTTGTATGGCTATTTATGATTTTTTCCACTCAAATTAGTACCACTACCTATAGTGCCCCCATATTTTTTCAGTCCGTTAAAAAGAATGTTATTAATATTCATAGTAGGGCTGTGCATAAATTTTTACAACCCGCCCAACCCGAATAATCCGCCCAAACCAACCCGAAAAAATCGCCAAAAAACACAACCCGAATAAACCGACCAAAATTTAAACCGTCAAATTGTTACATTAGGCAGGTTGAAAATAATTATCAACCCGCCCAATATAACCCGACCCGCCCAATGAAGAACTTATTATTAATTTATTATTTTTAATACATTTAAATAAATATATTAAATTTATATATATACTTAATTAAATTTATATTTGTAATTAGACTTTGGACTATATTAATTTTCTTTTTTATTTTAATGATATATGTTTGTTACTTTGTTTAATACTTTTAATGCTGATGCAATTATTAATATATTTCCAATTAATATATAAGAATTTTTTTTAAATAAATATATAAATTAATTAAGTTTTGTTTTATTTTTTTACTATTAATTTAAAATATTGTTTTAAGCTTAAAAAGATAAACTTCACACTATTAGTACTAGTATTTAAAAGAAAAGAAAAAACTACAAAAATGTAAAAAATAAAAAATACCACTTCGGTTTGGGCGGGTTGACCTGACCAACCCGCCTAAACTATTGGACGGGTTAAATTTATTTTTTTCTTAATTGGGCAAGTTACGGGTTCACTTTTGCTAACCCGATTATGACATTAGACGGGTAAAAATGCCTTGTAACCCGACTAACCCGCCTAATGATCAGCCCTAATTCATAGTGATGTAAAGTGATACTTCTGTTAACTTTCATCACATGTGGAATGCCCACAACAGTGCCACGTGTATTTAAATTACAAATAATTTTTTAATTATAAAATCTATTATGTGATCAAAAAATATTTTGAAATTTCAAAAGACTAAACAAAATGCTAAAATTATTAATTATTACAATAAAAGCCAGATTAAAATAAATCTTATATGTTTTGTTTTGAAAAAATCCGATCTTTGAAAAAAATAATAATTTTAGTTATATTTAATTTTACTTGTTAATTTAATTTAGTTTTCTTTATAAGTTTAAAAATTACATTATAATTTTTTCATCATAAATTTAAATGTGTTTTTTAAATTTGGTTTTACATTTTTTTACTCTATAAAATATGTTTTAATTTATCAATTTTTTAATTACATAATTGATGAGGAATGTTTTAAGATAATATTTTTTTACAATTTTAAAATATTTATAATTTAAACACATTTGTGACTCTGACGTGGCCTATATACATCAGTAAGTTTTGGAACAACCTTATTTTGTTAGCTACATATGATTAAAGTAAACAGAAATCTCACTTTACATCATTGAGAATATTTCAAGAAGAATTTTTAACGGGCTAAAAAATTAATTGGGTTCAAAATGATACTAGTGATAGTTCGATGAATCCAAAAATCTTAAATAGCCATACAAATATTAATTAAATTTATGATTGAAATATTTGATTTTTTTTAAACTCGATTTTTTTTTTATATATTATTTATGCTAAATAGATTAAAAATTAAATATTTAAATGAAACACTCACATATATTTATGTTGGTCAACATCCATATTTAAAAAATTTAGTTTTTGTCACTTAGGGAAAAAGTAATGATATTGCAATTCTTTATCTTAATAAATTAAAAATAGAAACATACACATATATTGCTCCTGAATATTAAGTCTCAAATCGTTAAGTATTGTTTATTAATTAAAAGTCTTCAAAAATGAAACTAATTGATTTTGTAATTAGTTAATTGTTTGTTCAGATTTAATTTTACAAAATTGATTAAACTACTTGCAATTAATATGATGTTATTTTCTCATAATATATTTTTAATTAATGACTCTCTTGAATTTCTTGAAATGGTTTATGTACATAACAAACTCAATTATAATTTCGCCAAATACAATTTGGATAATCGTCCTTTCTTCTTTGCATTGTAAAGGGGATGTGTCATTTTTAGTTGTACAATTTAGGAACACTAATCCCCAAGGCCGAATTCATTTATAGATGACTGATGGAATGTATGCCCTTTATTTCTTGTTTAATCTCACCGTCTTAACTCTCTTCATTATTCGGTCAATATCAAATGTTCCCACCTTCACTACATCATAAACTGGTGGAATTAATATCTAAAAGGTACCAATTCACTATATTTTTCCATAGTACTACAAAATGTTTCACAGTACATAAGTATTTAAATGGGTACCATATCATCTTCAACCAATATATTTTCATAGTACCATATCACCTTCAAACATCATGGAGTATACCAATAATAAATATTTTTCATTCAATTTTATTATTCTTTGTATAAGTCAATGTAAATATAAAGAGTAAGGCGCCAAAAATTAAATGTATAAAAAAGGCAAAGGTTACAATTTTTCTTGTAAAGAGATGTATGCCTTGCCATAAGAATTTCCCTAAAGTTGTATCTTACCTAGATTGAATGCCAAAACTAGGCAACTAAGTTGAGTAAATGCACTATAGAAGTCCAACCGAGGGTTTTAAGTTTTTACTTGGGAATTTTTCAAAAATTGGTTTTTTATACTATTAATGTGCAAAAATATGGGAATTATATATATTTTTTAATTTGTATGAAAAATTTATTAAAGAAAAAAATTAAAGTATGAGAAATACAATTAGTAGCTAACTAAAATATAGAAATATCGCATTTTTTTTTATCATAGTTATGTTTTATTTATTTATTTTGAAGGTAATTTTATTTTATTTTTATTTTTCCTTCATTTTTTTATTATTTTTTCAGTTTTTTTTTTTCCATTTTTTCCTTTTTCTTTTTTTTTTCTACTAATTTTTTCCTTCATCCTTTTTTTCTTTCCATTTTTCCATTCTTCTTTTTCTTTTTTATTCATTTATATATTTTTTTTCTTTCATTTGTATTATTTTGTTTTTTTTTCATATTTTTTCAGTTTTTTTTTCATTATATTTTTTCTTCATTTTTGTATTTATTATTTTCTCCTTCCATTTTATTTTTTATTTTTTCACACATATGAGCTTTTTTTCTTCTTCTATTTTTTCTTTTTTTTCTACCAACTTTTTCATTCATATTTTTTTTTTCTTTTCATTTTTCCATTATTTTTCTTCTTCTTCTTTTCATCCTTATTTATTCATCTATTTTTTTTCATTAATCATTTCTTTTGTTTATTTTTTTATTTTTGTACTTATTCTTTTCTCATTCCATTTCTATTTTTTTTCACACATATATTTTACTATTTTTTTTATTTATTATTGTAATTTTTTTTATATTTTTTTCCATTATATTTTTTTTATTTACTATTGTAAAATTCAAATTACTTTTTTCAGCATTTTATTTTTACTGTAACACTTATAGGAATACCAAAATTTGGAAAGAAAACTAATAAAAATATGAAAACGTGAATGGGTAACTAGTTACCTTCACGTTCTTTGTGTGTATATTTCTGAGGGTAACTAGTTACCTTCACGTTCTGGTGTGTGTATATTTATAGTTTCTTTATGGTAGCTGGTTACCTATATTACTAAAATCATAGTTACTTCTTCTTCCTTTTTTAATGAAGTGTTCTTCCATTTTTTCCTTCAAATTTGATGTTTCTTTTCATATTTAATATGAGTAACTCATCACCCCTCTTAGGTAACTGGTTACCCCTCTTATGGCATAAAATTACTCATCTCAGGATAACTGGTTACCCCTCCTGGTGCATGTTATTTAACCTAGCTCTAGGATTTTTTTTTACATAACTGTCAAAGATCAATCAAGTAACTGGTTACCTTACCCAGGATTTGAAAAAAAAATGTACAATCTAAATTAAACATGTTTATAATAAATAAACAATAATTTTAAAAACAATTCATATTACAAAAAAAAATTTGCAAAACAACCAAAGAAAAATTTAATATAAAAACAATATAAATAAAAACAAATAAGCTAAAAAAATAATAATCAAATTATAAACATACCCTTCCAAATTAATAAAACTTGATTAAGAGTAAAATATGACATAAACCAACTTTTATATAAAAATATAGGAAAATAAACTCATAAAAGTGAAAATTCTTAAAAAAAATCATATTTTTGCACACTCTATTAAAAATCTCATATAAAATGTAATTTCATCTTTTTACTTTTTCCTAATGGGCTTCCAATGGCTGGGGTCCTGCAAATTTGTGAACCTCTTTGGGCATGAAAATGTACATTTGTTGTAAAGAAATGGTAAACTATTTAAGTTTTACTTTGAAATTTTCAAGAAATTAATAAATTTAATTTAATGTAAAAATTTAAGTTTTAATTTTTTTTTTCAGGTAGTCGACATATGTGGCAATTTTGCAAAGAAAATAAAGAGTTGTCTAAAGAACAGAGGAGCCCAAAGCCAAGAAGAAGTTGGCCCAGCTGAAGGCCCCAATCCAAGCCCACTGAGTAAAGTCACACCCGCCACATTTTTCTCTCAAGGTGAAATTAATCATCCATTGTACATGAATTAACAAAGAGTGTGAGTCCCAATTATTTGTCCTTTCCACATGAAGAGCAAGTGGTGTGATGCAGTAGAAGCTCATATCAGCAAGTCTTTGGCGTGGGACCCCTGGCATGACACCTTGTGTTCATTGTGAGCGCGACACATCAGCGGCGTGGGAACTTCCTCTCTAATTCGCAGTTAACATGCGGCGAGCTGACATAATAATTGTTGTTGAAATGAAACTGTTTAACTGTAGCTACATTGCAATTCTTATTTATGTTTTCAGCAATAAAAATAATGTTTTTCTCATTTACTCTTTAAAGGTTTTCACCTCATTATTCTTCATTAATATTTTATGTTACACATGTGTCCCTAAAGCACTATATAAAGAGAACTCTTGTTCAAAATTTGGGGTGTAATTTTCCTTAGCAGATTTGGTAAGAATTTTAATTTCATGTTGTCTATTTTTATATGCAGATTTTCTTAATAAATTATTGTGAGAATGTTTAGTTATATACACTAATTTTTTAGATAAAGTAAGAGATGATCTTATATGCGAACTAAATTTATTTGTGTAAGTGCTTAAACAATTCTCATTTAAGCTTCCATATCGAAAATTTTCTCCCATCTTTAATGAACCCAATGTTGGTTGGAAAAAAGTCCCACAAAATGCCATACCATTACTATACAAAATTAATTTGTAACCCATAAAGAAAAAAAATATATACAAAGAGAGATAATTATGAATCAAACTACACATATTAAACCGTGCTATCCAAAGATAAAATCGTATAGTACAAAAGGGTTTGAGGATAATACTAGTAATAATTATAACCTACATAGTATTACATATTTATAATAAAAGACTAACACCCAATATGTGTTGGTAAACTTGCACAGAAAAAAGTAGCAGAATGATGTCCTCGGTTATTGGTAAATAAAAGTAGTAGCCCTATTGTAAAAGGCAACCTGATGGTGGTTAAGTTGAATCAGTTCTTTCATTTTCTCTTACCAAGCATGGACCAGTGTTTGTCGCTAGCCTTTTCGCTTGACAGCATGGGAGGTACCGATGAAGGTTTTGGAGGATAGCAAGACGGTTCTTTTAAGTTTTGGGATTGTTCAACGTTACTTAAACAAGATTTATAATAAGTGGTTGTGTTACTTTTCACTCCCACTCGAAGCATATTGGAATTGGACGTCAATATATCAATTGCAATGTCGAGTCTATAGCATCCTCCACTCTATGCAAAATCAAATCAAGGCCCTGCAAAACTAAAAAGTGAAACTTCTATTTCAATCTTAATTCGTAGGGTGTTTATTTAATATTAATTAAGTGAGAAGAAACTTATATAGGACTACAGGGGTAATTCTCCGTCTACAATCCACTCCTTCAACTTCATAACAAAAACACCACACTCTTGACCATTCTCTTGCTGAGGTACTTGACCAGGGGGCACTACACTAAAAAGTATTAAAAAATGGGTCGACCATTATGGACACTATCCATGGTCGTATGAAGCAACACGTCAAGCTTCTTTAACTATATATAAAAAAATCTTTATATCAAATAATGTAAAACAACATGTCACAACATTATTAGTATATTCACAAGACACACCTACCAGTTCGCTTAATAAATGTGTCCTGGCTCATATCCTATATCGACCAGACACTAAGTCCCACACGCTTGCACAACATCTCAGACAATCTAGAACAACTAGTATCAAATGATTGTTATCAACATCCTTCATTGGCACTAAGATCTAACACAAAGTCAAGAACACTTAATTGGCTAACTCACTTTGACAAGGTAGTAAGTGTTAACATAAATCTAGCAAATATAAATTCTCCACTTTCCTTAGCAACATATCAAAATTTACATGTCCACCAAGAAACTCCGTGCTCTTGGTCTCCCAAAAATTCGCACCATTATGGCATCGCTGTTTCAAGTTATCATATCAATAGAAAATTTCAAAATCAAATCATAAAATGGAATATTGAACCCAGGAAATTATATATTGTATTACAACTTACCAGATCGGACCAATTGGTTGGGAAAATCAAAGTTTGAGCATCATCAACTATGACACCATCATGTGTGTCTCTATATCTTAATACACACGCAAAAACATCAATAATATGCAAAGTATAATGAAGTGTGAAATATTTTTCCCAACTTCTTTGTATTGAGGAAAAAAAAACACTTTTCTGTTGTACATGATCATTATGACATTATTTAAACAAAGTTGAACTTTAAATTGAACAATCTTTACCTTCATGTTCACCTCAACTTCAGGTATAAGGCTTCTAAAGTGCCACTATTTTAACTATCCCATTCCATTATCTGTCAACACCTCTCTGAAAAGGAATGACTTCACTAATGAACCAAAGTGTTCTAAAATCATTGATACAATGAAAACAAATAATGTTGCAAAAAAGACAAAAAATTATTAAGATGAGAATTTATCACCTACCGCAATGACAAACTAAATTCAAAAAGGAAAATTCCAAGTTCAAACTTGGACTATGGTAGGGTTGCTTTCAATTTGAATGCACCAATCTCGCGGCCTTTGCTTTTGTTATGCATAGGAATCAAATGATTTTTCCATTTTGCATAGTTCTTTGTCTCTCCTTAGAATAGTAGGATCAATCTTCACGTTGTCACCGTCCTCTATTTCATGAATAACATGAGTGTCTATGCTACCATATACACTATCTTCAAATCCAATGACATCTTTCGCCACAACCTCACCTTTCGTCATTTCGACCTATTTCTTGTTGTTCTTAAGATGGCACATTATAGAAGCATCATCTTCCAAAGCATTCTCCATCTCAACAACTGTCTTCTCATTCTCTGAAGACGATAGTACACCCTCAGAGTGTTGGAAATCATTGTAAGGTCCCACGTCATCATTGTAGTTATCTGAGGGTGAAACAGTTGGTCCAGGATCATTAAAATCATTCTCTATTACCCCTTCTTCCTCTTGGTATTATAACGTGAACCTTTTCCATAACAATCTTCAAAATCATTTGGAAGACCTATGCCGCACTCCACCAATATTGGGTCAATCTTCATCGCAAGCTTCCTATAGTTTCTATTCTCATCCAAATAAATTTTTGGCTCGATTGGGTCATTAGTCAACTTCCCAAAGTTGGGACACTTAGCGGCCTCTTCTTTACTAATATGGGGAGAAGCATGCCTAGGAATCATTGAGCATATGGCAGTATCGAAATTGTTATGTAATCGATGAAATCCTATGTCGAATAACAATTTCATCACCTCTTTAAATTTGCCAATTTCAATGGCATGACGATTGGGAGTACTCAAACTTTGTTGTAAGTGCTGAAATCCCATGTCCAGTTCAAACTTCATGTCCTCTTTAAATTTATCCATTTCATTCTCGTTACCAATCAATTTCTTCTCCAATGATTAAACCATTACACACAAAGACGAGATCGTGGCGGGTAACTTCAATTCATCCACCCCTTCTTGCAATTGTAACATAGGGATCTGCTTAACAATTACAAAATATCATTAACTCCAACATATAATAGACTTTGCACTTCATAAGAATGAAAGAAAAAAAAAACCAAAATTTATCCTATATTACTGTCTCCGACTCAAACCCCCCCTTGATCTTCTACCCAGTTAAATAAAGCCTTGGCATCATCTTCAGACCAAGCATTCATAAGGTACAAGGACCTATCTACACACCCTTCCTTCAAAATAATGTGGTGACAGTAAAATACCTACAACATGCACAAACATACAAAATTATTTATGCACCATTCACCAAGGCAAAGATTAGTGCAAGAAACTAAAAACGAAATTACCTGTAAAAAATAGACGCATCCTCCTACGAACTAGACTGGTTTGGCCTGATGTCGTCTAATACTATTCCATAGATGTTTATATGCCAACGATGCCTAATTAACACGACAAACAGCGAAAATGTCACTTAGGGACATTATAGGAGCCTCGACCTCCCAAGCATCATATAGAGAGGTATTAGGCAGCAAAAAAACACTAAATAAAAACAATAAGAAGTGTCGAACAAAGGACATGTCTGCCAATTCACGAAGCCTTAATTTTTCCTCCAAATTTGTCACATTATTTCTCTCACCCTTGTGGTAAAAAGGTTGTTCAACATTAACATCCACATGTAAATTTTCAGTACCATCCTTAACACCCATGGTAGCACTAAAAACTTTACTGTCCAATTTGAAGTGCTTCCAATGAACATCCAAAGACCCATCCTTAATGTTGAACCTAGATAACAACAGTGATAGAAGATTCTGTCTTAAGTTATAATCTTTCATCGCCAATAGTGCCCTGAATCCCAATTCTTTGAGCACCTCTTTTTGACCCCTATTCATATGTGAAATAAGGGTAAAGATCCTATGAGGTGAGCATTTGTAGTCTAATTTATTTGCATCAGCCATTTTAAAATTTACTTTAAGGGAAAGTTTTCACCTGCCATTAAAAAATTAAAAGAGAACACAATGATATATGGCAAGAAAATTCATTTCAATTCCTAAGGGAAAAAAATCAATACACAAAGTAGCAATGATCTACAGTGGTAAACAAATTAAAACTCCAATACTGCAATTTCTTATCATAATCGCACTGAAAAAAAATACTACAGTATCTACATCTTTGAACCACTGAAAAAAAAATTATAATCGCACAAACTAAAGAATTATATGCCTCCACACCATTACTCTTAAAACATTTCTAGTGCTAAGTATGTGTCAATAACATAACAATTACAACAACTATGACAATCAAATATAATACTAAACAATAACAAAGGAAGGCCAAACACTCCTTTCCATCTCAAGCAACATTTACTAATATACAAGTAACCAATGTACTTGGTTACGTAACAAGATTCAATCTAAAAAACAGATTCATACGGACAAATACATTCTATCTCAAGTAAAAGTTACTAATATACAAGTAACCAACGTACTTGGTTATGTAAAAAGATTCCTTCTAAAATTAACAGAATCATACGGACAAATATAATCCTTGAACTATACCAATGCTTTATTCCAAGTAATGTTGTAACTTTTACAGCTCATCAATCACTTATTTTGACATAAATGACATGTTCTATAAAACACACTGATGCATTGGATAAAGTAGTGAATGACTCTAAAAAATGAGCTAAAAAATTTATAGAAACTAACTCACAATTAAATATTGTTGGTGTGAAGGAAAATAAAATTAGATTAGTTATTATAAATACACAAGCTCATGAAAATACTCAGAAATAGTTATTGGAGTCCAATATAAAGACAATAACACAATGTGTAATATCTGCTTTCTTGAAGAAATGTCATTTTGGTAAATTGGTCTAGCCAAGGGTATATTGGTCATTCTATGAATTGCATGATTTCATATTTGGATGTTTATATGAATTATATATGCTTAAAACCAGTCTATAGTGAGAATAGAAATTTATTTAATTTAAATGATTATTGCATTTTATTTATTTTCAACTATAGTGGATTCTTTCAAGCTATAAAAGTGGAATGTCATAAAAGGAAATATTCGACTTAGGCCGGGAATGAATTATTATTTGAGGTAACTAGTAATAGTGTCTTGATTACCAAATTACCCTTGAGGGTGGCTAAGTTGGGAGGGGCGTTTTAGTCATTTGGTGAAGGATAGCAAAGATGACCATGAGTCTTTCCTCTTTCATTTTCAACATTTCCCCTTCTTCTTCTCCTTATATTCCCTCTAGAATTCTATCTTGCAAGCTCTTGATTTGTCTAAGATAACAAGGGAAATTCAAAATTCTTAAAGGATTAGATTGCTTCCAATCACTTCGCCATCATCTATGATTCAAAATTCAAAGAGGTAAGCCTTGACTTTGATGTTCTTGTATTCTTGAGTGTTCTTGAGAATTTGGGGCTTTTGGTTGATTTTCGTGATTTGATGATTCTATGTTGTTGGGTTATGTGTATTGATGTTAGAAACATGTTTAGGAATATATTTAAGGTTTAGATTATAACATAAAACCATTGAATTGATTGGATTTCAGAATTGAGGAAATTTGGGTCTTAGAACCCTATATTTTCAATCCTTAATTTGAGACTTTGATTTGATGTTTAGATGCTGCCTAGAGGATGTATGTAGTGTTATATAATTGATTTGGAGTTAAAAAAACACTTGATGTGGGTTAGAATTAATTTGGGTTGAGTTTCAAGCTGAGAAATCGCAGGAAAAACATAGTTTTTCTGGGTTTTTTTGCAGTGGTGCCGCAACTCAAGTGGATGAGTGTCGCGACGCAATTGCATCTCATTTGGGCTCTGAAATGCTCTCTGACTTCGGTAGCATTGTGACCCTTTTGGGAGGATTCCGCGGTGCAAATACATTTTCTGGTTGTGATTTTTGTGGTTTTATATTTTGATCAAAACTTTTGATTGCGATGTCGGTTTTGGACGTTCTTTACATGGTTGGAAAGTTTGTGAAAAGCTCTATTGATGAGGACACAAAGACTAAAGATCCAAGTCTAGTTCCAGTTGGCCTGGTGACGAGGGCGTGAGCCGAAAGCCTCAGTTTAGGAGCTTGATGAGTCTTATTGTATTTTGTCATCTTGTATTTTTTATTTAGTCTTTGTTTATTTTGTGAAAAGTCAAACACTTGACTTGTGTGAGTCCAAGAGTCCTTTTGTCTTTAATTTTCGGTTTTCATTAGGAAGACAAAAGGCTTGTCTTTAATTTTCGATTTTCATTAGGAAGACAAAGGGTTGTCTTTATTTTTCGGTTTTCATTAGGAAGACAAAGGGTTGTCTTTAATTTTCAGTTTTCTTTAGGAAGACAAAGGGCTGTCTTGATGTAATTTTCGCCTATATTAGGCCTTTGTAAACGTTTGGGAATGGCAGATTATGATGAAATGAAAATTGAGAGGTTTTCTTCTTGAGTTCTTGAAGAGACTATTCGAACTTATCAAGGGTATTCCTTGTGGCGTTCATTCCGACTTATCAAACGGATTCCCATCCCCGTTTGTGGCGTCTTCCTCATACCAAGGTTCGTGCTTGGCTAAGCATTGGGTCGCTGTTCTTCATTCCCATTTCGTGTGTTCTTGGTGGCTGCCATATTTGGTGTCGGGTTTCACCACAATCGTTGGTGTGGTTCGTATCATCTATAATTCTAGAATCTAAGCCAAGTTTATATATGATTATTTTAGAGTCTTAATTGGGATCTAAGCTTGGTAGTAGGAGATTTCAATGGATTTTGATGGCTAACCTTAGGGGATCTTAAGCTAAGGTTGTTAGGACTTAATTGGACATATTTAAGGTATAATTGGAGCCTAGATTTGTTTATGAAAGTAATGGTAGGTTTTTGTTTAAGGAGAAAATAAACCTACTCATTGTTGTTTGTGACATATGGTTGTTGAAGGACGCTTGAATGAGATCCCACTTGGGTTGTTATTAATTACTTGATGGAGTTAAGGTAAGAAGAGTCGACACTGCATGCAGAGAGTATGTTTGGTATTCGTTCTTGCTTATCAATTTATGCTTGAAATTATTCATACTATGATAGTATGGTTAACGATATGCTATGGTTTTGGTCATGATACATATTTGGATATGTGCATGTATGGACTGTTATGAGCATGAGTGTTATTATGTCTTTATATTATGATGATTTATGAATGTAAGAACTATATAGACTGTAATGACCCAAATTTACTAATAAGGTTTATGACCTTGATTAGGAGGCCGGGATGGTCGTAATTGATTTATTATGTTATTAAATGATTATATGCATGTTTATGTGAATTATATTATTATATGATGATAAATGCATGCATATGGGTTTATTTTTCACTATGAGGGCATTTTGGTAATTTGGCCCGTTGAAGGCATATTTGTATATTTTCATGCATGTTGGTGAATTTTGAATAAGGAGACATCATAATGTGGATTTGTTCGAGCTATTCGGCATGAGACGATCTTTGAATGCAAATTATCTGTTTGGTCATAACGGGGTTAATTTCGGGGCTTGGAGTGAGTCTCGGGGTAATTTAGTGATTAGAACATTACCAAGAATCAAAGGGTAATGGGATATGATTTATTGGCATTTGAAAATATTGAGAATAACGGGAATTGGAGAGTGTTAATTATGATTAACGAGATAGACGAGAAATGATGATTTTGCCCTTCGTGGCTGTTAAGGGTTTTAAATAGGCTTGGGGGCATTTTCGTCTTTTGACCTAAGGGATATATATGAACTAAGAAAGCTGTAGAAAGCTAACCAAAACAGAGCAATTTTTCTTCCTCTCCCGACCAGTTTTTCTCTTCCTTTTCTCTTTGAATTTTTGAGCTCCATTTGAGGAACCAAGCTAGGGAGTTGAGCCTTGATGATCTAGGGTTATGATCTACCATTGAAGAGGGTGTGATTCTGAGCTTGAGGTAAGTTTCTAGCCATTAGAACTTTGGTTTTCTGCTCTGTTTTCATTTGGTTTTTAGTTGAGATTTTGAGTTGGATCATTGAGAATTGATGGGAGTTTTGGCAAAGGTTGATTAGGTTTTGGTGCCTGAGACTTGTAGAGTGGATATTTGGGTTCATTTGGGAGTTTGGATGGAGTTTGGGGTCAATTTTTTAAGGATGGAAGTGGAAAACTCGAAGGAGGAAGAACCAGGGCAGGTTCAGCCTGGGTCTAGCGCTCTAGCGCCCAAGGGATGGCGCTATAGTGCTAGCTAGGGCAAACCAATTCTGGTCGTAGCACTGGGACGCTAGGGGGGCAGCGTAGTAGCGATACCCTACTTTTCCTGATTCACATTTTGGGCACTTTTGAGGGTTTTTGGCTTCGGGTTTCAATTCCTAAGGCTCGGGATCGAATCTACTAATCATTTGAGTATGATTCGAGGTTCTGGGAGTGAGGTTTAGGTCAATAACCATTTATTGTTGATTTCATTAATTAGATTCCATATTTGGTTATGACTAGGTGACTGCTAAGGGATCAAATGATTGATCATTCTAAAGGGTCGTTCATTTGTTATTTCTCGGTCGAACTAGAGGTAAGAAAACTGCACCCAGTATGTGATGCATGTGATGCATGAGAAACATGTGATTAGGGCATGACATGAATATTGAATATAAGATTGATTAGAGCTTGAGTCTCTGTAATTGTGCATGATCATAATTATGACATTTGGATATTTGACATATGATATATGCCTGGTTGCTTTGCTTACTTGTGTATGGCACTGTCCCATGAGTCAGAAATCGGCATGAGATGTATGGTATTGGCTTAAGAATCAAGAACAACACTGATGTGTTCAACACAAGCCGAAATGATTAGATCTAATCAACATAAGCAATGAATGACTCATCATGAGCATTATTGCTTGACCGACCTCAAGTTCGATGAAAACTAAAAGCGCTTGTCTAGCCTAATGGCTAATCACTTAGAGCCAGGGCCAGAAGTCCCAGGTGACTGCATCGTCACATGGCTAAGGGTGCGGAGCCCATGTAAGTGACTCACTCATGAGTCACTCATCTGGTTTAAGTTAGTGATTCACTCATCAGTCACTCATCTGGTTTAAGTTATTGAATTACTCATCAATCACTCATCTAATTAGGGCTACATGCCCCAACATGATTATTAGAATCTCAAAGAGTTAAGCATTCATCTGATTTGGGCTGTAAGCCCTAGCATGATTATCAGAATCTCAAAGTGTTAATCACTCATCTAATTAGGATTGACTTGATAGTCATCCATACAAAGGGTAGGGCCCACAATCATTATCTGAACTTATTTGCATGCATGAATAAGGCTATTATTGCAAGGCATGCACATTATGACTTAGAAACATGTTACTACTGTTCATGAGCATATTGAGTTTTCTTGCTGAGCTTCGGCTCACGGGTGCTATGTTGTAACGACCCAAATTCGCTATTAAGGCTTAAGGGCCTTGAGTAGTGTGCCTGGAGGGCATAATGGGATTTTGTGTATGACTTTAATGAATTTAATGCATGATTATGATTTAATGCACGATATATGACTATTTAATTATTTGAGATGCATGACTATGTGAATTAGTATGCATGTAGACCTGATTATCTTGGAAAGAGCATAATTTTAATTTGGCCATGTTGGGCATGACTGTGTTGATATCTGTGATCTGTGACTCGAGACGATCCTAGAATGAGCGGGTTAGCGGAAAAGTCAAAACGGGAATCTATACCCGGCTTGGGTTAAGCCTGGGGAGTTTAAATGAGAATTTGGAAAATATACTGAGGTTAATCTTGATGATGAGGAATGTATAATTGGTGATTAATCAGGTATTGGGTAGCGAGCGGGAATTATTAAGAACACTTGAGGAATTTGTGGGAATTTGGGTAGTATGACTAAAATGCCCCTTTATGGGCATAAAGGTTTAGAATTATTAAGGGAGGGCATTTTGGTCTTTAGGCTTGTAAGAGATGAGTTAAAGGGGGCTTTATACTTAGTGGATTTTGTAGAAATGAGTTATAGGCTGAAAAGAAAGAAAGAAGGAAGAGAAAAGAAAAGAGGGAAAACAGAAGGGTTTGGCTTTAAAGAATCGGTTTGTGGCTCTCCCAACCATTTTCCTTCATTTTTTCTTGGAGTTAAGCTCAGTGGAGAGCTAGGGTAGGCTGGGCATCAAGGATCCTAAGCTAGGCTTGAGGATTGGCAAGGATTAGCAAGATCACATCTGAAATTTGAGGTAAGTTCTTGGAGATTTCAGTTTTAGGGCATGACTGGTTTGAACTGTGATTTTGAGCTAAATAGATGGGATTTTTGGGGAAATCAGGTCAAGGTTGTAAAGGAGCAAGCTAAGGAGGTCTAGGGTTCAATTCAAGGTCGAAATTCCACCCACGGTATGATTTCTAAGACTTTATCCTTGTTGTTTGAATGAATTTCTGGTTTTTGGGTTCATTATGATAGATTTTGAGTTTTGGGTTGCTTAAGCTTGGGATTGAGTTCTTGGGATGCTTGGGATGAGTGTGTGGTGTGGATAAGTTTGTTTTTGGGCTTGGGAAAGATTTGGGCAAGTTTGGGGTTGAAATGGTAGAAGGAAATCGCAAGAAGCGATTTTTGGGTAGTGCTGGTCTGCAACTAGCGCTAGTCAGGGGGCGCTGTAGCGCAAGCCCCTGTTTCTGGTGGGTGATTCTGCTTGTAGCGCTACAACGCCCTCTTTAGAGCGCTGTAGCGCTGCACTGTTCACAGAAGGGGATTTTTGGGTTTTTGTTAAGGGATTTTGACCTAGGGTTCGGGGCTCGATTCCACCACTTTGTTTTGGGGATCTAGGACTTCCCGGGGGCTCGGGATTGGTCCCGAGGCTAGGTTTTGGACTTGAGGTTTGGTAATGACTTTGACTTATGGATTTTGCTTAGGTAAGCGCTAGGGCTTGAGTAGGATCGTGCTCAAGGAGTCAGGTGATCAAGGCTATCGAATTTAAAGGTAAGAAAACTGTAACACCCGGGATCAGGGCATGGGCCCACAGTGTTATTGCAGGGCATGGCCCTAGATTGTTTTACTTGCAAATGTATGACCTTGGATGAATTATTATATGTTTGAACAATTATTTCGAAATGTATTATGCGTGCGATTATAATGAAATGAACGGCTAAGGCCGAGAGCGGCAAGGGCCGGGTACGGCCTTGGGGCCGGAAGTAACACTCAGCACATGGGGTGCTTATAGCCAGGGTGGGACCCAATGGATACATGAGTTATCCTTACGGTGAGGACCGAGACCCTAGGCTTTGGTAAGGCCTCTGGGGCGGCATGGCCGTGCTTGATCAGTCTGATGGTTTTCCTATTTAACAATGGATTATATGTCAGCTATATTCTGTGCATATGTTATATACTGTATGGGTTTTCTTGCTGGGCTTCGGCTCACGGGTGCTCTGTGTGGCAGGTAAAAGCAAGGAGTCAATCAACTGGCCATGAGTATGGAGAGCGTGGGGGCGGCGCGTACATGTTCGGCCTGCCCGACTGCTTTGGTTGGGGGCATTTTGTATATGGCTATATTAACTCATTCTTTTGATAGTTAACCTGGTGTAAATCTATTTTTGAGTTGTAAATATTTTGTAAACCTTATTTTTGGGATCCCAGATGTTTGATACTTTATGTTTTCAATGAAACTAAACATTTTCAAAGAGTACAGCCTTAAACTCTGGTTTATACACACTTTTGGTTTTAGAAACCACGTAGAGTCAGTCAAAAGCACGATTTCTGTTTTAAACTCACTAAGTAACGGCTATAAGGTAGTAGGGCGTTACATATGTGGTGCAGGTAACGGCAAAATAAGGCTGGACCATCCTTGAGTTGGAGAGCTTAGGTGAAGAGGTGTACATATGTGGCTGCTCGACTGCCACGACCGAGGGTTGAAAGAGGAACTAGGGTTAAACCCTCTTTTGCTAGTTAGGTCGGCTAGTTGTAAATATTTTGTTGTAATTAACATTTAAATTATATTTTTGGGATCCAAATGTATACAGTAAACGTTTTAGTCAAACATTGTATCTTAACCAAATTTTTTTAACCCTAAATAACTAATCATACTTAGTTACACGATTATGGCCAAATGACTTTATTAGTGAGTTTATCACTGTTTAAAATGCACACCGTAACGGTCCCTGGGTAGTAGGACATTACAAACTTGGTATCAGAGCTAGCCAAGGTTAAGGGTTCCTGAATACAAGCTGGGCATGTACACTCATCACTAAATATAACTTCACTCAGGGTATGGTAACTATTTCTGTAGTTATGTGCTTAATTTCTTAAATAGAATGTAAATGCTTTACCTGCACATTGTATTAGGGAGCATGAGATTCTAGTAGAGCTAGTCTCTTGACTATTAAATGATTATATGGTTACATGCTCCGTGAACATATATGAATGTGATTATATGATTACCTACTCCGTGATTATATGAATGTGATAATGAGACCTAGTGGTGGTTATACAGAGGTTGAGAATTATAGCCATGGTTTGAGTTCTTCATCTGCCCCTCAGAATTTCCAGCAAATGTTCACTGATTTGCAATTAAGATTGCAAAGGCAAGAGGAAGAGAGTAGGTGGTTGAAGCAACAGCGGAACTTGTCAAGGAGCACCTCTTCCTTTGTTATGCCAGGAGTGGCACTAGTTTTGGCTCAGCCTAGGGTTGAGAACAGATGGGAATTTCTTTGTGGAAGATTCCAGAAGTATTACCCTCCAGTCTTTGAGAGAGGCCTAGATCCATTCAGAGCTGAGCAATGGATGGGCATGATCAGTTCCATTCTTGACAGTATGGGGCTGGTAGGTCATGATAGGGTGATTTGTGCTACATATGTATTGCGGGATGATGCCCAGACATGGTGGGAAGTAGTATCCTAGACACAAGATACAACTGTGATGGACTGGAAAGAATTTAGGCAGCTGTTCAATGAAAGGTATTACTGTGATGCAGCCAAGACTGTTAAGATGAATGAGTTTCCGAACCTCGTTCACGGAAATGCAACAGTAACCGAGTATGTTAACATATTTGATGGGTTGTCCAAGTTTTCTTTTGACATGGTACCCATAGATGTAGCTCAGAATGAAAGGTTTATTCAGGGATTAAATCCCAGAATAGCTCAGGGCATTAGAGTTGCCATAGTGCATGAAATCTCTACCTATGCTCAGGTGGTAGGGAAGGCTCTTGCTGTTGAGAGCACAAGAAATTAGATTGAGAAGGAGAGTGCTGGAGAGCATGGAGCTTAGATAGTGATACCTCCATTTATTGGATCAAGCAAGAACAAGGAGTGGAAAGTTTACCCAGAAAGCACTCGATGTAAGAGGTGTCATCTGGGAGAATGCCGAGCAAAGGCATGTTTCTTATGTTAAATGGTTGGGCGTTTCAAGAATGATTGCCCAAGGCGAAGGAAGGATAAGAAAAAAGGGGTGGACAACTCGACTCCGGCTCGAGTGTTCGCTTCGATGGAGTCAGATTTGGAGACTGAGACTGAGGCTGGTTCCTCAAGGGTGGCAGGTCAGCTTTATAGTTCTAATTCTTGTATCATGCTGACTGGTTTTGGTACCATGCTGTTTCTTTGTTTGTTTCATCTAGAGAAGCATAGACTTGTTATGCAGATTGCATGGTTATGTTATAAAGAGAATGTGATACTCTTTTGGTAAATTTTAAGTGATGGGTTAGCTTATGGTGGAAAGGATTCATCAGTTGATATGATAAGGTTGGTTATGACTGACTTTAGTATGATCCTGGATTTGGATTGGTGCCAGGGATGGAATTAGATCTAGGGAACTGAATTGAGCAATTTTAGCAAAGTTGTAGGACCTAAAGGCTCAGTTATTGGATAAGGTGGTATTCTCCAAGGTGTATCTTCGATCTGGTTAGTACTAGCTGAAGATTAGGGCGAAGGATATGCCAAAGACTGCTTCTATATTAGATAAGGGCACTCGGAGTGCTGAGTTATGTTTTGAGGATTTGGTTAATGCCAAGCTCTTTTGATGAATCAGATGGACAGAGTATTCAAAGATTATTTGAATTGGATGTGTGATCGTTTGGCACGATGGTATTGTGATATATTCTTGGTTTGAAATTTTCCAAGGTCAAGGAACGCCTTAAAGGGCAGGAGTTTCCTTGGACGGGCAGGATATTATATGTGCTTTGGAAAAGAATTCTGAGTCTTCTTATAGACCAGAATCAATTTGCAGGTTGTTATGACACCTCAGTGATAAGGAAAAGTGATTGCTTATACATCATGTTGGTTAAAGGATCTGACCAGAACTAGTGTAGAGTTTTTGGTGGGCCTGGTGGCCAGCTGTATACTTGAGTTTACTCTTTCAGAGAGGATTAAAGGAAAGACAGTTAAGTGACCCATAGATGGGAGAATTGGGGAGAATGTCTTAGTTGGATTAGTTAAAGATTATGCAGTGTCTGACATGAGTTATTGTGGTAAAAGATATCGGATTTGGAATCTGATGGACACTAAAATTAATTGGGAGATTCTGGATGAATCTCATACTACTCTCTTATTCTCTTCATCTAGGCACCATGAAGATGTACCAGAATCTAAAAGCTTTATATTGGTGGCCTGGAATGGAGAGGGACGTAACAGAATATGTGGCAAAGTTCTCAACCTGTTAGCAGGTCAAGACTGAGTATCATAAATCAGTAAGGCCGTTGCAGCCTTTAAGTATTCTATAGTGGAAATAAGGAAATATCGCGATAGGTTTCGCGGTGGGGCTGCCTAGGAAAGTGAGCTAGCGTGACTTGGATTGGGTCATTATGGGCCAGTATATTAAGTCAACTCACTTCTATCAGTAAGGACAAGTAACAAAATTGATCAGTATACAGACCTCTATGTGAGAGAGGTAGTACGCCTTCATGGAATTTGAGTTCTATCTTATCAGAGGAGGACCCTGTTATTACTTCCAAGTTTTGGGAAAGGTTATAGAAGGCAATGAGTATATAGATGGAGTTTGGTACAGTTGATTATCCTCAGACTGATGGTAAATTAGAGAGAGAATTAACCAGTATTGGAGAGGCACCTTATGAAACGTTGTATAGTAAGGAATGTATATCACCCATTCACTGAAATGAGATGGGTGAGATATTATATCTGAATCCTGAGGTAGCTCAGAGGATCATTGAGGTTATTGAAAATGTTAGAGCTTTGATGCTCACTTCTCAGAGTAAATGGAAAAGTTGTGTTGATTTGAGATGCATGAACATGGAGTTCCAAGTAGAAGATTGTATCTTCCTTAAAGTATCACCATGGAAAGGGGTGAGGAGATAAGGGCAAGTCTCGCCCTAGATTAATATGACCGTTTGAGTCCTGGATAGGTCCGGTCTGGTTGCCTTTGGATTGGCCTTATCTTTAGCACTGTTGGTCGTATACAGTGTATTTTATATTTCCATGTTGAGGACATGGGTTAGAAGAGACTCATCTGTTGAGTTATGAGAATCTGGAGATTGAGGATAAGTTATCCTATAAGGAGTAGCCAGTTCAAATCTTAACAGAAAGAACAAGGTTCTGAGAATCAAAGCTATACTTTTAGTTAAGGAATGATACAGAAACAGTGAGGTCAAGGGAACGACCTAGGAAATTGGAATTAGTTGTGAGGAATTTATATTCCGGGCAATTAAGATAAATTTCGAGGATGAAATTTCTGTAAGGAGGGGATAGTATTAATGACCCAAATTTCCTAATAAGGTTTAGGACCTTGATTAGGAGGTCGAGAGGGCCATAATTGATTTATTATGTTATTAAATGATTATATGCATGTTTATGTGAATTATATTATTATATGATGATAAATGCATGCATATGGGTCTATTTTTCATTATAAGGGCATTTTCGTAATTTGGCCCGTTGAGGGTACATTTGTATATTTTCATGCATGTTAGTGAATTTTGAATAAGGCCACATCATAATGTGGATTTGTTCGAGCTATTCTACATGAGACGATATTTGAATGCAAATTATCGATTTAGTTATAACAGGGTTAATTTAAGGGCTCGGGGTGAGTCTCGGGGTAATTTGGTGATTAGAACATTACCGGGAATTAAAGGGTAATGGAATATGATTTATTGGCATTTGAGAATATTGAGAATAACGGGAATTGGAGGATGCTAATTATGATCAACGAGATAGATGGGAAATGATGATTTTGCCCTTGGTGGCTGTTAAGGGTTTTAAATAGGCTTGGGGGAATTTTGGTCTTTTGACCTAAGGGGTATATATGAACTAAGAAAGCTGTAGAAAGCTAACCAAAACAGAGCAATTTTTCTTCCTTTCCCGACCAGTTTTTCTCTTCCTTTTCTCTTTGACTTTTTGAGCTCTATTTGAAGAACCAAGCTAGGGAGTTGAGCCTTGACGATCTAGGGTTATGATCTACCATTGAAGAGTGTGTGATTCTGAGCTTGAGGTAAGTTCTAGCCATTAGAACTCTGGTTTTCTGCTCTGTTTTCATTTGGTTTTTAGTTGGGATTTTGAGTTGGATCATTGAGAATTGATGGGAGTTTTGGCAAAGGCTGATTAGGTTTTGGTGCCTAGGACTTGTAGAGTGGATATTTAGGTTCATTTGGGAGTTTGGATGGAGTTTGGGGTCAATTTTTTAAGGATGGAAGTGGAAAACTCGAAGGAGGGAGAACCAGGGCTGGTTCAGCCTGGTTCTAGCGCTATAGCGCCCAAGGGAGGGCGCTACAACGCTAGCCAGGGCAAACCAATTATGGTTGCAACACTGGGGCACTAGGGGGGCAGCGCTATAGTGCTACCCTGCTTTTCCTGATTCACATTTTGGGCACTTTTGAGGGTTTTTGGCTCGGGGTTTCAATTCCTAAGGCTCAGGATTGAATCTACTAACCGTTTGAGTACGATTCGAGGTTCTGGGAGTGAGGTTTAGGTCAAGAACCTTCTATTGTTGATTTCATTAATTGGATTCCATATTTGGTTATGACTAGGTGACCGCTAAGGGATCAAATGATTGATCGTTCTCAAGGGTCGTTCATTTGTTATTTCTCGGTCGAACCAGAGGTAAGAAAACTGCACCCAGTATGTGATGCATGCGAAACATGTGATTAGGGCATGACATGAATATTGAATATAAGATTGATCAGAGCTTGAGTCTCTGTAATTGTGCATGATCATAATTATGACATTTGGATATTTGACATATGATATATGCCTGGTTGTATTGCTTACTTGTGTGTGGCACTGACCCATGAGTCAGAAATCGGCATGAGCCGTATGGTATTGGCTTAAGAGTCAAGAACGGTACTGATGTGTTCAACACAAGCCAAAATGATTAGATCTAATCAACATAAGCAATGAATGACTCATCATGAGCATTAGTGCTTGACCGACCTCAAGTTCGATGAAAACTAAAAGCTCTTGTCTAGCCTAATGGCTAGTCACTTAGAGCCAGGGCTAGAAGGCCCATGTGACTGCATCGTCACATGGCTAAGGGTGCGGAGCCCATGTAAGTGACTCACTCATCAGTCACTCATCTGGTTTAAGCTAGTGACTCACTCATCAGTCACTCATCTGGTTTAAGTTAGTGACTTACGCATCAATCACTCATCTTATTAGGGCTACACGCCCCAACATGATTATTAGAATCTCAAAGTGTTAGCACTCATCTGATTTGGGCTATAAGCCCCATCATGATTATCAGAATCTCAAAGTGTTAATCACTCATCTGATTAGGATTGACTTGATAGTCATCCATACAAAGGGTAGGTCCCACAATCATTATCTGAACTTATTTGTATGCATGAATAGGGCTATTATTGCTAGGCATGCACATTATGACTTAGAAATATGTTATTACTGTTCATGAACATATTGAGTTTTCTTACTGAGCTTCGACTCACGGGTGCTATGTGGTACAGGTGAAGGCAAAAGAAAGTTGGGCCATCCTTGAGTTGGAGAGCTTAAGTGACGATGTGTACAATGCGGCTGCTCGACCGCCACGACCGATGGTTGAAAGGGGAACTAGGTTAAACCCTATTTTGCCGCTTAGGTCAGCTGATTGTAAATATTTTGTTGTAATTAACCTTTAAATTTTATTTTTGGGATCCCAATGTATACAGTAAACGTTTTAGTGAAACGTTGTATCTTAAACAATTTTTTTTTAACCCTAAACAGTTAATCATACTTAGTTACACGATTATGGCCAAATGACTCGATTAGCGAGTTTAGCACTGTTGAAAATGCACATCGTTATAGTCCCTGGGTAGTAGGGCGTTACAAATAGATTGTGACAGTCAGAATCCCGTGATCCGTAGGGGGAAAGACTGGGTAAAAGGCTATGCATTCCCACATCGCCTGGGGAAGGTCATGTGTGATGATTCTAAGACTGTGTAGGTATGGGACTACATAGTTGAAGAGGGCTTAAATGGATTGATGGGTACTACCTATGCAACAAGATGCATCTTATTTTTGGTAGCCCATCACTTGAGAACTCCAAAGTTAAGTGTGCTTGACCTGGAGTAGTCTTATGGTGGGTGACCTCTTGGGAGGTTTTCCCAGGAAGCCTACGAGTGAGGACAAAACACGTTGGAAATACTCGTGTTGGTTTGTAGGGCCAGTCGTCATTCCAAGAGGTAACCATAGTGACGTGGGGCGTTACATAGACATTCTTGTATATGCATGTTGATTTAACTTGAGTGTGTGGACTCAAGGGGCTGTCGCAAGGGCAGTGGGCCATTGCAAGAGCGGTATTTTTGGATTATAATAAGATGATTATATTTTATTGCATTACATTAAAATATGCGTTATGATTATGATGTTAGGTTTTATGATTGTGTTGACTATCATGTATTTATGAATTGGCTATGTTTTGGGCTCGAGGGTTGTGTCCTATATAACTCTTCTTGGTGGGCCTTGGCTCACGGGTACTCTGTATGCAGGAAAAGAGAACGACAAGCAATGAGTGAGAGAGTTCCGGTGACTTGAGTACATGTTAGGGACAATGTGACTATGAGTCCATTGGATGTATTGTGTTATGTTTTAATCAAGTACTTTGATTGTCAAATAACTATGAGATTCTGGAGTCTGCATTTTCTTTTGTATAATAATGTTTTGAAGGATGTTTTACATTTTTTAAAATAAAATAAAGTAAACATATGGTCTTTTTGGTCAAAGTAAATATTTTTATATCACGTAAGTGATCCTCGGTAAGTTGGGGCGTTACACAATAGCTACTAATTTATATTAACAAAAGTTGCTTACCATAACAAAACCAACTACATGATACTAATAATAATATGTCTTTCACATAACGACAATACGAATTAATAAGAGAATTGCTAAATTTTTAAATTACAAAAAATGCAGGTTTCAACTAATATAATTCAGAACCATATTTATATATTTAAATATATTTCTATCTTAAGTAACACTAGTTTTAAAATGAAAATGAAAGTGCATGATCTTTTAATTCACCAGTTTATAGAATAACACGACTTTATATCATATGAAAATAAAAAAGTTGATGAAATATATTTTATATCATAACATGATTATAAATCCACATCGAGGTGTCCACATTTCTCAAAACAATAGCTAATATAAATTCCTTTCTGTGACAAACATTACATATTTGGATAATGTAACAGAACTGATATCATTACAGACAAAATTTAAAACAATTAAGGTTGTGAAAAACGAACGCTACCAGAGTATGCATTGATACTAGAAAATTTAGAAACTTACTACTAAATTTACACTATGTACATATACATATATATACTATTCAGATTGATACATAAGAGAAAACATTAATTGTATATATGCATTCAGTCATATAGATATATGTACTGGATTATTTAAGTAAAAAACAAAAAAAAGATATTCATATCGAAATACCATTCGTATATAAAAGATAACTGTATTAATTTAAAAAAAAAAAGATACCTATAGTCTTATATGAAGAAAAATATTATTAATAGAATGGACCCGTATGACAAATTAACAATGTTAATATCTTGAATTGATTTTGACATAAATAAACGACCCCTTAAACATATTGCATCTTTTTATATAAACCTAAAATACCTTGTTAAAGAACTCACAAGTAAGAACCATAAATCGTAACCAAGTTATTCTTTTTCTAGATCTCTCTCTTTATCTCTGTAGATAAATAGTCACACATGACAGGTTGTAGTTATTACTAACATACAAAGTTCTCCTAAAAGCTTCATTGCAATACGTAAAAGAACATACTAATGCATTGGCTAAACAAATCATTTGGATAGTTCTATGTCTATTTCAAAATATTGTTGCCCTCAAGCAATACAATGCAACCATGCTAATCTGCATTGCACAATAAACCTAATGAGGTAAAATTGACAAATAGTTGAATCAACAATTGAGAATGATAAGCAACATTTATTGAAGTTTTCTAGCTTTAACGATAAATTGATTTCTTATTAATAATCACATTCAATATTTCCCATTATCTCAGCCTTATCGATGTCGGCAAATGCATCTTTAACTTCATAATTTCCAAAATTTCATAAATTAAAGCAATGCCCAGCGCAAATTTCGTGGATGGTTACATTAGAAAAAAAAAAAAAATTCCTACAGTAGAAATCCAAATTTCACAACTTTTATAATTTATACAATCTATACAAATTAAAGATTCATGCAATATGTTAACTAGTAGTAAAAAAAATTGAAAAATACCCACAAAAATAACGAAAATGAAGAGAGAAAACAACTTACCAATAACGAAAGACAATCGTAACTCAAACCCACAAAGTCAAAGACTTCAAAAAATGCGGAATTGAGCTCCACCCACAACCCACGAAGCCACTCCAACAATTCTCAATATAAAAAATCCAAATGGTTATTTCCCAGTTAGAATCAGAGTCTGAGATAATGAAACTTCTTTTGACATCTTTTAAAAAAATTAAAAAAAACCAACAAAAGGGTAAAACACAATCAGTAGTAGGTTAAAGGGGGAGTTCAATAGTATATTGGTATTTTGACATCATTCACTCAAAATATTTAAATCCAACCATTCAATCTAAAAAAATAACACATCCAACAGCTCACAACTTTTGAGAGACTAAATCCTACAAAGTGAACTGATGGACTAAACAATTTCCATTGATTAAATATCATCATCGAAAAAGGATGATTTCACCAAAACAAAATATCAAAGCAAGATTAATTAATTAATTTTTAATATTTTAAACTTTTCTTTTAGATTTTTATTAGGTGACTTCGAAAATAAAAAAGAAGAATAGTAAATAGAGTGTGAACTCTATGTTTTTTAGAGATACTTTTTCTAATAAAAATATTTGGCATTATATGAGTGAATTTCAAAGAGAATTCAAGAGAGAGTTTATCCTTCAATTAGAAAATATAACCGTGCTTCACAGACCAATCTCTAATGATTAAAAAAAGATACTTTTTAATTTTTAGGGGAGATTGTGTAGCAGGGAGTATTTTTCACCATACCCATACAAAATGCTCATTATATGGATACGTGGGTGCTTAACCCCAATTTTTTTTGATAGTGTTCATTGTATAACAAATAATTAAAGTACTAAAAACAAAGTTTAAACAATTCGTTGTATGAGTGTTCTTATTTATTTACTTATTTATTATTATTATACACTTTGCGTGGTTTTTTAATTTATAAAAAGTTTAAATTATGTATAAAGAAACTTATGTTTTGTGTAAGAACTATTTTGGCCCTGTTTGGACCCTTTATTTTTAAAAATTAACTTCTAGACCTCGTGTTTTGTCAAAAGTTTTAAAATAAGAATAGATAAATCAATTATTTAAATAGTGTATTTTGACCGATTACCAGTTTTGACCCTTTATTTTTAAAAATTAGCATTTGGACCATGTATTCAAAAACTTCAAAATTATTTATAAAAATAAATTATATATATAGTCTATGTTTTGTATAAGGATTCACACTATTTTAGGAGTTACAGTCTCATCCCTCTAAATGTAGAACATATTAAACTTCTCACAAGAGGTTTTGTAAATAGATAAGCTAAGATCTCTAATTCATTTCAACTTGAGAATTTGAAATATAAGCAAGGGAATAGAAAGCCAATGTAGAAGAAGCAATACATATTCACCTTTTATTGAGTTCACATAAGAATAACAATCCAATTTAGATAAAGGCATACACATTTTCAAAGCAATAGGAAGATAAAACCAAAATAAAAATCTCAGTAATGAAACTATGAAGTCATGTGAAAACTCACCAAGGTAAGCCATTAAGCTCATGAAACTCATAAAGCAATATATATTATAATTATTATATTAATATAGAAATTAAAATTATTTTAATTATCATTGTATAGATTAAAAGGGAGAGATATTAATAGATATAGATTCTTTTTTTAGTTAATTAATAATCAGATTTTTAAATGTGACAAAAAAAGAAAATAAATAAAGTGGTTTGGAGAGTTTAATAGTGCCATATTGTTTCTTTGGGCTCTCCATTATATAAATATATAGTTTTTATTCTTTTTCATCTCTTTTTTAAATCATTCTATGAAATTTTTGTGCTTATTTTAATAATGTCTTGTTTTTATTTGGTTAAGGATGATTTCAAAGAACATGATTTCTTGAGTTTAATAATATTTATTGTTTCTTTTATTCCCATATATTTATATTCTTCTACACTTAGTTCATAATTATTGTTTTTATCTTGTTTAGAAGGCCCCTAAATAATATTTTGCTTTAATCTATCACCATTTTAGGATTTTTATTCACTTAATCCTTATGGATCTACGTATTTGTGGTAAATTGTAATTAGGAATAAGATCAAAGTTCTTTACAATTATGATGAAGAACATAACATAGGTTAAATGAATTGCACGTTTGTTGAATTTGTTGCGTAGATCAACCTATCTCCATTATACTTAATGTTTTCATGTAATTAAATCTTTAGTGATTTTTTATGTAATAAATAGAATTAATTAAGAGTGTTTAGCTTTAATTAATTACCTAAGAGAGATTAGGGGTAAGGACGACTTTAGAGTTATTGCAATTGATAATTGAATAGGGAATAGAAAAATAATAATAATGTTACAAGAAATTTGAATGAGTGTTTAGTGGTGGAGAATGACCTCTTAACTATCTTCAATTCTCAAATTCATCTTTTTTTTTTTACTTTATTTACTATTTTTATTTTCTTTAATTCTTAAATTCTCAACACCCTCTCTTTGTTAAATTTTGTTTATTTGAATAATAAATTAAATTAATAGTCATTGTGGTGATGATGTTTACTACCACTTTACTAATGATTTAGTAAAGAATAAGGAAAATAATAATTAAATTTAGTACAGGTCACGACACATATGTAGAAAATGAATGCAATATTTAGATAATTCTAAATTTAGAATTCTTAATATAGTTTTACTAAATTAAAAAAGGTTTATATTAATTATTAATTATAGGAGTGCTAAATTTTGGTGGCCTGGTTACGTATCTACGATCTCATTTTATATGAGAAGAATTAGTACAATCAGTCTCCCCCTCAACTTTTCTTCAAGATCTTTGCTTGAAAGGTGATTCTTGGGGTTTTTCTCAAAAATAAAATAAAATTATAGGAGAGCTAAATATTTTATGGTTAATACGGGTTGGAGAAACCTATGAATTAATGTATAGTATTCTTTCCATGATGTAACGCCCTGGCTACCTCAGAACAGTTACGGTGAACAGTGAACCGGAAATTTGACCCGCTACCCGAGTCCTTTAGTTAAAAACGTGATGTAAGTGTTATTATTGGGTTAAGGTGAAAAACCAGAAAAAAAGAAAGGATACACTTCATTAAGTAAATAAAATGCTCATGAGCCTTTCAAAATGTTTACAAGCTATTCATAACACAAAAGGGTCGCTACTGTAGCAAATTTACAATCCCCGTCGACCTAAGCGGCAAAAATAGGGTAAACCCCTAGTCCCTCTGAGAACTCCTTGACCGTGGCGGTCAAGCGACCCAATATGTACACAACATCGCCCAAGCTCTCCACTCAGGGTTGAGTGATCTTCTCTTTCCCTTTACCTGTACCACATAGCACCCATGAGCCAAGGCCCAGCAAGAAAACACAATAAAGCATGGTATAATATCAACAGCGATCATAATAACCAATCAGGATCAACAGTCCAAAGCAGATAGGTGACAATAGCCAAAAGTCACAATAATGGGTACAACTCCCTCCAGCCTTGTGACGATAGGGTCACCAGGGCCTAACTGATAAGTGATTCTTTCATAAGTTTGATCAGGACAGGTGCATGGTGATCGGTCACCAACATAACCTTCCTCCCGACTCTAGAGTCGTAACTATGGACAACGTCCCCTAGCCATGTGACAAACAGTCATCAGGGTCATATACCTTGGCTATAAATATCTGGTCTTAGACCAGGAAAGCGCTTATAAGTTCTTCGACCTTAGGGTCGGTCCCACATTAATGCCATAGAGCCATTTAATGCGTGTTCATCGACTTCAGGGTCGGTCCCTGACTAGTCAGTGCCATAGACAAGTAATCAGCACTCATTAGCACTTAATATGCAATCCATGTCCACATATATCAACCAACATGCTTCAATAACAAACCATGCATGTCATATACCTATACAGGGTGCAACTGTATTCATACACTGTTTTCTTACCTCTGGTTCGAGTGAGAATTATTATATGAACGACCCCTGAGAACGATCAACCTTTAAATTCCTTGACGGTCACCTGGTCATAACCAAAATATAGGATTCATCAATAAAAATGATAACAGAGGGTTCCCAAACCAAAACTCAGCCTCCGAGACATCAAACACTACCCAACCGGGTACTAGGTTCAACCCCGAGGCCTAAGGTTTGAATCCCCAAGCTAAAAACATGACTTTGGCTAAAATGACCTTAAGGGCCGCGGCCCTCCCCTGCTGCGCTGCGGCGCGCCCTCAAACAGAGAGGGCCTTCCCTGCCAGACGCCAAGGACCGCGGCGCTCCCCTGCTGCGCCGCGACGCCCAGCCCAGATCAGCCATAAAGGCTGCACGCACCAAAAATTTTCCCCTGTGTTTTCCCTCTCAAACCAGCCCTTCAAACCAACTCAAAACCTCTTCCAAACACTCATTTAAACCTCCAAACATCACCCATAACTCACCCTCATCAAAACCCAAACTTATCACCAATCAAAACCTCTTCAAATCCAAACTTCCAACAAGAATCAAAACTGAAAAACCAAAGAGAAAAACAGAGCACCACCTGAATTTAGTGACTAGAACTCACCTTAAAACCAGCTTTGATCCTTCCTCAATAGCTAAACCAGGTCCACTAACTCAACCCTTGTATTTCCTAGCTTGAATCCCCACCTAGAGCTCAAGAACACCAAGGAAGAAAATGGAGAAAATAGTGCACGGGAAGGAAGAGGAATGTCTCTGTTTTAATCTATAAGCTTCTACAACCAGCAGCCAACCTAAGTCATGTATATCCAAGCCTAAATGACCAAAATACCCTTAAGTCATCTAAAGCTCCTTAAACCATTCTAAGGGTAAAATTGGTACTTCCCGCTTATCTCGTTAATCATAATTAACGCTTCCCGATTCCCGCTAATCTCAATATTCTTAAACATCAATAATTCATAACCCGTTACCCTAAAATCCCCGGTAACGCTATAATCATTAATATCACCTCGAGACTCACCTTGAGCCCCGAGCTCAAACCTGTTATGACCAAACCGATAAATCATGTTTACAGATTGTCTCATGCCGAAATACTCTAACCAATCCACATTATAATGCAGTCTCACAATATACCATTGACATACAAACAAGTATTCAATTATACCCTCAACGGGCAAAATTACCAAAACACCCTGTAAACAAATGTGGACTCACATGCATGCATTTAACATCATATTATAATATAATTCTCATAAACATGCATAAACACATTTAATGGCATAATTAAACAGTTATGGCCCTCCCAGCCTACTAATCTAGCCATTAAACCATAATAGGGAATCCGGGGCATTACACATGATATCCCAAAAACAAAAGAAAAAGGCTTAGTTAAAAGCTTATGGAGAGAAAAGCTTTTGAGAGAATTTTGTGAGAAAAAGTCTTGGGTGTAATTACTGTGAGGGTTGTGAATTATACGTGTTGTAATGCATTTTTGTTTCCTTTTAGTAAATTTATCTATAACATTTGTTGGGTTTTATGCCCTTATAAAACTACATTTCTTATGTAACTCATTTTATTATCAATAAAGAAATAGAAATTGGTTTTATGCCCTTGCTTGTTTTATTACATGATTAATTGCTTAATACAAACATCTATAAAATCTCGAATATATAGAAAGCTACACTTATAATGACTAGGTCACAGTGGCTTATAAATGTAATTATATGTTAAAAAATAATCAGACCTAAGATTAAATTAGTGCACAAGATTTTCACTGATTTGTTAATCTACGATAAGTTCTACTTACACAATAGTGTGATGTCTTGTCCAAGACATTGACCAAGTATATAAAATCGAATGTATTTTGTTACAATGAACTTGGACCGACACTAATTATTGATAGATAAGTAAGTATCATTATTATAGTATCTAATTAATATCACAACGTTGACCATAAGTCAAGTCGATCTTAATTCTGAGTGATGATATTTCTATTAAAGATGTTATCTGGATATTTTGACTTGTTTGTTAAAAGCTTGCCCTACGACATAACCTATACTTATATTTTGGAGGTTCAATAATGTAATTGAATAAGAGTATCCATCATAAATATGAAATCTATAGCTTTTGTATATGAAGTGAAAAGATTTTACCTTAATAGCTAAGTTCAAGTGGTTAAATGATTGATACCTCATTTCAGTGATTAAGTTAATAGATTTATCATTTACAAGGAACTTAGTGGGAGTTAAAAATAAGATACCAATGAGGGGTAAAATGGTAATTTTCACAAGGCTCATTAGTAAATCATCGATAGAGAATTGACAGACGCTAATGGTTATACTAATGGATAACGTATGTATATTTTGGGAAATACGTTCTATGAATTCAAGAGTTCAATTCCAAGTCTATAGTGGAGTCACGATGAATTAATGAGTTGTGACATAATTTATATTATAAATAAACTCACAGGAACTTATTGAAGAATGTGTTCATTGATCCATGGACCTCGCGTCATCTATAATTAAATCAATTCTAATATCTCAAACAATTGATTTTATTATCAATTGTAAATATCTAGTTAGCTAGGTCAATTTTATGATATTTGCATGAAAAAAGAATTAGGAGTTAAAAGAGAGATTTTGTAAACTTTTGGGCAGATTTATTAATAAAATTTTGTTGATATTAATAAATAATATTAAATTAAGGTTCAAATTATTAATAGTAAATTTGAATAATGATTTAATTATCTATTTAATCAATTAGTTATAAAACAAATAAATTAAAGCTTGAATTCAAATTTAATAGTTGATTTTTTATATTAATTAATTTAATTATATAGTTGATAACGAGGGTTAAAAAATTCATAATTATGGTTAACTGTATCAATTAGTACCCTAGGTAGTGCCTATTTAAAGAAAGTGATAGGTGACTGTTATGTTTTTATTTTTTGAGCTCTTGGTAAGTAAATCAAAAACAAAAAAAATCTAAATACGATGTCCCCTATTTTTGACCGCCCATCTCTTCTTCTTCTTCCCCTAAAGAATTCTATCTCATGCATCGAGAGCCTGCTCACACTACTTTAGGCTTGATCAGAGAACGTCGAGGAAGAATTTGTGGTTAAGAAGATAGCAGTTTCAGTTCTTGGCAAGACATGACAAAAGAATAGAGAACTAAAACTGTGGAGTTGTTGTTTCGCTGTGTATGACGTAAGTAATTTTGGTTTTATTTATTTATGCATAAATTTAATTCAAGCATAATTCTCTATTTTCTATTTCTGTATCGGTTATGCGAAAATTAGGAAACATGCATTTGGACTTTATTATTATGTTCCAACAATATTTGCAATTTGGTTCATAATTTGGTTCATAAGAAAATTTGCGTAATTTTTCCCAACAATTGGTATCAGAGCTCGGTAGTAAATCTATTAGATTTTTTATTTGATTCCTTAGAAACAATATAGAGGAAGTCAGATTGAGTGGGATCACTGGCTACGGATGAAGGAAATATGAAACTCAAGAAGCTCGATGGTGCAGATTTAAAATTCTAGAAGATGCAGATCAAAGATTATCTATACCAGAAAACTTTATCAAACTCTCTCAGAAAAGAAGCAAGAGGGTATGAAAGAAAAATATTAGACTCTTCTTGATAGACAAGCCTTCGAAGTTATTCGATCGATGTTATCTCACAATGTGAATTTCAACATAGCAAAGGAAAAGACCACGAAAGGTCTTATGGAAACACTCTCTAGCATGTATGACAAGCCATCGACCTCTAACGAAGCTCATTTGATGAAGCAATTATTCAATTTACGAATGAAGAAAGGCGCATCGGTAGCTCAACATCTCAATGAACTGAATACAGTCATAACCAAGTTGAGTTCAGTTGGAATAGAATTTGATGAAGAAGTACGATCATTGATACTTTTGTCTTCTTTACTAGAAAGTTGGAACGCTACTGTCATAACTATGAGTAGCTCATCGGGGAGCAATAAGTTGAAATTTGATGATGTTCCTGATCTTGTTCTCAGTCAAGAAATCCAACGAAGAGAGTTGTGTGAATAATCAACCTCTTTAGTTTTGCATACAGAGTGAAGAGGAAGAAATTCAACTAGAAGAAATGGACGTGGTAGATAAAACTATCGAGGTAGATCAAAGGATAGAAGGTCTAGATCCAGGATTCCCAATAATTCCTAGAGCATAAAGACCATAAAATGATAAAATTGTGGGAAAACCATGCACTAAAAAATAAGTGGAAGAATGCACTAAAGAATCAAGAAGTGAAGGCATACGAAATGTTACTTCCACCTGTGAAGGAGATGAGGCGTTGATATGCTCTTTGGAGAGCAAGGAAGAATCTTGGATGTTAGACTCTGTAAACCATGGAAAGGTATACCTTGGTGATGATCAACTTTGTGCTATTATTAGTAAAGGTGTAGTGAAGATTAAGTTGAATAGGTCTTTGTGGGAGCTAAAGGATGTCAAGCATATTCTCGACCTAAGAAAAAACTTGATCTCGGTAAGGCAGTTGGCTAGCGAAGGCTACACTACGAACTTTTATTGGAATAATTTGAAGATTTCAAAGGGTGCAATGATGATTGCTCATGGAAAAAATTATTGTATACTTTATATGACAACAAGGGCATGTTATTCAATTAAAGTTGCAATAGGAAATGAAAATTCCAATTTGTGGCATCGAAGGCTTGGTCACATGAGTCAAAATGGGTTCAAAATTATGCACTCTAACGCTCTCCAACTCATGGCTGGCCAAGCTTCTCCTTACCCTTACCTGCACCACATAGCACCCGTGAGCCAAGGCTCAACAAGAAAACATATTTAGACAAATTCAGATACTCAACAGAATATAAACATCATGCTTAACAATAAAACCTGTAAACAAGCAGACACATTGTACAAGTACGCGACCACAGAGTCACACAAGTGCATACCACACTTCTATTTATTCAAGTGGAATTCGAGCCAAACAAGTGATTATACACTTCAAGGGTGGCCTAGCCATAACGACCTACCATCTGCATGCATAGTGTCGACCACGAATTATAACCCAAGCTTTCCAATCAGGAAAAATTATACATATAATATATTCATCATATAAACAAATACAACGCATTCCAGTGTGCTCAAACAAATATTCACATGCACAATTATAATCATGCTCATTAAGAGGGGCATTCCAGCGTTGGTCTCGAATTATATTGTGATATATTATATCTGTTTGCTCTGGGATTTTCTGAATGCAGGGATTTATCTATTTATCTGAAACAGTTTGCCATTGGTTATGAGGCATAACTATAAGTTTGCTAGGACGCTTTTGCATTCTTGAAATTGATTGCTTAGGGTCTGGATGGATCAGGAACCCTAATTTTGTTGTGCTATTGTTATCAGTGGTCAATGACCACCTGTCTATTGGGAAAACTTATACATGATCTTAATTATTTTCATGTAAATCTTATGTTAAAAAAATTAATATAAGACAACCTAAAACATGTTTCTATAATTGAATTTCAACAGAGATAATGACAAGAACACTTACATTATATGTAATAGAATGTCTAAGTCCTTCCTCCAGTTACTCTAACCCTTGAATCCATTTTGTTGCAGGGTATCACCAAGAAACTGAACCGATCTTTAAATTTCTTCACAACCTTCCAAAGTATCCTTAGAATCACCTAGACTAGAGTGAGCGATTCTCAACACATGAGATAGATACAAAGAGAAGAAGAGAAGAGAATACTGAGGCTTAGAAAAGGACTTTTGCTAGAGAGAGGCTAAAACCCTAAAGCATCAAGAATAGATCTTCTGATCATTTGTCAGATAGTCTGTTAGATCATCTCAATCATCTGATTTCAACTCTCACATAACATTCCTTTTATAGGCTCAATTAGGTCATTTATTTAATTAAAAAATTAATAAAATAATAGGTAATATTAGCCAGTAGGTCGAAATTATCACGGGCTTTAGGCCCATGAAATTTCCCATTTAATTATAAGCCCATTGGACTTAAAATCAAGGCCTGTATTAGTTTCTATTGATTAATTAAATAAATAATTATTTAAATCCTTTATCAAATTAATTATTTATAATTTGAAGCTTGATTTAAACTTATTTATTAATTTACACACCAATTTGTCTTAAATAATAAACCTTCCCTAAAATCTCTTTTCTTCTCTAAATTGCATAGCTTTGTGAAACTATCCAAAATTGACCTGGTCAACTTTGATAATTCTGATTGATAATTAAATAAATTAATTGTGACTATCTAGATCATTTTATCCAAGGTACAATAGGGACATGGGCTATGAAATCAAGCTCCAATAAGTTATCATAAATTTACTAACTTATTAATTCCGCGTGACTCCACTAAAGACTCAAATTGCACTCTTGAATTCATATAACGCTCGATAACCAATATAGATACATTATTAATTATCCATTTTTACAACCATAATTATCACTCAATCCTCTATAGACGGTGTACAATGAGATGATACTAAAATACCGTTTTACCCCTCATTGTATTTTATCCTTAAAACACTTAGTTCCTTGTAAATGATATTTCAGTAAACTAATATTAATTACTGAAATGAGATCTCTATCATTTAGCACCTTGAACCAAACTAAAAGGAAATCATCATTTTACTTCTTCATCAAAAGCTATAGATGTTGATATCTATGATTAACACGCCCACTCAATTATACTACCGAGTTCCCAAGATGTTAGTATGGGCTAGTTCGTAGGGTAAGCTGGTAACGAACAAGTCAAAGAACTCAAATAATACAATCAGGTAGGATACTAATCACTTAGAATTGAGATTGAATTGACCTATGATCCACTATATGATATGACAAGAATAGATAATAACAGTACGTTGACTTATCCTATCTTCTGTCAATATCGGTCTAGTTCGATGTAACAAATACATCCGATCTTTTCTACTTTGCTAATGTTCTGGAAAAAACATAACAATAAAATGTGTAAATAGATCATATCATAGATTTGCAAGTCAGTGTAAATTCTATGCACTGACTAATCTTAGGACTAACTTATTTTGAACGTATAATCATATTTATATTCCACTGTGATTACGTCACTATAAATATGACTAACTATATGCTCGAGATTTACTAGAAGTTTATATTAAACAAATAATCATTAAAATAAAACATGTGAGCAAAGTGATTGACCAAGTCTAAAATGATTTCTATTTTTTTATTGATAATAAAATGAGATTACAAAGAAATTGAGTTTTAATTAGGGCATAAAACCCTGACAAACTCCCACTTGCACTATTGAAACTAATGGTTAATTCTACTAATCCCGTTTCCTTATATGCTTATCAAAAGTAGCTTCTGGTAGTGTCTTTGTAAATGGATCCACAAGATTGTCTTCAGATGTAGTCTTCATAACCATCACATCTCCTCTGGCCATATATTCTCGAATTATGTGATACTTCCTTTCTATATGCTTACTCCTCTTGTGACTTCGAGGTTCTTTCGAGTTTGGTATCGCTCTTGTGTTATCACAAAACAACACAAGCAATTTATCCATATCTAGAATAATACCAAGAACTGAATAAAACTTCTTTAGCCAGACTATTTCCTTAGCTGCTTTAGACGCAGCTGTGTACTCAACCTCCATGGTTGAATCTCAGATCGCAGACTACTTTATGCTTATTCATATCACAGCTCCACCCCCAAGAGTAAACATTATTCCAGAAGTAGACTTCCTATCATCGACATCACTCTAAAAATCTGAATCAGTGTAGCCTACAGGGTTCAGAACATCACCCTTGTAGACTAACATATAATCCCTAGTCCATCTTAAATACATCAAAATATGCTTAACTACTATCTAATTTTTCGGTCCTTGGTTTGACTGATACCTGCTCACTACTCCAACTGCATAGCAAATAATTGGTCTAGTACACAACATAGAATAAATCAGACTTCCAACTGCAGATGCGTAAGGAACTTTTCTCATTACATCTTCCTCTTTAGGAGTCTGGGGAGACTGCTTCTTTGAAAGATGAATTCCATGGCGGGATGGTAGACGTCCTTTCTTGGAATTTGTCATTAAGAAATGTTCAAGCACGTTATCAATGTGGGCTGCTTGAGATAGAGCTAAGAGTTTGTTCTTTCTATCCCTAATGATCTGGATACCACAACAAAATTGTGTTTCAGAAAGACGGAACAAAACCTTATTAGATATGGTTAGATCGATGATGAGTTACTCATCATTGCCTTTGACATTCTGGGGTTGGCAATATAATGTGCTATATACATACTCAATGTTGTTCCATCTAAGTCTATTCAGAAAACACCATTGGAATTATGGAGTGGTACTAAACCTAGTTTACGCCATATCCGTATATGGGGTTGTCCTGCACATGTGCTTAAAGGAAAGACTAGAAGTTTGAATCACACACTGAAGTGTGTATGTTTGTGGGATATTGCAATGAAACAAAAGGTGGTATATTTTATAGTCCTAAAGATAACAAAACATTTGTATCTACAAATGATACTATTCTGGAGCATGACTTTATAAATAACCACAAACTTCAAATTGAAGTCGTACTTGAGGAAATGGTCTCAAGTAAACAAGACCAATTGCCAGCAATGGCAAGAGATAAACGACTTGAGGATATCGCCAATTATAGTCAGAACAAGAGAGAGATTCGTCGTAGTGGGAGGGTTGGTAAACAACCTATACACTATGAACATGAAGTTCAAATGCTCATGTTTGACACAAACATAGATGATCCAATGACATATAGAGATGCAATGGAAGATTCTGACAAAGATAAATGGCTAAATTCCATGGACCATGAAATGGAATCGATGTATTCCAATTCTGTCTGGACTCTTGGAGATCCACCTGAAAATGTCAAACCTATTGGTTGCAAATGGATATTCAAGAATAAGAGAGGAATAGATGGGAAAGTAGAGACTTTCCAAGCAAGGCTAGTAGCAAAGCGCAACACACAGAAAGAAGGAGTTGATTATGAAGAAACTTTTTGTCCTGTGGCCATGCTCAAATCTATCCGTAGACTCTTATCCATAGCTGCATGCATGGATTATGAGATTTGGCAAATGGATGTTAAAACAGTTTTTCTGAATGGCTATCTTGACGAAACCATTTACATGACTCAACCAGAAGGGTTCGAAGTTAAAGGTCAAGATCAAAAAGTTTGCAAGCTTCTTAAGTTTATTTATGGCCTCAAACAAGCTTCGAGTCTTGGAATCTTAGATTTGATGAAACAATCAAAACGTTTGGTTTTGAAAAAAACAATGATGAACCTTGTGTTTATAAAAAAATCAAAGAAAAGATTGTGGTATTCCTTGTTCTTTATGTTGATGGTACTCCACTCATTGGGAATGACATAGAAACATTATCAAAAGTAAAGAAATTGTTAGGTGAGCAATTCCAAATGAAAGATTTAGGAGAAGCCAAATATGTTTTTGGAATTCAGATCTGTAGAGATTGAAAGAATAAAATTTTGACGTTGTCTCAAGCAACTTATATTGATAAAGTGTTGGGACACTTTAGCATGAAAAATTCCAAGAAAAGGCACTATGCTTACCCGGTCATGAGTTAAATTGTCTAAAGAACAATGTCAAAAAACACCTCAAGAAGAGGAGGACATGAGACAGTATCCCTATGCCTCTGCAGTAGGCTCTCTAATGCATGCAATGTTATGCACTAGACTTGACATCTGTTATGCAGTAGGGATAGTCAGCCATTATCAATCCAATCATGGATTGAGTCATTGGACAACAGTAAAGAATATTCTCAAGTATCTTAGCATACTAGAGATTATATGCTTGTGTATTCAGGTGGAGACCTGAACCCCAATCGATACACTGATTCTGATTTTCAATCAGACAAAGATAGTCGAAAGTCAACATATGGATCAATTTTAAAACTTGGAGGAGGTGCTGTAGTTTGGAGAATTATTAAACATCCAGTATTGCAGACTCCACCACGGAAGCCGAATACATAGCAACTTGTGAAGCATCTAAAGAGGCTGTGTGGCTCAAGGAGTTCTATATTGATTTGGAAGTTGTTCCAGACATGGATCAGCTACTTGTTCTGTACTATGATAACAGTGGGGCAATAGCTGATTCAGAGGAACCCAGAAGTCACAAGAGGGGAAAGCACATTGATGTGAAAATTTAATTGATTTAAATATGCAAGTGTACGCAATCACAAAAGTAATACAGTGATAAGTGAATAGTCCTCACAAGGATTGCAAAATAGAAAAATAGGCAAAACAATTACTAAACAACTTAAATGTATTAACAATTAAATGAGTTTTTTGTAAGCTAAGTGAAATATTAAAAGATGAAAATACTGAAAATAAAACTGAACTAAACAAAGTAATTAGAGAGAAATGTGTGGATTATAGAATGGACTTGAATTATTAAATCCTCCTATGCCAATTATACTGAACACATTACGGCATCAATATTTTAGCAAAACTCCCAAGTTAACAAGAGTTCAATAAAAACTCATAAAACTTTCCCAAATTCTATGATATTGATTCTTTTAGCTAATTAAACATATTCCTATGCCGAATCAGATTTATGAATACAAATTCAAGGTTCAATTCTCAAAAGCTACACAAGGCAAATAACACATCCCTATGTTACTTACTCACATAACCTAACACAAATTATGAACTTGTGTCATCCAAGTATAAGCACACTTGAATGAACACAAGAGATTTCACTAAAAGAAGGTGAAATAAATTACTACACTATGACATAGGTGTAATGCCCCGGATTCCCTATTATGGTTAATGGCTGGATTAGTAGGCCGGGAGGGCCATAACTGTTTAATTGTGCCATTAAATGTGTTTATGCATGTTTATGAGAATTATATTATAATATGATGTTAAATGCATGCATGTGAGTCCACATTTGGTTACAGGGGTGTTTTGGTAATTTGGCCCGTTGAGGGTATAATTGAATATTTGTTTGAGTGCTCATGATATATTGTGAGACCACATTATAATGTGGATTGGTTCGAGTATTTCGACATGAGACGATCTTTAAACATAATTTAACGGCTTGGTCATAACAGGTTTGAGCTCGGGGCTCGGGGTGAGTCTCGGGGTGATATTAATGGTTATAGCGTTACCAGGGATTTTAGGGTAACGGGATATGAATTATTGGTGTTTGAGGATATTGAGATTAGCGGGAATTGGGAAGCGTTAATTATGATTAACGGGATAAGTGGAATGTGCCAAAATTACCCTCGAAGTGGCTTTAGAAGTTTTAAAAGACCTAGGGGTATTTTAGTCTTTTGGCTTGGATATATGTTAAGCTTGGAAGGCTGTAGATTAAACAGAGTAAAACAGAGGCATTTCCTTCTTCTTCCCGTACCTTCTCTTCCCTTCATCTTCCTTGTGAGATTTTGTGAACTTGTTGAGGGTTTGAGCTTGGGAGCTAAGCCTTGATACTTTGGGGGAGTGTTCCACTGTTGAAGAGCACCGTAACCTGAACTTGAGGTAAGCTTTTAGCCACTGGTTTTTATATATGCTCTGTTTTGGTTGTTAGTTTCAGCCTTAGAATTTTGATGTGGAAAGTGTGAATCAAAGGGAGTTTTAGTGTTGGTTTGATTGGGATTTGATGAGGGTGAGCTAAGGGTGTTATTTGGGGGTTTAATTGTATGTTAGGAAGAGGTTTTATGAAGGTTTGAAGGACTGGTTTGAGAGGAAATCGCACAGGGGAAAAACTGGTTCATTAAGGGCGTTCTTGCTGGTCTGGGCTGGGCGCCGCGGCGCAGCAGGGGTACGCTGCGGCCCTTGGCGCTTGGCAGACAGGGAGCCCTCTCTGTTTGAGGGCGCGCCGCGGCGCAGCAGGGGAGGGCCGCGGCCCTTAAGGCCAATTTTGTTAAAATGTTGTTTTTAGCTTGGGGATTCAAACCATAGGCCTCGGGGTTGGACCTAGTACCCGGTTGGGTAGTGTTTGATGTCTCGGGGGCTGGGATTTGGTTTGGGAACCCTCAGTTATCACTTTTATTGATAAATTCTATAATTTGGATATGACCAGGTGACCGTCAAGGAATTTAAAGGTTGATCGTTCTCAGGGGTCGTTCATATAATAACTCTCACTCGAACCAGAGGTAAGAAAACAGTGTATGAATACAGTTGCACCCTGTATAGGTATATGACATGCATGGTTTGATATTGGAGTATGTTGGTTGATATATGTGGACTTGGATTGTATATTAAATGCTGATGTACGCTGATTACCTGTTTAAGACACTGACTAGTCAGGGACCGACTCTAAAGTCGAGAATCATGCATTGAATGGCTCTATGGCATTAATGCTAGACCAACCCTAGGGTCGAAGAACTTATAAGCGCTTGCCTGGTCTACGACCAGATGACTATAGCCAAGGTATATGACCCCGGTGACCGTTTGTCACGTGGCTAAGGGACGTTGTCCATAGCTTCGACTCTAGAGTCGTGAGGAAGGTTATGTTGGTGACTATTCACCTTGCACCTGTCCTGATCAAACTTATGAAAGAATCACTTATCAGTTAAGCCTTGGTGACCCTATCGTCACATGGCTAGAGGGAGCGATGCTCATTATTGTGACTTTTGGCTATTGTCACCTATTTGCTGGACTGATAGTCCTGAATGGTTATTATGATCGTTGTTGATATTACATCATGCCTTATTGTGTTTTCTTGCTGGACCTTGGCTCATGGGTGCTATGTGGTGCAGGTAAAGGAAAGGAGAAGCTTAACCAACCCTGAGTGGAGAGCTTGGGCGATGTTGTGTACATACAGGGCCGCTTGACTGCCACGGTCAAGGAGTTCTCAGAGGGACTAGGGGTTTACCTTACTTTTGCCGCTTAGGCCAGTGGGGATTGTAAATTTAAAACTGTAGTGACTCCTTTGTATTACAAACTACTTGTAAACATTTTAAAAGGCTCATGAGTAGTTTATTTACTTAATGAAATGTACCCTTTCCTTTTTATTGGTTTTCACCTTAACCTGATAATAGTACCTAGATCACGTTTTAAACCAAAGGACTCGGGTAGCAAGTCAAATTTCCGGTTCACTGTTCACCGTAACTGTTCTGGGGTAACCAGGGCGTTACAATAGGGTTCATCAACAATTCAAGCCACACAAGAGTTATTTCATGGCTAATTTAAAGAGCATTAATCCAAGTTCAATACTGCCCATAAGTATCAGAGTAGAAATTAAAATAGAAAATATAAGATAAAATTTAGAAACAAGGGAAAAAGCAAATCCAATTGATGATGAATCTTCTTTCTGCGTTCTCCTCTTCTTCCTTCTTGTTTCTCTGGTTTTCTTCCTCTGTCTTTTTCTCTCCTTTCCAAAAAATTGCAGACTCCCCCTCTTTGTGTGGCTGGCTTCTTCTTTGTACCTCTAGGTTTCTCAATTTAGTCATCTAAGTACAAAATTGCCCCTCCTTTTGATTCATACATGGGTTTCTTTCCTTCTTTTCTTTGACATTTGCTTCCAAATTGGCTCATGCCCTCTGTACTTGCCACCTCAGGCACTAATCCAGCTCACCTTCTGAATTTCCAAGCACACATGAATTTCCAAGAGCAACCTGATCAAAATGCTTCAGCAAAATTTGCTTTTGCTACCGCAAACCTGCCACTCCAGCAATCAAAATTTAGCTTAGATAGTTTCACAATTTTAGTTTCATTCTTTGTACAAATATCTATCCATGAAACTTTGTTTTAAACCCATTAACTATTAAGAACTACAAAAAAAAAAAAACAACTAAACTAACTAAAATAATAAAAACACAAAAGTTAGTTACAATAGCTAAAATAAACTAACATCACCATCGATTTTTCCACATTTATAAGTTCAAAAGCACAAGAAATAACTCTTTACTCAAGAGTTATGACACCCCCAAACTTAAGACGTTACTTGTCCTCGAGTGATGAATCTAAAAAGATAACAAAAGACACAAACTAGACAACAAAAGGAAAAGGAAAACAACAAGGACAAGACACAACAAGAGATGATAACTTTTGCTTTGCCAATGTCAAAAAGGGGAAGGCTCTCGGGAATTTTATTTTGAATAAGAGAAGCTGAATTTTCAACTTACGCAAGCTTTAGACCAAACTCTTCAAGCATTAATGTTGCTGTCAAAATATGAGTCAAGTGTTTCACCCTTTAGTGCATGCATATCTTTTCCTAAACATTTTTTTATCACCAAATATTAAATTAGACCTTGGTCCTAAAGCTTAAATAATGCCTCCATAAGTTACTTGGTGATTCCCTCTCTACTAATGTCGACAAACACAACACTAAAGGTCAATAGGGCTTTATGAAGCTTGTAATGATATGCTAGAGTGAAGGTAGGATAAGAGAGATTAATTTTGGCTCAAATCACCCTAAGCACCTCAATCTTCCTAGGACCTAAATCAATGCACAGATTAATTTCCCCAAAGAACACCCCACAACAAAATATAACTCTTGCCACTATCCTTTATTATTAACATATAAAAACAAAAACTAAAACAAACTTTTATTTTATTAGAAGAGTTACACCCCCAAACTTATTTACAAATATACTTGAGTACTTTTTTTTCATAACTTTCATTTGATGCAAGGGAGTGCACTCTTTAATCCTCTTTTTTCTTTTGATTTTTTTGATTTTCTATTTATTTTTAAAATGTAGATAAACAACTAGATGGCAAGAGAACAAGAAAAATGAGAATACACTCTCCCCCCAAACTTAAAATCAACATTGTCCCCAATGATGAAAACAAGCAAAAGAAGAAAATGAAAACGCTCACCCAATGCCTCTCGCACTCTCTACTCCTCTCAACCCCCCAAAATACAACAAAAAATAAATCCTATAAAGATCAAGGTGCTAAAGGGTATGGTGAAAAGAGGTTATTATATATAGCTAGGCTAATAAGTGGCTAAGTAAGAAAATTACACTTAAGCTCAATGGAGTGACTAGGGATAAAAATGCATAAAAGGTAGGCTTCAAAGGCTCAAACGATCCAAGGATGGCCTAAATCATGTCATCGGTGTGGTGTTTCCTAGGATTCCGCCTCAAGGAAAATCACTTAGTAATTTTAGAAACTTAAGCTCTCACAAGAAACTAGCTCTTTCTAGGGTCTCAAAAATGTTTAATCAAGCTATGCACACACTAAAAAGAAAAACACTCTCATCAATCAATTGCTTGAAACATTCACACCTAAAGAATTTAGTTTACAACTTAAGTAAGAAAGACATTCAACTTAAACTTAGATTTATTATATTTTTGTAGTTTTTCAAGATCGTCATCAAGCCCCCTAGTTAAACACTAACAAAAACAAAGAATATCCTCAAAAGAGCTACCAAATGACATGACAAAGACATTATACATAGCAAGACAAAGACAAGAACAACAACTAAACAATAGACTACTAAACGAAAACAACAGGACAACCAAACCAGAAAATAAGTAATGAACAAAAGCTGGGTTAAGGATACTCCCCGTGCCTATTCCTTAGAATTCGCATCCAAATGAATAGAGTTGTCATGAACAACTGAAGCGGCCCACCTCTCCAAAATGGAGCTGGGGAATGCAAGGAAGGTAGCAATAGGCATGGTGAAGTTCTGTTGAAGGGCCTTGATTAACGCCGCATCCCGCTGCTTGACATATTTCCAGTATGCTAATTGCTGAGATTGAAGAGACACCATCCGCCTAAGAATTTCCTGCTGCTGAGCAAGGATGTCAGCGAGTGGGGGAGCAAGAAGGGGTGCGGTGGATGGGCCACCTTCAGCACAGGCTTGCGGTGCTGAACAAGAGTGAGGAAATCAATGTCTCGACACTCAAAAAGTACATCCTCACTGGTATCATAAGGAACCCCAGCTCTAAGGCACAACTGAGTGATGAGCGATGGAAAGAATAATTTCTCCTTCTTATTTTTGGCACAACTAACAATCTATTTAGTGATTAGCTTGCCCACATCGATATTAAGCCTAGCCAACATGCAATACAATAGAAGCACACGCTCTTTGGACATTGTCGTGTCATTTGTGGTAGGCAACAGATGACATTTAAGGAGATGCAACCACACACCAGCTTCAGGTAACACAGAAGTGTGCAATAATGTACGCGCACCGCTGGAAGAAACACACCATTGAGCGCCTGCAGAGGTGCCAAACTACAGTGCCTTGTCAAAATTTTCTGGTGTAGGGGCCACTACCATATCATTATAAAGAGCACACTCAAAATTTTCAAGCCCAAATGCAGAGTTAATAGCAACTCCAGAAAATGAAACAATCTTGCCTCTAATAACCACTTCAGAATTCTCATAGGACACCGTGTTGGCGTAAAACTCACGCACTAACGGAATGATCGCAAGCTCTAGTTTTTGACAGAAAGTTTCCCGATTCTGCTTCTCAATGAAGTCACTGAGGAAGGCTGGCACCACATCAGTAGTAGAAAAAAAAACCTTTCTCAGGGAGCAACTTATTTTTCATAATGGATTCATATTTCTCCTTGTCTTGAGTAGAAGAAAATTTCTGAAATGGTACTGTAGGAACTGGATTTTTCTTGGTCTTAGGGGTCGGTATAGCAGCAAGTTTTTGATTGGTCAAAACATTCGTGGTAGTGGTGGTCTTTTTTGGCTTGGTTGGAGGTACGGTTGACGCGGGTTTGGCTAGATTTTTGGACTTTGGGATGGTGGTAGGGTCATTGACAGTGGCTAGTGAGGGTGATGGTGGTGGGGTAGAGTGTGAAACAATGGATATCTTTTTTGATGGTGGTAGGGTAGAGGGCGGTTTGGATTTTCTCTTTTGAGCTCTTGTTTTGGTGGCCATTGATATGTGGAGTTATGGGAGTATGTGGGGTAATATTGGTCACAAAGGACAAGTATACCAAAACAACACAGGATCCACAGTATAATTGGAGTTACAACCTGGTCAACACATCCAATAGTTGCCCCAACAGAAACAGAAAAAGATCTAAATAACAAGCCCCCACCACCCAACAAAATCCACTGCGGATGCACAAATGCAAAGTAACAAGGAAAAATAAAGGGAAGCAGTTACCTTAGGGAAATCTCAGAAAATTAAGGTGATGAGTCATGTGACTGTGTTGGTCGGAGCTGAGCACTCACAGTGTAGGTGGAGAGTGAACCCCGCCTAAGCTTTGTTTGGTTTGTGCTCAATTCTGGCTCAGAGATTCTTGGGCTCAGATTGGTTTGTACAAAGATACGTGCTGACAGGGCTAGGCTAGAGGAAGGGCAACGGATGGGCGGCACAAGAAAAATCGCGCCTCTGCGTTGCGCGCTAACGGAGTCGTGCCTGGGTTCTGAGGTGTTGGGTCGTGTTTGGCCAAGTGTGGCGCCTAGGCTCTCGGAGTACAGGGGTCGACGGGTAAAGTGGTCGAAGGTGATGAAGCAGGAGGCAATGGAGCTAGATGAGAGTGGCCGAAGGTGATGAAGATGATAGTGATGATGGTGGGAGTTTTCAGTGATGGTGGCTAGAGAAATGAAATAGGGCATTCAGGTTAGGGTTGTCTTAAATTTAGGGGTTATTTTGTTACATAGTGATAGTTATTATTTTTTTGTAACTAATTTTTATTTTTTTTCTTTTCTGAGTGAGACCACGCCCTAGATTGGTGCATGATCCAAATTGCCAAAATTTTCTTCAGCAAATTTTTTGACGGAACCCCTCCAGTTTTCGGAAATGATACCCATTTTTTCTCCCTGCTTTTTGAAGCAAAAAGTTTGCAAAACCATCATACCCAAAAATTACTTCCAGAATACCAATTTCTCACCTTTTAACCCCTGAAACACAAGAACCAACATAACAACACTTCCAAAAACAACACAATCACATGAAATTAAACTAATAAAAATAAAGAACTTAGAAAAATATATATCTATATTTTACACTTCTGTCTTTGGGTTGTCTTAAAGATAGTGCCTGAATCACTTGACAACCCAAAACAATTACTACTTTAAGGATCCTCCAAAGTGATAGTGGTCTTCTCGCGGTCGACCTCACCTCCCCAATAATGTTTCAAGCGCTGCCCATTCACTTTAAACTCTCTTTTGGATTGATCTTCTCGCACATCAATTGCTCGAAAGGGATAAACTTTCACCACAGTGAATGGGCCTGACCAACAGGACTTCAATTTGCCAGGAAACAACTTCAAGCGCGAGTTAAAGAGCAACACTTGCTGCCCCTTCTCAAAGACTCAAGATTGAATTTTCTGGTCATGCCACCTCTTAGTTTTCTCCTTATATAGCTTAACATTTTCATAGGAGAAAAACCTCATCTCTTCTTGCTCATCTAATTGTAATTTACGAGCTTTGCCAGCAACTTGGAGATCCATATTCAACTTCTTAGTGGCCCAGTATGCCTTATGCTCCAACTCAACGGGCAAATGGAAAGCTTTCCCAAAAACCAAATGATACGGTGACATTCCCAAAGGGGTTTTGAAAGCCGTTCTATAGGCCCAAAGAGCATCATCCAATCTTTGAGACCAATCTTTTCTAATAGGATTCACCACTTTCTCTAGAATTCCCTTGATCTCTCTATTGGATATTTCAGCTTGACCATTTGTCTGAGGGTGGTAGGCTATATCAATCTTGTGTCGCACACTATATTTAGCTAAGAGGGCAGCCAAAATTTTGGTGACAAAGTGGGTACCTGCATCACTAATAAGGGCTCTTGGAGTACCAAAGTGAGTAAACACATGCTTATGTAAGAACCTCATCACCACCTTAGCATCGTTGGTGGGACTTGGTATTGCTTCCACCCATTTTGATACGTAATCTACAGACACTAAAATGTACAAGTTCCCAAAGGAATGAGGGAAAGGTCCCATAAAGTCAATGCCCAAACATCGAACAACTCCACTTCAAGGATGACGTTCAATGACATCTCATTTCGTGCTGAAAGATTACCAACCCACTGGCATCTATCACATCTTTTAGCAAATTCACGAGCATCCTAGAAAATAGAAGGCCAATAATAAACCGATTTAACTTTTGCTGTTGTCCTCTGCCCACCAAAATACCCTCCATAGGGTGTTGAATGACAATGCTGAAGAATGATTTGAACCTCTCTTCCGAAACACAATGCCTCATCACTTGAACATTGTTTATAAAGAAAGGGTTCATCCAAAAAATAAGACTTGAAATGATGAAAGAATTTCTTAAGTTGTTGACCCTTCCAATCTAGTGGAGTCCTCCCACTCACTAAATAGTTCACAAAATCAGCATACCATGGAATTGAAACTTGCCTCACCACCAAGAGTTGCTCATCTGGAAATGTCTCTTTAATTGGCAGCTCAAAATCATCCATCTTATCATCTTCAAGTCTAGAAAGATGACCAGCTACTTGATTCTCCATTTCTTTTCTATCACGAATTTCCAAATAAAATTCTTGAAGAAGCATCACCCAAAGAATGAGTCTTGGTTTGGCATCCTTCTTTGCAATGAGATACTTGATGGCGGATTGGTTCGTGTACACCACAACCTTAGTTCCAACAAGGTATGTTCTAAAATTATCAAAAGAAAATACCATAGCCAAAAGTTCTTTCTCAGTGGTAGTGTAGTTCAGTTGACCATCGACCAATGTCTTGCTTGCATAATAGATGGAATGAAACACCTTCTCTTGTCTTTGGCCAAGTACATCTCCTACAGCAAAATCACTAACATCGCACATAAGCTCAAAAGTAATGGACTAATCAGGCGCCACAATAATAGGTGTGGATACAAAGTCTTTCTTCAAAGTTACAAAGGCCTCTTGACACTCATTAGTAAACTCAAAAGCTCAACTTTTCTCAAGTAAAGAACAAAGAGGCTTAGAGATTTTTGAGAAATATCTGATAAACCTCCTATAGAATCCAGCATGCCCCAAGAAACTTCTAATTCCCTTGACTGAAGTAGGTGGTGACAACTTCTCAATGACTTCAATCTTGGCTCTATCTACCTCAATGCCTTTGTTAGAAATTCGATGACCCAAAACAATGCCTTCTTGCACCATAAAATGGCACTTTTCCCAATTAAGCACCAAGTTTGTTTCTTCACATCTCTCTAACATTTTCTCTAGATTAGCTGAACAAGCAACAAAAGATTCACCAAACACCGAAAAATCATTCATAAACACTTCAAGAGTTTTCTCCACCATATCTAAAAAAATAGCCATCATGCAACGTTGAAATGTAGCGGGTACATTACATAACCCAAAGGGCATCCTCCTGAAAGTAAATGTCCCATATGGGCAAGTAAACGTAGTTTTTCCTTGATCTTCAGGAGCAATAGAAATTTGATTGTAGCCTGAATACCCATCCAAAAAGCAATAATACTCCTTCCCCGCTAGTCTATCAACCATTTGATTAATAAAAGGCAGCAGGAAATGATCTTTTCTTGTTGCTTTATTTAGCTTCTGATATTCCATACAAACACGCCAACCCATAACCGTCCTTGTGGGAATCAACTCATTGTTATCATTAGCAACCACAGTGACTCCCCCTTTCTTGGGAACACATTGAACCAGGCTGACCCACGAACTATCTGAGATTGGGTAAATAATACCAGCATCAAGCCACTTAATCACCTCCCTTTTTACCACTTCCTTCATAATGGGATTAAGCCTTCGTTGTTGTTCAACAGAATTGCTATAGGAATCCTCCAGCAACATCTTATGCATACAAAGTGAGGCACTTATACCCTTTATATCAACCATAGTCTAACCAATAGTCTTCTTGTATTTCTTCAACACATCAAGCAGCATATTCTCTTTCTCAACCCCCAAAAATGTAGAAATAATCAGCTGTAAAGTCTCTTCACAACCCAAATAAGCATACTTCAAATGACTAGGCAAAGGCTTCAATTCCAACTTTGGTGATTCTTGAATAGATGGCTTGGAAGGCTTGAAATTTCTTTCCGATAACTCTAAGGACTCAAAATTCCTTCCAACTTTAGTAAAAGACTACTTGGATTCTACCCATGTAACTTGGGTTTCTTCCTCTTCTCTCATTTCTTCTAGCTCTTCAAGTGAAATCACTCCCAATCCATCTTTACAAGTTTCTTCTATCAATTTTTTAGCCACAATAGTATCAATCACACTCAAAGAAGAGCATTCCTCAATCTCATCCAAAAACTTGATAGAATTGAACACATTAAAGGTCACTTGTTGGTCATTCACTCTCATAGTGAGCTCTCCTTTTTGAAAATCAATCAGAGTCTTTTCGGTGGCACACGAAGTGCAAGGCCGAGTATGGCAAGAGGCTGGGAACGGTGTTGAGCATGTGGAGTGCAGGCTGTTAGGGTGAGACCCTCCTAGGATGCTGGAGACATCCCCTCGGTGAAGACCGCGAACCCAAGGCCTGGTAAAGCACCTGGGACGGCATGGCCGCTATATGTTTAGTCTGTTGGCTATTTTGTTATATGTTGTTGATAGATATGCATATGTTATTTGTTTTGTGTTGAGTTTTCTTGCTGGGCTTCAGCTCATGGGTGCTCTATGGTGCAGGGAAAGGGAAAGGAAAAGGTCAACCAACCATGAGTACGGAGAGCGTGGAGCGATGGGTACATGTTTAGCCTGCTTGGCCGCCACGGCTAGGGTTATTTTGGGAAAATGAAATGTATTGTATTAGTTGTTTTGTCGCCTAAGTCGACCACGTGTACATTTTGATCTGTAATATATTTTCTAAACAGAATCTTGGGATCCCAACTGTAAAACTTTTGGAGATTTCAATGAATAACCAAATGTTTTCAATTTAATGAATTTGGAACGGGTTTTATCACTATTTAGTCACACTTTTAACCTAAAACCTCGATTAGCGAGTTAATGGCACGTTTTAAACTCACTTAGTAATGTCTCTAAGGAAGTAGGGCGTTACATTCAATGTAGTCACCGAGTCGGGAGGAAGGGTGTTGAGCCAAGCTCTAGCTCGATCCCTCAAAGAGAAAGGGAACAATTTCAACCTCAGGGCCTCTTCACTCACTCCTTGTAGCTTGAAAGAATCACTCAACTCCAAAAATGAACGAAGATGAAGATGAGGATCCTCAGTAGGCAGCCCACTAAATTGACCCACTATCTGGAACATTTGGAACAATCACAAGCTTCAACTCGAATTGGGGTGCTTGAAATTCAGGCCTAACAATGGCCGGATTGAGCTCATTGAACATGGTGGCAACATACTCCCTTATGGATCTCTCTCTATCATCAGCCATAGCAATCGTGTTAGCAATATTATTAGCACCCTCAACTCCTTCAACCTCTTCAGCCATATTAAGGTGATTTTGAGCTTGTTCTTCCCTTAGTCTTCTTCTAAATGTATGTTCAATCTCGGGGTCAATAGGAGCTAGTTCAATGTCTTCTTGCTCGTTCATAAAATAGATCACCTGAGAAAACACCGGAACAAGAAAACAAGGTTAGAAAAACAAAGAAAAATAAATTTCAAGTAATTTATATTACACAAATTTATAATTCCAATCCCCGACAACATTGCCGAAAACAAGATGTGAAAATTTAATTGATTTAAATACGCAAGTGTCCGCAATGACACAAGTAATATAGTGATAAGTGAATCGTCTCCAAAGGGATTGAAAAATAGAAAAATAGGCAAAACAATTACTAAACAACTTAAATGTATTAACAATTAAATGGGTGTTTTGTAAGCTAAGCGAAATATTAAAAGATGAAAATTGTAACGCCCTGGATAACCAAGATTGTTACACTGTGTATTTATAAAGGTGAAAGACTTGCTAATCAAGTCATTTAGTTGAAAATGTGTCACTAAAACAATTATTGAACTAGGGTTAAAAAGATTTTGGTCATAAAAGATAAATTTCATTTAAATAAGCGTTTGATACACGGGATCCCAAAAATAGGGTAAAATAACAGTTTACAAAATTTCCAAAGGTTATGTACAACCACAAGCCACTCTAATGGCAAAATAGGCATTTTAGGGTCTCAAGTCCCTGTATCAACCCTCGACTATGGCAGATGAGCAACCGACTATGTACATTCTACCCCCAGAGCTCTCCAAATCAGGGTTGGTCCAGCTTACCCTTGCCTTTACCTGTACCACGTAGCACCCGTGAGGCAAGGCCCAACAAGAAAACCATAAACAGAACATAACCAATAACTATAGTAATTTTTTTTTATAAATCATTAATCAAATACTCAGTAGACCACATCGTTCACATAATCAGTGATATCAATCAACTAACCAACAATCTATCATCCAGATAATTAACAGGCCACAATCATCAAATTAACAACAGTAAACATATCATACAATATCCAGGGTCGACGCCCTTAGGCTGCACCATCTGCTTATCCCACTGACTCTGGCTCACTTAGGCTGAGCTCAATGATTATATAATTAACCTCAGCTACTAGTGGTTGAGCTGCGTCCTGCGCGAAAATATTAATTCCGACACTCATAGGCCGTTTACTTCATGCTCACATGGCATAATACAATCATACAACACTGCATACAAGTATAGGGAACTCTTAGTTCCAACATAGCCACACAATTGGATGCATTTTTCTTACCTTTGATTCCTAGTGGAGAAGGTGAACTGGTTCCGAGCACGATCCCTAGCCTCGAGCCTCAGCGAAAAACCTAGGCACAAGATTCATTGCTATCTATCAACTTCCAATTAGAAATAAAATACCCAGGGAACAAAACTAGCCTCTGGGATCCCAAATTCTACTAAACCGGATAATAGAAATTGTCCCGAGCCCCTAGGTTCGAACCCCCGAGCCCTAACAATACCTAGAACTCCTCTAGGCTTAAAACTCCTAGGAGGGTCGTGACTTGGAACAGCAAGTTGCGACTTGCCTCAACTTAGAGAGCAAGCTCTCATGATGAAGGGGAGGTAGGTCGAGACTTGGCCAAGCAAGTCACGGTGCACCCCCAAGTCTGAGAGCTCCTAGGCCAGAAAGGCCACGTGCGCCGCGATGCCCCCAGGCTGGGTCGCGCCGCTCCCTGCGAACCCAGAGAAATCCTGGGTTATCTCCTCCTTCTCCCAGCCAAGAACATTTAACTTTGCCGAGAAATTTTCCCAAATTCAAACATCAGTCAAGCTTCAAATTCTAGAATAAACTACCTATTTTAAATCCCAAAACCCTCAGCAATTACACAATAATCTACACTCTCAATTCAGCAAGAATTCCTCCCCCAAAAACTCAGAATTAAGTCTATACTCAAACTCCAAAATACTCAGCTCAACCTTACATAACTAACCAATTTTTATCAAATATTCACACCTAGAAGTTCAGCAAAACTCAAAGATGAAACTGAAGCTCTTACCTCAAATTTAGCTAACTTCTCCTTTGAATTTCCAGCTCCAATACACAACTGAATTCTCCTTCACTTTCTGTCTAAATCTCCCAAACTTCAAGCCTCATCAACAGCCAAGAAAATAAACCCCAAGGGTGAGAGGGAGAAGAGAAATCGTGAGGGAGAGAGAGAGCAAGCTTTCAGTTTTTTTCCTCCTTCCTTTTCTTAATTCTTCTATACTCTTTTGCCTTATTCTAACATATAGGCTGAACATACCCTTGACTTAGGAAATGACCATTATGCCCTCCCAAACAAAATAACCCTTTAGCTTATTCTAGGGGTAGAATGGTCATTTATTCCCAATTTCGTACAAATTCCTCAAATGTTCCTAATATTTACCACTTAAATCCCATCATCAAATTAATCACCAACTATTTACCCAATGTCTAATAATCTCCAATATATTTCCTTAATTCCCGAAAATATCCCTAGTCTCCCCCAAGCCGGGTATAAATCCATTGTGTGACTATTTCGCCATACCGCTGACTAGGACCGTCTCTAGCCATGTGCTGCAAATATATCCATATAATAATGTTGTCTCAACAATCTATTACAAATAATAAAATTTATGCCCTCAACGAGCCAAAATTACAAATATGCCCCTATAATCTAAACATGGCCCACAAGCATATTAATACTCATAAACTTGCATTTCACATATCCATATAATCATGCATTAAATCATTTAAATCACACATAAACCAATTATGCCCTCCCAACATTCTAATCAAGGCCCTTAAGCCTTATTAGTGTTTTTGGGTCGTTACAACTATCCCCTCATACTGAAAATTTCGTCCTCAAAATTTACCTGAATAACTCGGGATATTGATCCTGCATCGCTGACTCAAGCTCCTAGGTTGCCTCCTTGACCCTGCTATTCCTCCACAACACTTCAACCAGAGGAATTGTCTTGTTTCGTAGAACCTTATCTTTCTGATCTAAGATCTGAACCAGTCACTCTTCATAGGACAAATCCGTCTGCAATTCCAAGTCTTCATACTTCAACACATGTGTCGAATCTGAGACGTACTTCTGAAGCATAGAAACATGGAATATGCCATGAACTCCCGACAACGACGGTGGAAAAGCTAACTTGTAAGCCACCTGTCCGATCCTCTCCAGAATCTCAAAAGGTCTAATGAATTGAGGGCTCAGCTTGCCCTTCTCCCCAAACCTCCTCACCCCTCGCAGAAACATGTGGTCCCCAACTTGGAACTCCACGTCCCTACGCTTAGGATCAGCGTAGCTTTTCTGTCTGCTCTGTGAAGCAATCATTCCAGCTCGAATCTTCTCAATAGCTTCATTCATCTTCTGAACCATGTCTGGTCCCAGATACCTTCTCTCACCCATCTCATCCCAATGAATGGGCCTCGTCCCATATAACATCTCATATGGAGCCACTCCAATCGTTGATTGAAAACTGTTGTTATATGAGAACTTAATCAATGGAAGATACTTACTCCAAGATCCCTCAAAATCGATCACACATGCCTTAAGCATATCTTCCAACACCTGAATCGTCCTCTCAGTCTGTCCATCAATATGAGGATGAAAGACTGTGCTGAACTTCAACTGAGTCCCCATAGCCTTCTATAAACTAACCCAAAACTTGGAGGTAAAGATAGGATCCCATTATGACACTATAGACTTAGGAGCCCTGTGGAGACGTACGATCTCCCTCACATACAACTCTGCATACTGATCCACCGTATAAGTCGTCTTCACTGGAAGAAAATGAGTTGAATTGCTGTATTTGTCCACTATCACCCACACCGAGTCTTGAAGCCCCACTGTCCTGGGTAAACCTCCCACAAAGTCCATTGTAACATCCTCCCATTTCCACTCAGGAATACCCAAAGGCTGAAGCAACCCCGCTGGTCGCTGATATTTAGCTTTCACCTGCTGACAGGTCAAACACCTGGCCATGTACTCTACCACATCCTTCTTCATCTCGGGCCACCAATACAACGTCCATAGATCCTGATACATCTTCATGGTACCCGGATGAAGTGAGTATGGCATAGTATGAGATTCATCTAATATCTCCCATCTGATTCCCACATCAGTCGGAACACAAATCCAACCCTGATACTGCGGCAAACCAACCTCAGAAATAGAATAATCCTTAACTACTCTTGCTAAAACATTCTCTCTAACCTCCTGTAACTATGAATCCACCAGTTGACCTTCCTTAATCTGCTCCAGTAGGGTTGATTGCAAAGTAATGTTGGCCAACCTGCCTACTACCAATTTTATCCTTGCTCTGGACATCTCATCAGCCAACTCTCTCGAAATCTGAGTGGAACTAAATAACTGACCCTGGCCTCTCCGGCTCGATGCATCCGCCACTACGTTGGCTTTCCCTGGGTGGTAAAGAATTTCATGGTCATAGTCCTTTACCAACTCCAACCAACGCCTCTGCCTCATGTTCAGGTCCTTCTGGGTGAAGAAATACTTCAAACTCTTGTGATCGGTGTATATCTTTCACTTTTCCCCATACAGATAATGCCGCCAAACCTTCAGTGTGAATACCACCGCTGCCAATTCTAGGTCATGGGTAGGATACCACTGCTCATACTCCTCCAGCTGTCGTGATGCATAAGCTATAACCTTCCCGTTCTGCATCAACACACAGCTCAAACCCAACCTCGACGCATCACAATATACCACAAAATTTCCCTCCTTCGAAGGAAGACTCAACACAGGTGCAGTAATAAGTTGTCGCTTCAATTCTTGAAAATTGTTCTCACACTTGTCTGACCAGACGGACTTCAAATTCTTCCATGTCAATTCTGTCATCGGTGCAGCAATATTTGAGAACCCTTCCACAAACCGTCTATAGTAACCTACTAACCTGAGGAAACTCCGAACCTCTGAGGCTTTCCTTTGCCTCAACCAATATCTCACTGCCTCCACCTTAGATTGATCCACCTTAATCCCATCTTCACCAACTATGTGTCCAAGGAATGTGACTTCTGGTAACAAAAACTCACACTTCTTAAACTTGGCGTACAACCAATGTTCTCTTAACCTCTACAAGAACTGTTGAAGATGTTGCTCGTGCTCTGCCTCTGAATTGGATTATAGTAAAATGTCTTTGATGAAGACAATCATGAACTAATCTAAAAAGTCCTTGAACACCCTTTTCATTAAGTCCATGAAGGCTGCTGGGGCATTGGTCAAACCAAATGACATGACCAAAAACTCATAGTGCCTGTACCTCGTTCGGAAGGTCGTCTTCAGTATATCCTCGTCCTTGATCCTCAGATGGTGATAACCATATCGAAGATCAATTTTCGAGAATACCGTATTTCCCTGCAGCTGATCAAACAAGTCGTCAATCCTTGGCAGAGGGTACTTATTCTTTATAGTCAACTTGTTCAACTCTCTGTAGTTTATACACATCCTCAGAGTCCCCTCCTTCTTCTTCAAAAACAAAACTGGAGCACCCCATGGCAAGAAGCTAGGCCTGATAAACCCTAAATCCAGAATTTCCGGCAGCTGTATCTTCAATTCTTTTAGTTCTGGTGGTGCCATTCTATAAGGTGCCCCCGACACTGGCTCTGTCCCCAGTGCCAACTCAATGACGAACTGAATCTCCCTGTGTGGCGGCAACCTTGGTAAATCCACAGGGAATACATCCAAGAATTCACAAACCAATTTAGTCTCTCCCGACCCTATTGGAAAAACCTTGATGGTATCCACCACACTAGCCAGAAATCCTATACATCCTCCTCATAACCATAAAAACAAAGGGTTCCTCTCCATCCATTTAGAAGGTCACCATCTTCTTCCTACAATCAATAGTAGCTTCGTATCTAACCAGCCAATCCATCCCCAAAATCATTTCAAAATCCTCCATACCTAACTCAATCAAGTCTACTGATAGCTCTCTACCATCAACCATCACTGGCAGTGCTCTAATCCACCTCCTAAAAACTACCAGTTCCCCTGTAGGCAATATAGTCCCAAACCCCGCAGTATAGTACTCATTAGGTCTACACAATCTATCAATTACCATACTAGAAAAAAATGAATGTGTAGCACCAGAGTCAATCGACACAGCAAAAGGAGAGCCAGCGCTAGAAAGTTCACCTGTCACCACCGAGGGACTAGCCTCAGCCTCTACCTGTGTCTAGGTGAACACTTAGGATGGAGTCAAGCTGTCCACCTTCCCTGCTTCCCCTTTCTTCACTGTTTGGCAGTCCTTCTTTAGGTGTCCCACCACCCTACACACATAACAGGCCTTGGCCCGACATTTGCCCGAATGGCGCCTTCTGCACCTCGTGCACTCTGGATAACTCCTCCATGTGTCACCGCCTCCCTGACGGCCACCTTGAACACCTCGACCCCTCCTATCAGGACCAGCAATGGTCGAAGTGTCAGGGGTCTTCCTCTTCAAATCAATGGGGCCTCTACCCCTACCAGACCCAGAATATGGAGGCACCTCCCTATGGACCTCTCACCTCGCAACATTCTCCCTCTAGATCTTGTTCTCCACTTCCTCAGCGGTAAGAGCCTTCTCAACATCCTGGGCATAAGTCATCCCCCAGGTACAATTGTAATTCTCACCTCTCGGGATATCATAGAATTAAGCCCTCTAATAAATCTGTCATGCCTAGCTGCATCAGTAGGCACAAGATCTGGTGCGAACTTCGCAAGTCTATCAAACTTTAGGGCATATTCTGTAACTATCATGTTGCCCTGTATCAATCCCACAAATTCTTTCACCTTTGCTGCCCTGATGGCAACATTGTTATACTTCTTGATGAGGACACCAAGACTAACGATCCAAGTCTAGTTCCAGTTGGTCTAGTGACGAGGGCGCGAGCCAAAAGACTCAGTTTAGGAGCTTGATGAGTCTTATTGTATTTTGTCATCTTTTATTTTTTATTTAGTCTTTGTTTACTTTGTGAAAAGTCAAACACTTGATTTGTGTGAGTCCAAGAGTCCTTTTGTCTTTAATTTCGGTTTTCATTAGGAAGACAAAAGGCTTGTTTTTTTAAATTTCGGTTTTGCTTTAGGAAGACAAAGGGGCTTGTCTTGATGTAATTTTCGCCTATATTAGGCCTTGAAAACATTTGGAAAAATCAGATTACTTTGAATGAAAAATTGTGAGTTTATTTCTTCTTGAGTTCTTGAAGAAACTTTTGAACTTATCAAGGGGTTCCTTGTGGCGTTCATCCTGACTTATCAAACGGATTCCATCCCCGTTTGTGGCGTCTTCCTCATACCAAGGTTCGTGCTTGGCTAAGCATTGGGTCGCGGTTCTTCATCCCCAAATTTCGTGTGTTCTTGGTGGTTGTGCCATATTTGGTGTCGGGTTTCATCACAGTGTTGGTGTGGTTCCTATCACTTCTGACTAAACAAATCATTGAATCCCAACACAAAGTAGTAACATCTCTGGTCTATGATGCCACTTCCCACCAAATGCGGGCATCCTCTCTCAGCATATATGTGGCACAGGTCACCCTATCATGACCCTCTACCCTCATGAAGTCCAAGATAGTGGTAATCATACTCATCCACTGTTCGACCTTTAGTGGATTTGGTCCCCCCTCAAAAGTTGGAGGATGATGTCTCCTTAACGGCTCATACAACAGTTTCCACCTATTCCCAACCTCCACTGGTTGTACAAATGGTGCCAGTGCAGGTGGCACAATGGATGTAGCACTCCCTGACGGAGTCTGTTGTCTAAGAAGATGAATCTACTCATCCTTGCTCTGAAGTCAGGCTTGCATGTCTGCCATAATCTGCTGCAAGTTCTCAGGGACTGCCAGAGGGTTCTGGCCCTGGTCATCATCTCTAGCCTCAGACCTAGTGCCGGCTAGTCGTATATATCATCTTGGATGCATAGCTATCCAAGTTAATCTGCAATCAATGACTCGGCAGTCAGACTATGATGACAGGGTAACAATCTTTCCATGCATCACCATTGAAACGCAACCAATCATAAACAGTCAAAATATAACAGTTCATCCAAATATTTATCCACATGCACAGCAATGCTAATAAGCATGCCTTAATATCATCACACAGAAGTCAAGGGCGAGGCCATATTAGTATCTCATGCTCCCTATTAATCAAACAAATACCAGCATTCATATTTCTTTCTAATCACTTAAGCATACAAACATGAATACACAATTACCAAACCCTGATTCGAGCTTGTCTTTAGTGGCGAATGTACATGTCCAGTCAATCTTCAGGAACCCTTAAACCTAGACCGCTCTGATACCAAGTTGTAACGCCCTGGATAACCAAGACCGTTACACTATGTCTTTATAATGGTGCAAGACTTGCTAATCATGTCATTTAGTTGAAAATGTGTCACTAAAACAATTATTGAACTAGGGTTAAAAGATTTTGTTCATAAAAGATAAATTTCATTTAAATAAGCGTTTGATACACGGGATACCAAATATAGGGTTAAATAACAATTTACAAAATTTCCAAAGGTTATGTACAACCACAAGCCACTCCAATGGCAAAATAGGAATTTTAGGGTCTCTTGTCCCTGTATCAACCCTCAACCGTGGCGGCCGAGCAGCTGACTATGTACATTCTGCCCCTAGAGCTCTCCAAATTAGGGTGGGTCCAGCTTACCCTTCCCTTTACCTACACCACGTAGCACCCGTGAGCCAAGGCCCAACAAGAAAACCATAAACAGAACATAACCAATAACAGTAGTCAAACAATTTATAAATCATTAATCAAATACTCAGCATACCACATCGTTCACATAATCAGTGAAATCAATCAACAAACCAACAATCTATAATTAAGATAATTAACAGGCCACAATCATCAGATTAACAATAGTAAACATATCATATAATGTAGAGTCCAAGAACTTTACTTAGCTAATTGTTTAGTAGTATTATAGTATGTATAGTATTATCTTTGTAACTGTGGATTTTTGGTTCAGACCGGGAATTATTTGGACACTCATAGTAGTACTTGTAGATTTTCTAAGTTTAACCTATAGTTTAAGAATATTAATTTTAACCTAAGGTTGATTAATATGACTGATATTAAGGATTATATTTATTGTACTATAAGGTTAAGATATCAACCAATAGGATTTTAAGCACATGTTATGAATGGTGATTAAGGATTAAGTATTTTTGAGGATTAAATTTAATAAGGAGTAAAGTTTGAATGTTATAGGATCAGTCAGCAGCTTTGAATACGTTGAGGGCTTAGTCAAGGCTGTTTACTCCATTCAAACTTAGCTAAAATTGTGTAATTTCGTGTTTAAATATTCAGCGTGTGCCGATATATCGCAGCTATAGGGGGCGATATGTCGCAGTACGTAGATACGGAAAACACGAAACAATGCACGGTCGCCTCGGGCATACTGGCCCAGGCGATATATCGCCTGCAGGGGGCGATATATCGCCTCCTTCAGCATATGTTCAAACGTTTTTGAATTCTTTTCCTTTCAGCCATTCAAACTCCTTCATAAGTCCAGCATCTTTTGAACGAGTCTTCAGCCTCTGCTGAACGATTATTCAAATTATTTTCACCTAAAAAGCCATTATTTTTATTCAAGTAAAATCAAGATACTTTCATTCCCAAACTCTATAAATAGGACCTAGTACCCAGCCATTATTCACCTTTTGCTCTAAGTTCAGAAGCTGCTAGTGTTAAGTGAGTGTGAGAGTGTAAACACCTGGTTTGGGAAAATCATAAGCTTAAACACCATAAGCTTATCAAACACTTTGGGAAGTGAGGTTCTATAGTATTTCGGTTGTGGTTAGATTGGTCTTGCAAGTCTTTGAGGTAAACCCGAAACTCTATTTCATTTGTTTCATGTTATTTTCTTTCTCAAAGCCTTCTACTCAGTCCCCTAACCTCATTCTTATTTTGGTTAGGGAATCCAAGTTCTTAAGCACATAAGTTTCGGTAAGCATATTTCTCAATGGTTTAGTCTTCCTATTCATTTTCATTTCTTCTTCTTAATAAGACTCACTCTTTCTCATATGGTTTTAGGAGTGTTCCAAAAGTCCCAACTCAGTCCATCATATCCCGGTAACTTTGGTAAGGAAAATAGGATAGAATATATATGTTCATTGCTTATGTTATCTTATGTGTTATGTTATGAAATATGATATGTTATGAATATGTTATGAATGTGTATGTTTGTAGGCTTGGGCTTATGCCCTATTTGACTAACAAGACCCCAAAAAGATTATGGGCATATGCCTACTTAGCTAGTAGGACCCCACTAATCTCATGGGCATAAGCTTGTTTAGTCTATGGGACCCCAAGTAATAATGGCCATTATAATAAGTGTATGTATTAAGTGTTATGATATGTCTTTACGTTTATTATGAAATTTATGTGTATGACTATGTGTTAGATTTTCCTTGCTGGGCATTAGGCTCATTCCTTTTTGTTTTATGTGCAGGAAAATAACTTTAGAGGCGGTAAGATTCGTGACGCTTAGAGGATGTGTATCGATGGTGAATGGAGTCAAGGGGCCGAGCGTTATTCGATTCGAGGATGTAGTCTCATTTTACCTTTTTATGGTTTTATATGTATTTTCCGCATTTCTTATGTAATTCTTTTCATTTAAATCATGTTTTTGTTTTTAAAGACAATGGGATCCCATATCCTTCTTAGTATTCTATTTTGTAAGAAACTCTTATTTTTAACAAGTTACTCAGTAAAATTATGGCATTTCCGCAAAAATGTAAGTTTTATGTATAGTTTCGTTAATGGTCCAAATAGTCTAGATTAGTGGGTCATTACATATAATATCTAGGGTCAACGCCCTTAAGCCGCACCCTTTGCTTATCCCATTAACTCCGGCTCACTTAGGCTGAGCTCAGTGATTATATAATTAGCCTCAGCTACCAGTGGTCGAGCCGCATCCTGTGAGCAAATATTAATTATGATACTCTTAGGCCTTTCAATTCATGCTCACATGGCATAATACCATCATAAAACACTGCATACAAGTATAGGGAGCTCTTAGTTCCAACATAGCCACACAACCGGGTGCAGTTTTCTTACCTTTGATTCCGAGTGGAGAAGGTGAACTGGTTCCGAGCACGATCCCTAGCCTCGAGCCTCAGCGAAAAACCTAGGCACAAGATTCATTGCTATCAATCAACTTCCAATTAGAAATAAAATACCCAGGGAACAAAACTAGCCTCTGGGATCCAAATTTCTACTAAACAGAATAATAGAAATTGTCCTGAGCCCCTAGGTTCGAACCCCCGAGCCCTAACAATACTTAGAACTCCTCTAGGCTTAAAACTCCTAGGAGGGTCGCAACTTGGCTCAACAAGTTGCGACTTGCCCCAACTTAGAGAGCAAGCTCTCATGACGAAGGGGAGGTAGGTCGAGACTTGGCCAAGCAAGTCACGGTGCGCCCCCAAGTCAGAGAGCTCCTAGGCCAGAAGGGCCACATGCGCCGCGATGCCCCCAGGCTGGGTCGCGCCGCTCCCTGCGAATCCAGAGAAATCCTGGGTTATCTCCTCATTCTCCCAGCCAAGAACATTTAACTTTGCCGAGAAATTTTCCCAAATTCAAACATCAGTCAAGCTTCAAATTCTAGAATAAACTACCTATTTTAAATCCCAAAACCCTCAGCAATTACACAATAATCTACACTCTCAATTCAGCAAGAATTCCTCCCTCAAAAACTCAGAATTAAGCCTATACTCAAACTCCAAAATACTCAGCTCAACCTTACATAACTAACCAATTTTTTATCAAATATTCACACCTAGAAGTTCAGCAAAACTCAAAGATGAAACTGAAGCTCTTACCTCAAATTTAGCTGACTTCTCCTCTGAATTTCAAGCTCCAATACACAGCTGAATTCTCCTTCACTTTCTGTCTAAATCTCCCAAACTTCAAGCCTCATCAACAGCCAAGAAAATAAACCCCAAGGGTGAGAGGGAGAAGAGAAATCGTGAGGGAGAGAGAGAGAGAGAGAGAGAGCAAGCTTTCTGTTTTTTTCCTCCTTCCTTTTCTTAATTCTTCTATACTCTTTTGCCTTATTCTAACATATAGGCTAAACATACCCTTGACTTAGGAAATGACCATTATGCCCTCCCAAACAAAATAACCCTTTAGCTTATTCTAGGGGTAGAATGGTCATTTATTCCCAATTTCGTACAAATTCCTCAAATGTTCCTAATATTTACCACTTAAATCCCATCATCAAATTAATCACCAACTATTTACCCAATGTCTAATAATCTCCAATATATTTCCTTAATTCCCGAAAATATCCCTAGTCCCCCCCAAGCCGGGTATAAATCCATGCTGTGACTATTTCGCCATACCGCTGACTAGGATCGTCTCTAGCCATGTGCTGCAAATATATCCATATAATAATGTTGTCTCAACAATCTATCACAAATAATCACATTTATGCCCTCAATGGGCCAAAATTACAAATATGCCCCTATAATCTATAATACTTATAAACATGCATTTCACATATCCATATAATCATATAAGCATGCTTATCACATAATCATGCATTAAATCATTTAAATCACACATAAACCAATTATGCCCTCCCGGCATACTAATCAAGGCCCTTAAGCCTTGTTAGTGATTTTTGGTCTTTAGAAAAATACTGAAAATAAAACTGAACTAAACATTAGAAAGAAATACGTCGATTGTAAAATGGACTTGAATTATTAAATCCCCATATGCCAATTATACTGAACAAATTGTAGCAGCAATATTTTAGCAAAACTCCCAGGTTAATAAGAGTTCAATAAAAACTCATAAAACTTTCCCAAATTCTATGATATTGATTCTTTTACCTAATTAAACATATTCCTATGCTAAATCAGATGAAAGATTACAAATTCAAGGATCAATTCTCAAAAGTTACACATGGAAAATAACACATCCATATGTTACTTACTAACATAACCTAACACAGATTATGAACTTGTGTCATCCTAGTTCTCCCGATTATATTTAATCCTTCCAGCATCAAACATAATTAAACATCTTGCCATTGCTTGCCAAACAACAACAAGAAGTTAACAATAAGCACACTTGAATGAGCAAGAGAGATTTCACTAAAAGAAGATGCAAGAAATTACTACACTATTACATAGGGTTCATCAACAATTCAAGCCACACAAGAATTAGTTCATGGCTTATTTAAAGATCATTAATCTAAGTTCTATACTGCCCATAAGCATTAGAGTTGGAATTAAAATAGAAAATATAAGATGAAATTTAGAAACAAGGGAAAGAGCAAATCCAATTGATGATGAATCTTCTTTCTGTGTTCTCCTCTTCTTCCTTCTTGTTTCTCTGGTTTCCTTCCTCTAGCTTTTTCTCTCCTTTCCAAAAAAATGGTAGACTCCCCCTCTTTGTGCGGCTGGCTTCTTCTTTGTACCTCTAGGTTTCCTAATTTAGTCATCTAAGTACAAAATTTCCCCTCCTTTTGATTCATACATGGGTTTCTTTCCTTCTTTTCTTTGACATTTGCTTCCAAATTGACTCATGCCCTCTGTACTTGCCACCTCAGCCACTAATCCAGCCCACCTTTTGAATTTCCAAGCACGCATGAATTTCCAAGAGCAACTTGATCAAAATGTTTAAGCAAAATCTGTTTCGCTATAGCAAACCTGCTATTTCAGTAATCAAAATTTAGCTTAGATAGTTTCACTATTTTAGTTTAATTCTTTGTACAAATATATATCCATGAAACTATTGTTTTCAACCCATTAGCTATTAAAAACTACAAAAAAACAACTAAACTAACTAAAATCATAAAAACACAAAAGTTTGTTACAAATAATAGCTAATAATAAAGTAACATCACCGCCGAATTTTCCACATTTATAAGTTCAAAAGAACAAGAAATAACTCTTTACTCAAGAGTTAACACACATCGAGAGGAAATATCACTTGATCCGAGAGATAGTCAACATAGTAGATGTTGCTATCTTGAAGATTGCCTCCAAAGATAATCTTGTAGATCCGTTCACAAAGACATTATCCATTAAATCTTTTCAGGGTCATGTAAGAAGCATGGGGTTAAGAGAAATGCCTCATTTGCTTTAGGGTAAGTGGGAGATTGTTGGGAATTGTGCCCTAAAAGCAATCGTAGGAGACAATGGTTTTAATGAAATAAATAAATAAATTGAATTATTGTATATATGTAGCTTATGTACTATATTATTTTCCAATAATATTAAGTAAATATCAGAAAATTCCCAAGTTCATCTATGTGGTCTCAATCTCATATTGGTATAAGAGGATCGAGATTGAGATAATGAACTTAAATAATTCACAGTAAAATAAAGTTATGGAATCTTTAAATTAGTTATTGCTAGTATGGTCCACTAGTATTATGAATACATGTGACCTAGATTCGGATTACTAGTGTGGTAGGACACTTTAGTGGAGGTACTTTGCATGCTGAGAGTATGTAGAACTGGACCAAATGTGATTTAATAATACTTGTTTAAATACCGTTTCGTAGTATTATAAAACACATCAACTGATGATGATATACACACTGATCTTAATCCTGAAGTTACTATGAACTCCTATATATGTTACTTAATCCTTTGATTCATGCATTACGGTTTGTCAGAATGATCAGGCTAAGAACAATTGTTTTGGGGACTCAATGATGTATATGGTTGGGGACATAGTTTAACATATATTGAATCTATCCCTTCTTATAGATTGAATGATGATTCCCTTTTGGGTTGGCTTTTGGAACTGAAAAGGTTATTGAAGTCAAATTCATAATCAGATTATGAATTAACCTTCACTAGTAAAGTCAATGGTACACTAGGAATAGAGATATAATTAAAAGGGCAAAACTGTAATTTTATACCCATTTAATTATGAATAATCAATAGAGGATTAATTTGTATGTAATGATTATATCAGTGGGCACTTTGTGATTACAGTAAAGTACTCAGTAATTATATGTCTTTAATTCTCAAGAGTTCAGTCTCATATTTATAGTGGAATAATCATGAGATTAATAAATACGATTATTGAATCAAAGAGTTTTGGTTAATAATCTTTTATTTATTGGAGCTTGGAATTATTGGCCCATAGGTCCCCGGGGTAACTCTATCAACACTAATCAAGGTAAGAGTTGATACAAGGGTTAAACTATGAATTGACTATTTGAGAGAATATTTATTCTTCAAGATAATTGTGCAATTATGTGATAATTGAAGTTGCATAATTTATTATTGCATTTGTGAAATTTCAAAATTGTGTAGAAATAAAAAGAATTGATTTTAATAAATTATTTTATTTAAGTGTGAATAAATAAATATGGATAGTCAAAATTGGTTTTGATTATCATATTCATTTAATTAATAATAAGATGATAATGAAAATTTAAATTTTGAAATTTGAAATTTGAAATTTAAGTTGTTATCTTTTTCCTTAAAAAGATGATACCTTATTTGAATATCTAATTAGTAATTGATTAAAAGTAAAAACAAATGAAAAATCAAAATCTCATTTTTCAGGGATAGTCCACCCGCATAGGGCTTGGACTGCTCTATGCGTGTGGCACATCAGCTGTTATCTGATATTGGTTTTTCATTTTTATTTTTTAATTAATTAATTAAACTTTTTAGAAGAGGTTTTAAAATGGTATGCTAGATATTTGACTATCATCATTATTATTATAAAATGTGATTGATTTTTCTTCAATATTATTTTTAAGGTAATAATGTCTATATATTCTATTTTTGATAGAAAATGGAAAGAACAAGTTTTGACAAATTTTATAGAGAGAAGAAAATCTATCATCTTTGTCACAAAAAGAAAAACATATTCTCTCTAGCCTATAATAAAAACTCTCATGTGTTGAGAATACTTTTGATTCACAAAATTGATCCTTGTTCTCTATGTCCCTACCCACATCTTGAGGTTTAGACAACATCTTGGAAGATCTAGGTGTGAGTAGTTTGGCAAGGATAGGAAGATCGAAACATATACGAAAATATTCAAGGATTCTTGATAGGCTACAAGAGGTAAATCGTTTCGTATTATTTTTTCATATTCATATTATATATTGATTAACATATTGCATATTAAATGATACTCATATAAAGATTGTTTATATGAAATTTTTTGTTGTATACCATTACTGCAATTTCCGTTGTGCACTAGGAACCGTTCCTAACAGTTTCACCATCCACACCATAGCAAACTGGGTTCCAAGAAACCCTCCCACTACCACGAGGCTCCATGACTGTTTGCTCAGGAATAATGGTACTTTCTTCATTCAAATCGACTTACGTCGGTTGGACATGAAGAGCGGGAATTTCATAATCAACTTTCTTTGATGACGGTGGAACATTGGTTGGAGTCAATTATTCAACCATCTCTTCTTAAACTAATTTGCTGCGCGGTTTAAAGCTTTGGACATAGTTATTTTCCAGAAAAGTAACATTCGTATATAAGTAAACACTTTCTTCACTGAATTAATATAGAAAAGTCCACCCTGAGTGCCTTTAGGATAGCCAACAAACATGCAAACTTTAGTTTGCAGTTTTAGCTTTCCTTCCTTTTTCCTCAAGACGTGGGCTGGACACCCCCAGATTCTATAATGACATAAATTAGGTTCATGAACATTCCAGTATTCTAAAGGTGTTTTGGGGATTGATTTGGACGGCATGACATTAATAATTTCGTTCGCAGTTTCAATTGCATGTCCCCAGAATGAAGTTGGCAGAGTTGAGTAACTAAGCATGCATCTAACCATTTCCAATAAAGTTTTGTTTTGGCGTTCCGCTACAGCATTTTGTTGAGGAGTACTCGGGGCATTAAATTGTGATAAAATCCCACTGCATATCCAAATATTCTCCACCCCTATCAAATCGCATGATCCTTAATGTTTTATCTAATTTGTTCTGAGCCATAGCTAAGAACTCTTGAAACTTTGAAAATGTTTATGCTTTCCTATGCATTAAGTAAAGACATGAGTGTCTAGAGTAATTGTCAATGAAAGTGACGAAATAGTCAAAACCACTCCTGACTTGTATATTCAAAGGTCCACAAACATCTCAATGAACTAGTCCAAGTGGTTCCTTGGCCCTATCACCCTTTGCAGAGAATAGATGCTTGGTTAGTTTGCCTTCTAGATAAGATTCACAGACAAGTAATTCACCTAAGGTGAGTTCCCTCAAAGGTCCGTCCTTTGTAAGTCTTTGACTTCTATCATAGCCAATATTCCCTAGTCTCAAATGCCGTAAATACATCATGTTATCGTTATTGGTCTTTTGACGTTTATTGGTCCTATGTTTAGCTACTTTGAATAAATCATTATTAAATGTGAGGGGTTCGTTAGATTGCATAATATAAAGCCTGTTTTCAAAACATTCAATACACAATTGTGATCCATTGAATGAAATAGATACATTAGAACTGTGAAAGTCATAAAAAACATTCTAATTGCAACATGAAATTGAAATTAAATTAATACTAAAATTTGGAATAAAAAATACTTCTTTGAAAATCAAATTTTTATTTCCGAACTTCAGGCAAGGTCTTCCTCTAGCTTGGACTATAATGAATGCTCCGTTCCCAACTCTAAGCTTTAAGCCACCTTTTCCCACTTCCTCCCACGATTCAAGAAGTTGTAAAGAGTTACAAATGATTAATAGATCCATAATAAATAATCTAAACAAATTTATCATTCTCTAAAACATATGATTCTAAGATAAATGAACTATAATCATTACTTTTGTTTTTTGCTGCTAAAAACTTGGGGCAATCTTGCTTCCAATGCCCCTTCTCTTTGCAGTGAAATCAATTACCTTTCTCATTTTTCTTTTTCTTCCCCTTAGGCGTCTATGAACTTGGTTGAGCACTCGTCTTTGCAGGGCTGGGGTTGTTGTTTTGTCCAGCTTTCCTCTTGTTCCCAACTTTCGAAGACAAAGTTTGGTTAGCTTCAGCCTTAGCTGGAGCAGCAGCAACAACAATAGTCTTCTTTTCTCCTCCCATAATAGGTCCACCCATGATAGACTCAAAATTCAGAAGCTTGTTCATGGGTTGCATCAAACCATAGTTGAGTTGATCACGAACGTGTGTAGACGGTGCCATCCGAGCATTGTCATATTTCTTGGTAGCCTCAAAACGAGTTTGCATGGACATTGCGCTGAACGTGTCTTGCAGCTGATCCATGATTTCACAGGCCATCTTGACAGTCTCCATCTTTGTCTCGAGAGTGTCGACCATACTAGTCAACATGTAGTGTCGTGCCTTGTTATTAGCCGCCTGCCAACACTCATATTTATCTCTCATAGACTTGGGAGCTCCTTCAGCTGGAACTTCTGGGGATTCCTTAGTCATGAAGAACTTGGCGTTGTCACCAATCAACACTATGTTGATATTGTGCTTCCACTTAAGGAAGTTTTCTCCAGTGAGTTTCTCCATAGAAAGTTGAGAAATGATGGGAGTAGACACAACCATACTTAAAACTACCAATTATCAATATAATAGAAAACATAATCTCTTATTGTTTAAATAGATTTGTAAGCTCATTTAATAATGGACACCATATTAAAAAAATAGCACAACAAATAAGATATGGATAAAAATACCAAAATAATCATATCTTTATTTCTTTAGGTTTTTAACTATTCTACGATATCTTTGTCCCGGTTGGCGAGAGTAAAACAATACCATTAGTTAAATATATTTGTAAACTCATTTAATAATGGACACCATTATTAACAACCTACTATTCGATCAAAATAAGAAAACATAATCTCTTATTTTATGAGCTAGACCCACGGTTTCAATAATCATAGATTTAGTCCAAGTAGTCACTGTAGGGGTGAGTCTAGTAGAATTTGACCTATAATTATCTATATATTGAAATATAACCTTGTCAAAATAACTAATGAACACCTTTTGTAGGGGGACAAATCAAAGCATCTCGAGGCTCCATTAAGCTATTGACCTTGTTAAACCAATGGTGGAGATCGAATATAATTCTTAAAATAAGTTCATTATTAAAATAGTATTATTATTATTATTATTAATTTCTTAAAATTAATGACTATGGTTCTCCAAAAAATTGTAAAATTAAAATTTTAAAACCAAAGTCCTATAATCTTCTATTAATTCTAAAGTGTCACATTGAAACATATGCAATCAAATTAGAATTAATTTGCTGCTATTCAATATTTAGGTTTAACTATTATAATGAACCTATACAATCAAGTCCAACTCAGGCACATGGGCCTTAACAATTAAGCTTGTATGGAGGAGGAATGGGTCCAGCATGATGTTCCCACTACTAAGGCCCTCATACTTCAATACAAGGTCCAAAAGACAAGAATTTAAAAATTTGTTTTATTAATTGTTATTAGTGGATTAGGCCCACTATAGTCATGCAAAACAAATGAGCCTTCATAAGTGGAACCACCCAAAAGAGAGGAATTTAAACTTACATTTTCTAATGGGCCCAAATAAAACATATAATTTTATGAATGTTTTATTTTGCAAAATTGATATATTAATCAAACATATGGGCCACTATATGCATCTAAGCCCAATTGCAAAAATACCACATATAGTGCAAACCGACATGTTATAATTGGATTGACCTAATCATGTTACTATATGAACAAGTCTATGAATTTATGCAAAAATACCACAATTAATTTAATTAATTAATTTTTTTACAAAAATAAATAAGTCAATTTAAATAAAATTTATCAACAATTAACATAAGTTAATTTAAATTTCATTTATCAACAATTAACTTGGTTTGGATAATTTTGAAAAATATTAATTTAATTTAAATAGGATTTATAAACAATTAACAAAAGTTAATTTAAATGGCATTTATTAAAAAAATTAATATTTTATTAATTGGTTTGAAAAAAGGTGATTTTTTTTTTCAAAATTTAACCAATTTAAAATTTTAAAATAAGTAGCTTAATTGTTTTTCAAAAATTATCTCGTGTTGTTACAACTATGAGCAAATATTTTAACCATATATTAAAAAATAAAAAATATTAATAATTATAACAATCCTAAAATATCTTAAAACAGTTAAATAAATTCAAATATCCATAAAAATATCTAGTTAACAAATTTTCAAATTTCAAATTATTTAAATATTAAAATCCATAAATTAATGGACTTTAGCATGGCAACCGGACTAAAAGTTTCCTCATAGTCTACGCCTTGTCTTTGGGTATAACCCTTTGCCACTAATCAAGCTTTATAAGTCTCGATATTTCCATCAACACCTCGTTTCTTCTTGTAGATCCACTTGCACCCAATTTCCCTAAAGTCACTAGGTGCTTCCATAAGATCCCAGACGGAATTTGAGTACATGGACTCCATTTCCTGGTTCATGGCTTCGAGCCAAAGTTCCTTCTCAGGGCTAGTCATTGCCTGTTTAAAAGATAATAGATCATCATCACTAGTGTCACCAACAATAATATTGGTTTCACCATCCAAACCATAGCGAACTGGGTTCCTAGAAACCCTCCCACTACAATGAGGCTCTGCGACTGTTTGCTCAGGAACAGTGGTACTATCTTCATTTAAATCGACTTGTGTCGGTTGGACATGAAGAGTGGGAATTTCATCATCAACTTGTGTTGATGATGATGGAACATTGGTTGGAGTCAATTCTTTAACCATCTCCTCTAAAACAACTTTGCTACGAGGTTTGAAGTTTTGGACATAGTCATTTTCCCGAAAAGTAGCATTCGTAGAAGTAAACACTTTATTTTCTGAATGACTATAGAAAAGTCCACCCCGAGTACCTATAGGATAGCCAAAAAACATGCAAACTTTAGTTCGCGGTTCTAGCTTTCCTTCCTTTTTCCTCAGGACGTGAGCGGGACACCCCCAGATTCTATAATGACGTAAACTAGGTTCACGACCATTCACACATTCTAAAGGTGTTTTGGGGATTGATTTAGATGGCACGACATTAAGAATGTTGATCGCGGTTTCAATTGCATGTCCCCAGAACAAAGTTGGTAGAGTTGAGTAACAAAGCATGCATTGAACCATTTCCAATAAAGTTTTGTTTCGGCGTTCCGCTAACCATTTTATTGCGGAGTACTTGGGGTAGTAAGTAGTGATAAAATCCCAAGTTTAGTTAAATGATCTTGGAATTGCATATCCAAATATTCTCCACCCCAATCAGATCGCAAGATCTTTAACGTTTTACCTAATTGGTTCTGAGCCATTGCTAGGAATTCCTGAAACTTTGAAAATGTTTCTGATTTCCTATGCATTAGGTAAAGACGTGAGTATCTAGAGTAATCTTCAATGAAAGTGACGAAATACTCAAACAACCATTGGCTTGTACATTCAAAGGTCCACAAACTTATGAATGAACAAGTCCAAGTGGTTCTTTGGCCCTATCACCCTTTGTAGAGAATGGACGCTCAGTAAGTTTGCCTTCTAGACAAGATTCACAGACAGGTAATTCACCTGAGGTGAGTTCCCTCAAAGGTCCGTCCTTTGTAAGTCTTTGAATCCTATCATAGCCAATGTGACCTAGTCTCAAATGCCATAAATACGTCATGTTATCGTTATTGGTCTTTTCAAGTTTATTGGTCCTAGGTCTAGCTACTCTGAATAAATCATTGTTAAGAGTGAGGGGTTCGTTAGGTCGCAGAATATAAAGCCCATTTTCCAAACATGCAATACACAATTGTGATCCATTGAAAGAAATAGATATATTAGAACTTGTGAAAGACATAACAAATCGTTCTAATTGCAACATGGAAACTAAAATTAAATTTCTACTAAAATCCGGAATAAACAAATACATCTTTTAAAATTAAGTATTTATTTCTGAACTTCAGACGAGCTATTCCTCTATCTTGAACCACAACGAACGCTTCGTTCCCAAATCTAAGCTTTGTGCCGCCTTCGTCCACTTCCTCCCACGATTCAAGAAGCTGTAAAGAGTTGCAAACATGGTTGGTAGATCTAGAATAGATAATCCAAACAGATTTATCATTCTCTAAAACACATGTTTCTAAGATAAATGAACTATAATCATGACCTTTGTTTTTCGCTGCCAGAAACTTGGGGCAATGTCGTTTCTAATGCCCCTTCTCTTTGTAGTGAAAACACTTGTCATTACCTTTCTTGTTTTCTTGTTCTTCCCCTTTGGCGTTTGTGCATTTGGTTGTGCACTCATCTTTGTAGCCTTTGCAAGCTTGGGGTTGGTATTTTGTCCACCTTTCCTCTTATTTCCAGCTTTTGAAGACGAAGCTTGGTTAGCTTCAGCCTTAGCTGGATCAGCAGCAACAACAGTAGTCTTATTTTCTCTTCCTTTACTAGGTCCACCCATGACACACTCAAAAGTCTGAAGCTCGTTCATGAGCTGCGTCAAACCATAGTTGAGTTGATCACGAACGTGCATACACGATGCCATTTGAGTATTTACGGTGTCTTCACGTATGTGCGAAGACGGTGCTATCCAAGCATTTACGGTGCCATCACGAGCATTGACGGTGCTCTCATGAATGTGCAGACACGGTGCTCGTTCTGGGGATTCCTTAATCATGACAAATTCAGAATTGTCACCAATCAAATCTATGTTGATATTCTGCTTCCAATTAAGGAAGTTTTCTCCAGTAAGTTTCTCCATCAAAAGTTGAGAAATGATGGGAGTAGACACAGCCATAAATTATACTACAAATTACCAATAAAATATAAATCAATCACTTTTGCTCAATAAAACTTCTATTTACAAAATTTCAAGAAATAGCACAACATATACCAAAAATATGTAAGATATGAGAAAAACTACCAAAAACAATCATATCTCTATTTCTTTAGGTTTTTAACTAATCTATGATATCCTTGTCCCGGTTGGCGAGAGTAAAAAATACCACTAGTTAAATAGAGTTGTAAACTCATTTAATAATGGACACCACTATTAACAACCTACTATTCGATCAAAATAAGAAAACAAAATATCTTATTTTATGAGCTAGACCCACGGTTTCGATAATCATAGATTTAGTCCTAGAAGTCATCGTAGGGGTGAGTCTAGTTGAATTTGACCTATAATTATCTATCTTTCGAGATCTAACCTTGTCAAAATAACTAATGAACACTTCTGTAGGGGGACGAATCAAAGCGCCTCGAGGTCCCATTAAGCTATTGACTATGTTAAACCAACGGTGGAGATCGAATAAAAATCTTAAAATAAGCTCATTATAAAATTAAAAAAAAATAGTATTTTTATTATTTTTCGAAAATTAATGACTGGTTCTCCAAAAAATTGTAAGATTAAAATTTTTAAAACCAAAGTCCTATAATTTCCTATTAATTCTAAAGTGTCACATCGAAACAAATTTAATTAATTTAGAATTAATTTGTTGCTAATCAATATTTAGGTTTAACTAATATAATGAACTTATTCTATTGAGTCCAACTCAGGTAAATGAGCCTTAACAATTGGGCTTGTATGGAGGAGGGTTGGGTCCAGTATGTCGTTCCCACTACAAAGACCCCCTATCTTCAATACAAGGTCCAAAAGACAGGAATTTAAACCTTCGTTTTATTAATTGTTATTTATTGATTAGGCCCACTATAGTCATGCAAAACAAATAGGCCTTCACACGTGGAATCACCCATAAGAGAGGAATTTAAAATTTACATTTTTTAATGGGCCCAAATAAAACATATCATTTTATGAATATTTAACTTGGCAAAATCCATATATCTAACAAACATATGGGCCACTATATGCATCTAAGCACAATTGCAAAAATACCACATATAGTGCAAATAGACATGTTATAATTGGATGGGCCTAATCAAGTTACTATATGAGCAATTCTATGAATTTATGCAAAAATACCACAATTAATTTTCTAGAATTTATCAAAATATTCGAATTAATTAAATTTTACAAAAAATAAGTTAATTTAAATGAAATTTATCAACAATTAGCAAAAGTTAATTTAAATTTCATTTATCAACAATCAACTTCATTTAGGTTAATTTGAAAAATATTAATTTAATTTAAATAGAATTTATCAACAATTAACCAAAGTTAATTTAAATCCCATTTATTAAAAAAATATTTTATTAATTGGTTGAAAAAAATGATATTTTTCAAAATTTAACAAATTTTAAATTTTAAAATCAATATCATAATTGTTTTTAAAAAATATTTTGTGTTGTTACAACTATAAGCAAATATTTTAACCATCTTTAATATATATATATATAGTTATAACAACCATAAAATATCTTAAAACAGTTAAACAAATTCATGAAAATATCCATGAAAACAGTTAAACAAATTAGTTAGATATCCATGAAAATATCTAACTAACAAATTTCAAATAATTTAAATATTAAAAACTATAGAATAAACAAATATTTATATTTTCAAATAAAGTTTTAATAAAAATATCAATAATTTAAAAGAAAATATATTAAATATCTGATATCTTAATTCTAATATTTTAATATATTAAAAGATTTAAAATTAAGTTGGCAGTCTATTTTTAAATTTGAATTTGAATTTTTGTAGAAAATATATAATTATTTAAATCTCAACTAACAAAAATATCTTATTTTAAAAAGTATTTTTAAATACAAAAACAAATATGATATTTTTGGCTTTGATTATAAATAATTAATTTTCACAATATTTTATTTTCTGTAATAAAAACAATTAAAAAAAACCGGATGAACAGTACCCGTACAGTTCATCACGCGCGGGCGACTGGTGCGTGAGGGCGCGCGGGGGTGTTCGCGCGGTGTGCGCACGCATGGGCAGCCAGACCAAATTTTTTCGGAAATATTTTTTGTGGAATTTTTCAAACAAAAATCATTTTCTAATTAATTTTTAACATGTTTTACACAAAATAAATCATATATAAAAATTAATGGCATAGAAAACACTACAAAATATCCTAAAAATTGCTAATAATCACATAAAATCAATATACTTCATAAAAACATGAAAACCATCTAATTATTCAAACACATCAAATATATCTAATTTTTAACATGTTCATGCATGAAAATAAAGATTACGAAAGGCTTTGAGGCCAGTTGTTGGGAAAACTTTTACAGGATCTTTATTTATTTTCATGTAGATCTAATATTAAACAAATTAAAATGAGATAACCTAGAACATGTTTCTAAAATTGAATTCAAAGAGAAACAAAGATAAGAATACTTACAGTATACGCAAAAGATTGTATGAGTCATTCCTTCAGTTTTTCTAACCCTTGTATCCTTTCTATAGCAGAGTATTATCAAGAAACTGAACCGATCTTCAATTTTCTTCACAACCTTCCAAAGTATCCTTGGAATCACCTAGACTAGAGTGAGCAATTCTCAACACATGAGATAGATATAGAGAGAAGAAGAGAAAATAACAAAGAGGCTTAGAAAAGGACTTGTGTTTAGAGAGAATCTAAAAACTATCAGAAAATCTGACTTGTGACTTCTGAACTTGTCAGAACTTGTGTTTTGACTTCTCTCTAAGCACTCTTTTTATAGAATCAATTAGGCCATTTAATTAAATTAAAAAATCAATAAAATAATAGTCAATATGAAGCCCTAGGTCGAAATTATCATGGGCTTTAGGCCCGTGAAATTTCCCATTTGATTATAAGCCCACTGGACTTAAAATCAAGGCTTGTATTATTTTCTATTGATTAAATTAATTAAATAATTATTTAAATCCTTTATCAAATTAATTATTTATAATTTGAACCTTGATTTAAACTTATTTTTTTTAATTTAGATACCAATTTATCTTAATTAATAAATCTGCCCTAATTTTTCTTTTCTTCTCAAAATTACATAACTCTGTGAAACTATCCAAAATTGATATGGTCAACTTTGATAATTCTAATTGATAATTAAATCAATTAATTGAGACTATCTAGATGATTTTATCTAAGGTACAATGGGGACCATGGGCCTATGAAATCAAGCTCCAATAAGTTATCATAAATCTAACAAATAAATTTACTAACTTATTAATTCCTCGCGACTCAACTATAGACTCGGAATTGCACTCTTGAATTCATAGAATGCTCTAGAACAAATATAGATATGCTATTAATTATCCATTGTTACAACCATAATTGTCACTCAATCTTCTATAGACGGTCTACAATGAGATACGACTAAAATACTGTTTTACCCCGCATTATATTTTATCCTTAAAACACTTAGTTCCTTGTAAATGATATTTCAGTAAACTAATTTAATTAATGAAATGAGATCTCTATCATTTAACACCTTGAACCAAACTAAAAGGAAACCATTGTTTCACTTCTTGATCGAAAGCTATAGATGTTCATATCTATGATTAACACTCCCACTCAATTATACTACTGAGTTCCCAAGAACTAAGTATGGGCTAGTCCGTAGGGTAAGCTGGTAACGAACAAGTCAAATAACTCAAATAATACAATCAACTCGAATACTAACCACTCAAAATTGAGATTGAATTGACCTATGGTCAACTATATGATATGACTAGAATAGATAATAACCATATGTTTACTTATCTTATCAAATGTCAATATCAGTCCTGTCCAATGTAACAAATACATCCGATCTTATCTACTTTGTTAATGTTCTGGAATGAACATAACACCACAATATGTAAGTAGATCATATCGTAGATTGGCAAGTCAGTGTAAATCCTGTGCACTAACTATTCTTAGGACTAACTTATTTTGAACATATTATCATATTTATATTCTACTGTGATTACGTCACTATATATATGATTAGCTATATGCTCTGGATTTAATAGAAGTTTATATTAAACAAATAATCATGAAAATAAAACATGTGAGCAAAGTGATTGACCAAGTCAAAAAATGATTTCTATTTTTTTATTGATAATGAAATGAGATTACAAAGAATTTGGGTTTTAATTAGGGCATAAAATCCCAACAATTATAACTGTGGAAAGCTGGGACACTTTGCTAAAGAGTGTCAAATGCCAGCCAATGGCAACAGAAATGACCAGCAAAAACAAATTGGACCTCCGCCTCGAGTTTATGCACTTATGCAAAGTGACAAAGGAACTGGACCATCTGATATGGTGTCAGGTCAGATTACTACTGTCCAAACCTCAACATATGCATTTATGGATACTGGTGCATCACATTCTTTTGTATATGCATCCTTTGTAGAAAAATTAAATAGAATGCCTGAGCCTATGCCTGCTATTTGTGGGGTGTCCTTGCCTATATGTTGGCATGTTCATGGGTTAGAGTGGTAACAATTTGGGTAGAAGTTCGTGAGCTGACAGTGGGTTTGTTAGTCTTGGACCTACATGACTATGACGTTATATTTGGAATGGATTGCTTAACAAAATATGGAGCCATTGTCAATTGCAAGCACAGAAAAGTGGTCTTCACCTAAGAGGGAGAAGAACCATTCGAGTTCAAGGGTACATCAAGAGAAAAGAAGTGCCCCATGTTTTTTGCGATGAAGGCGACAAAAATGTTGAGTGACAGATGCATAGTGGATAAGGATAAAGAGACGTGTCAACAACCTTTTGATGTATTGGTTGTGTGCAAGTTTGAGATCGAGCTAGGAACTGCACCGATCTCAAAGACTCCTTACAGGATGGCACCGGCTGAAATCAAGGAGTTGCAATCGCAACTGCAACAGTTACTAGACAAGAAGTTCATAAGGCCATGCCATTCTCCGTGGGGAGCCCCGATCTTATTCGTTAAGAAGAAAGACGACTCAATGAGAATGTGCATTGACTATCAAGAGCTGAACAAAGTGACGATCAAGAACCGATATCCATTGCCTAAGATCGATGATCTTTTCGATCAACTACAAGGAGCGTTGATATTCTCCAAAATAGACCTGCGATCGAGCAACCATCAACTCAAGGTTAAGGAGACGGATATACCAAAGACAACCTTCAGAACGCGCTACAGTCACTACGAGTTCTTAGTGATATCCTTTGGACCAACAAATGCACCTGCATCATTCATGGATATCATGAATTGTGTATTTCATGAGTATTTGGATAAGTTCATCTTCGTGCTCCTTAACAAGATTCTAATATACTCGAAAATCCAAGAAGAGCATGCAACACATCTTGAACTGGTCCTTTAGCGTTTGCAAGATGAAAAGCTTTACGCAAAGTTTTCAAAGTGCGAATTGTGGCTAGTAAAAGTTAGTTTTCTTGGGAACATGGTGTCAGGAGACAAAATTTCAATATATCCTGCCAAGATAGAAGCTGTTAAGTAGTGGAAACCTCCGAAAAATACTCATGAGCTTAGAAGTTTTCTTGGGTTAGCGGAATATTACAGGCGATTTGTGGAAGGATTTACCAAAATAGTAGCACCGATGACTGCCCTCACCCACAAAAACATCAAGTATGAATGGAATGACAAGTGCGAGAAGAGTTTTCAAGAGCTAAAAACGAGATTGATGACTTCCCCAATGCTGACAATCCCTAACAACACAAAGGGATATACAATTTATAGCGACACCTCAAGCCAAGGGTTGGGAGTAGTGGTGATGTAGCACGAAAAAGTAATTGTTTATGCTTCTCGACAACTAAAGAATTATGAGAAGAACTATCCCACTCATGACCTGGAGCTAGCAGCAGTGGCTTTCGCACTGAAAATCTAGAGGCACTACCTGTACGGGATACATTGCGACATCTAAATTGATCACAAAAGCCTGAAGTATTTATTCACTCAAAAGGAATTGAATTTGAGATAGCCTCGATGGCTGGAGTTGTTCAATGACTACGACTTCGACATTCCGTACCACCCAGGAAAAGCAACACAAGGTGGCAGATGCATTGAGTTGACAGCCAAGGGCTTACGTGATGACAGAAAGAGATTCCACAATAGTTACGTGCTGACCTTTCTACCTTGGATTTGGAGATAGTAGTTGGTCAATTGGCTAACCTCTCTATTGAGCCTACCATTATGGAATCTATAATAGGGGGCAGTTAGTCGATCCTTGGGTACAAAGACTAGTGTACGAAGTGGGGAAGGAGGTGCGACTAGGATTCCATATCTCCAATGAAAGAGTACTAGAGTTCAAGAGTAGAATATGTGTTCCAGACAATGATGAAATTAAGAAGCAGATCTTTTTCGAGGGACATAATGCTCCTTATTACATTCATTTGAGCACAATGAAAATGTAGCAAGACCTGATGAAGTACTTTTGGTGGCCTGGGATGAAAAAGGAGACAACAAAATATGTGGCACACTGCTTGACTTGTCCGCAGACAAAGGTAGAGCAGCCGGATTTCTGATGCCCTTAGAAATTCTGGAATGAATGTGGGAGATGGTCACTATGGACTTTGTCATAGGTCTACCAACCACTCCCATAGGGCACAATACCATTTGGGTTATCGTAGATAGTCTGACTAAGTCTGCCCATTTCTTGCCGATCAAGGTAACTTATGGGGCATATAAGTTGGCAGATATTTACATTGCAGAAATAGTGAGACTGCATGGTGTACCCAACTCCATCAAATTTGATCGCAACAGACATTTCACCTCGGCATTCTGGGATAGAATCCAAAGGAGTTTGGGTACTAAACTAAAGTTCAGCACCTCTTTCCACCTGTAAACAGACGGCCAAGGCGAATGAACAATTTAGACCTTGTAAGATATGCTAAGAACCTACGTGCTCGACTTTCAAGGGTCATGGAATGAGAAGCTTCCACTGATAGAGTTCACTTACAACAACAACTATCATGATTACATCAAGATGGATCTGTCTGAGGTATTTTACGGAAAAAAATGTTGATCACTGATTCATTGGCATGAGGGCGGTGAAAGAAAGTTTCTCGGATCAGATTAGGTTCATCAGGTTACAGAGGATATCTTACAGATAAGGTAACAGTTGCAAACTTCGATAGATCGACAACGAAAATATGTCGACTAGCACAGGAGACCCTTATCATTTGAGGTTGGTGATAATGTGTTGCTAAAGGTAGCTCCGCTACGTGGGGCTATGTGGTTTGGGAAGAAAGGAAAGCTTAGCCCAAGGTTCGTTGGACCTTTCGAAATCATAGAGATGATTGGGGAAGTAGCTTATCATTAAGCTCTTCCGCCCACCTTGACTAAGGTGGATGACGTGTTTCATGTATCCATGTTGAGAAAATATGTGCATAATCCCTCGCATGTACTCAGCTATGAGCAGCTGAGCATTGATCCTTAACTCGTCGATGAGGAGAAGCCGGTAATGCTTCTATACCAGAAGGAACAAGACCGTGTTGTTGGTAATGGTGCAGTGGTTTAACCACGGCATAGAAGAGGTGACCTTGGAAACAGAAGACAAGATGACAGAGTTGTATCCTCATTTATTTTAAGTTTCGAGGAAGAAACCTCAATAAATTGTAGATATTGTAACACCCTGCATTTCAGGAACCTGTAAACGACTCTGGTCGTGATTGTTTTCTCCGAGTTAAGAATATTATTTTAAATAATATTATATTTGTTTGGAATTTATATCCAGGAGTTATTGCTAGCCAAATTATGAATTGTGTGATTAAAAGTCAAGATAAGACTTTCGGTATTAGACCGACATAAACTATGGCAAATATATTATTGGAATAAAATACATTCATAAAAATTAAAGTTTGGTAAAAAATAATAAACCTAAGTGGATATGGAAATTTTAGGGAATTTTGTGTTAAATGCTTAAATTTTTGCCTCATTGTCGAACTTTATTCCATAAATGAACCTTCGATTAAATTGTATTGTGTGATTAATTAATTTAAATGTGAGAGACTTTTAATTTAATTATTTTGTGTTAAGTTTTTTTTAAAAAAACTTTATAAGAGTTATAGAAAAAGTGATTTAAGATTTAATAACATCAAAGTAATGTTAATGACACAAAGTGACATAAAGTAAAAACACTTACGTGTTTTAGATATTTTTTAGAGTTGTCTAAGCACTTCCAACCTCCCCAAAATCGATCTCCCTTTTCTCCTTTCACTCTCATCTTGTTAAAAAAATTCTCTCAAGTTTTCTCTTCATTTTCAACTTCCAAAAATGTAGAGTCCAAGAACTTTACATAGTTAGTTAGATAGTAGTAGTAGTAATAATAACTAGTAATAGTTGTAGTATGTATATTACTGTGAATTTTGGTTCAAGCCGGGACTTAGTTGAACACTCGTAGCAACACTTATAGATTTTATAAGTTTAACCTATAGTTTAAGAATATTAATTATAACATAAGGTTTTATTAATATAGCTGATTATGAAGATGATATTTATTATACTATAAGGTTTAGATAGACCCAATAAGATAATGTCACTTGTCATGTGCATGTTCATTGAGAAATTAAGTATTTTTGAGGAATAGTTTTATAAGAATAATATTTGAAAAACCCAGAATCTGCCAACAACTTTGAAATTGTTATAGGACTCAGTCAAAGCTGTTTACTCAATTCAAATTAGGCTGAAAAAGTGCAATTACATGTATAATTTTCAGCGTATGCCAATATATCGCAGCTCTAAGGGGCGATATATCGCCACTCGGGGAATACGAAAAACACGTAACTTCGCACAAACACTTCTACGAGCCTCGAGAATATAAGCCCAGGCGATATATCTCCTACCATGGGCGATATATCGGCTCTAGGGCTATATTTTTTAATAATTTTGAAACCGAGCTCAATTCAACCCATAACCTCTTAGCTAGCCTCAGAATCTTTTGACCGAGTCTTAAGCCTCTGCTGAACGATTATTCAAATGTTTTTCAATTAAATAGTAATTATTTTATTCAAGCTAAAAGAAAGATCTTTTCATTCTTGAACTCTATAAATAGGACCTAGTACCCAGCCATTTCTTTCATCCTTCAAGCAGCTAGGTTTACTTTAGAGTGTTAAACACTTGGGTTGGGGTTATAAGCTTTATCATATTAAGCTTATTAAACACTTGGGAAGTAATGTTAATAGTGTGTTTTTTGATATCGAGGTGTAGTTCCGTTATAGGGCATTTAATAGTATTCCTATTCCTAGTTCATTTCTGTATGTTTTTATAGTTTTTCTCTACTCAAATCCTAACTCGCTGTTTTCAATTCTTGGTTAGGCATCTATGTTCTTTGAACTTGAGGTTTCTTGCCGGCAAGTATCTTCTTGGTGGTTTTAGTTCATTTCTTTTCATATTTTCTTTTAGGAAATACTCACCTTTCTATTATTGGTTTTAGGAGTGTTCCAAAATCCCGTCCTTGTTCTCATGTCCCGGTATTGGTAAGGAAAATAGGATAGTTATTATATGCTTATATGATATGATTATGCTGTGATATGTTTTTATATGTTATGATGTATATATATATGTTTTGGGGCTTATAGTTGCTTATATAGCAAACCCCAACACTGTTATGTTGTTGGGGTTTATAGTTGCTTAGCTAGAAAACCTCATTGTATTTTGAGGCTTATAGTTGCTTAGTTAGCAAACCCCAATGATTACCATGTACATGGGTTAGAATTGTGATATATGTTTATAGTATATGTTTATGATATAGTTTATGTATATGTTTTATGTTATTAGTAGATTTTTCTTGCTGGGCATTAGGCTCATTCCTTTATTTATTTTATACATGCAGGAAAATAATTATGGTGGCGGAAAGATTCTTGGCGGCTTGGGATTGTGTATTGAGGGAGAATGGATTCGGTGGACTGCGTGAACAATTCGAGGACAAAGTTGTTTTTAGTCATTTCAATTATGTTTTCTATGTATTTTCCACACCTGATTTTGTGACCAATTTATTTAAGATTTAAGTCATGTTTTATTTTATTTTCAAACCATACTCTGAATTTTATGTATTTCAACTTTTACTTTATAGTTTTTAATAAAGTTATGAATGTTTCGTATGTTTGTTTTCTTAAGAATAGTGTGTATGTATAAGTAGTTTTAAATGGTCCAAGGTCTAGAATTAGTTGGGTCATTACAGTTGGTATCAGAGCAACGGCTCATTCGCATGAAGTTCTCCTTGATACACATGCTCAAGCTCCGAATATGACCGCCAAGTAAGTGTTTATGATTATAGTTATTATATTTATATGTATAGCTAACGATTTTAGCCTTTATGTTTTCAGTTAAGAATGAACAGAGCATTAAATTATGAGGATATCCAAGCCATTAAAGCCCTAAAAAGAATATGAGAACCGAAAAATACCGTAGGAGTTCTAGAAAGAATCACTCGAAGACTACTTTTGTTCCACAGGGAGATAGGCCACCTCCAAGAATCTAAGCAGATCATGATGAGATAAACAGAGCAATACGTTTTAGTAATTAGACTTTTTAGAGATTATCCTACTATGATTGCAGCCTTAGAGGAAATTTGGGAGACGATAGATGAATTGCTGGTAGCTATGAGATATTATTTTCTCATACTTAGGTTCACTTCAAAAATGGAATTTCTATTTACAAATGAGCAAAAATATAGAATTTTTACGAATCTTCCTCGAGGGCATTTTGAGGCACAAGACAATGATGACTATGAAGAAATAGATGACGATATGTTAGATGAAGGGTCGAATGTAGAAGATCCTGATTTTTAGAATAGATTAGTTTCCTTGTTTATTTTAATTTATTATTTTTTTTTCTTTTATGATTGTAAATAGTGAAAACTTTTTTTTCCAAGTTCATATCAATGTTATTTTTTTAACATGTATGAGTTTGGTTTTTCTTTTGCAATCATAATAAATAATAAATATAATAAATAATGACTAAGTTCGGTGAGGGTGGATACAAATCAATGAACCGAGTTTCTATATTGAGAGTTAGGGGGCCATAGTAGTGGGAACGATTTTACTGATCCCAGTCCTCCCTCAATATGGTTAACTTTGGAACAAAGATGAGTTTCGAGCCTGAGAATTAAGTCATATAGGATGATTAGAAATAGATTTAGAAAATAATAAAGATGGCTTATTTTTCTAAGTATAGAAACCCACTCTGATAATAAAGAAGACTTATATAATTTTCATAAGAAGTCATAATTAATAGGTCCGAGTTATGTTTGTTTAGATTAAGTTTTTGCCTTAGTGCCTATTAGGGTAAAGCTCTGACATGTTTCTCTCAACTGTTAGAACTTTGCTGTGATGTCGCTCCGAAGGTCTGCTCGCACCAATGGAAATTCCTCCAATGCTGCTCTAGTGAGCAATGAAGCCCCTCCGGTTCGTAGAAGGGGAGTACGTGCTACTGCTAGTCGCAATGCGCCGCTGCCACTGCCAATTAACAACACAGCGGAAATCGCCAGACTGTGACAACAAGTTGAGGAACTATTGTAGCAACAACGACGACAGGCTCAGCCTCAGACTCAGCCTCTGCCTCTGCAACAACCATAGTCGCAGCAAATGGCCCCAGCACCCCAACATGTTGGTCCATATGGGGGATGGCCAGTGGAAAACTATGCGCCATATCCAGTTCAGCACATGGAGCCAGTTTATGAGATGTTTCGTAAGCAACACGGTCCGAACTTTGAAGGGACTACAGACCCCTTCGAGGAAGAAGAGTTGCTCAGGAATGTGGAGCCAATCCTGACGCACATGAACCTCGGCAACGCGGACCGCATATCATGCGTTTTGTCTCTGCTAAAGAAAGATGCTAGAATATGGTGGGACTTAGTCCAGCAGACGCATGACATTGCCACCATGACTTGGACCCGATTTGTGGAGCTGTTCCTCAAAAAGTATTATAATTCAGCTGTCATTGCTTCGAGAGTCGAGGAGTTTGCTGGCTTGAAGCAAGGGAGTTTATCAGTGGTAGAATATGCTCGACAGTTCGATCGATTAGCTAAGTTTTCACCAGAAATGGTTCCAACTAACTATTTGAGGGTGACCAAGTTCGTTAGTGGACTTCGACTGAAGATTGAACTAGGGGTTAAGCTAGCAAACCCAGGAAATACTACCTATGCCGATGGTCTAGAAACGACAATAGAAGTAGAAAGGCTGCAAGCTAATGTTAGAAAAGAAGAAGCCAGTAAGCCTGAGCCTACACAGCAGAGTTAACCTTAGACTAGTCGGAACAACAACCACCACAACAACAACAATCAGTCCAACAACAACAACAATGGTTAGAAGAGAAGGCATCTTGACAATAGGCTGTCAGATAGAGATAAAAGGGCACGGATGAACAATGGAAGTAGTAGGTTGGGTTACGTAGATTACATGCAATGTACTAAGTGCCAGAAGAAACATCTTGGGGAATGCCGGGCAAACACCAAGGGATGTTACAATTGTGGTCAAGAAGGACACTGGAAGAAAGAATGTCCTCATCTCAAGCCAGAAGGGAAAAAAGAAGACAAGATGGTTCCTGCCAGGGTATTTGCCTTAACCCAAGGAGAAGCTGATGCTAGCAATAAGGTGGTCACAGGTCAGGTTTTCATCCTCAATAATATAAGTTCTGTATTATTTGATATGGGAGCCACTCATTCGTATATCTCGTTAGGCATGATAGAAAAACTAGACAAACCTTGTGAAAGATTTAGAACTAGGTTTGTAACCGAGTTGCCTTCGGGCAAAGTATTTCTATCATCACGGATAGTACGAGGCGTACCGATCAAGATTAAGGATGTAGAACTAGAAGGAGACCTGATAGAACTAGAGATCAAGGACTTCGATGTGATACTAGGCATGGATTGGCTAGCAAGGCATGGTACAACCATCGACTGCAAACGCAAGAAAGTGACGTTCGAGACTCTTGACGACCAAAGACTATGCTTCATGGGAAATGTAACGCCCCAAACTCCAGGGATCGTTACGGTGCACATTGAAAACAGTGGTAAACTTGCTAATTGAGTCATTTGGCCATGAGATGGTCATATATAATGGAATAGCGGTTTGGTCATAACGGGGTCAATTATTGGGTAATAAGAATGTTTATTTGATGATAAATTGGGAGTATTTGAGATCAGGAGGAAATTATGGAAGTTTTGACTATAATATCCTCGGGGGTGTTTTCGGGACCCCGAGCACTAGGTTTTATTTGAGTTTACTTAAGCTTGAAGTAGCTTGTCAGATAGAACCGTACGTTAGAAAACATTTCCTCTCTCCTTCGTTAGCTCATTTTACCGTTCAAAGCCTTTTTGAAGAAATCTCGAGTTCTAGGAGTCGTAATCAAGCGAGGATGGAGGCATAGCGATCCTAGGAAAGATTAGAAGCTTCTTAACCGAAGGATTTGACAAAAAACAACCCAATCGAAGGTAATCTAAGTTTAAGTTTTGAGTTTTTAGAGTTTCTAAGCTTTGAATTGGATTTTATGAATCGTTGAGTTTTCAGTTCATTTGAACCTTGGGTTTTGATGGTTTTGGACCATTGGGAAGCTTGGGAACTTTGATTTGATGATTGGGTAATGTTTAGGTATGTTTTGGAGGATTTAGGAAGTTGAAAATCGAGTTTGGGTGTGTTCTAGATTGGGCGCCGCGACCCTGTTCTTGGGGTGCCGCGACCTTAGCTCGAAGAAGCAGGTGGCTGGGATTGTGCTTGCTGGGCGCCGCGACCCTTGCTTCAGGAAGGGCCGGGGGCCGCGGCACAAGGTGCCAGGGCCCCGACTCTTGAGCAGGGTTGAGCCCGTTTGAGTGTTTTGGCCCCGGGAACATAGTTTTAGGCCTCGGGATTGTTTCTACTACTTGGATTAGTTTGGATTGATGTCCCGGAGGCTAGATATTGGTTTGGGAACCTATGTTGTTCATTTTATTGATGGTGTCCCTTATTTGGTTATGATTAGGTGACTGCTAAAGGACTTAAAGTCAGATCGTTCTCAAGGGTCATTCTTTTATTCATTCTAGCTCGAATCAAAGGTAAGAAAATTGCACCCCATATGTGACATGCATGGTTATTCTTGATGCATGTTGGATGTTTAAATGTAAACATTGATAGCATATTGAATGCTTGGCAATGTTGCTCACTTGCATATGGTTATTATTGAGGCATGCTGGATGATTAAGTGTGATGCATGTGATGCACGAGAAACATGTGATTAGGGCATGCCATGAGTATTGACTGTGAGATTGATCAGAGCTTGAGTCTCTGTGTTTGTGCATGATCATAATTGTGCTAGCAACTGTTAAGTAAGCATGCTGAATGCCCTACGTTTGAATATTCGACATATAACATATGTTTGGTAGCAGTGCTTACTTGTGCATGGTACTGACTCATTAGTCAGAATTGGCAAGGCTGTTAGTATCAACTATGAAGCTGTGACTCATTAGTCAGGTTCGACAGTGGTACTGGGCACTGGTCACACGGTGCTGACTCATAAGTCAGGACGGCCTTAGCGTGTTAAACGCAAGCCAATAAAGATTAGATCTAATATATATCTGCATTGGATGACTCAAAGAGCATTAATGCCGGACCGACCTCAAGTTCGATGAATACTATAAGCGCTTGTGTGACTTACCTATCAATCAGTCATTTGTTAATTAGAGACTTACCTATCAGTCTCTCGTCTGTTTAAGGCTAGTGGCTTACCTATCAGCCACTCTTCTATTTAAGTTAGAGACTTACCTATCAGTCTCTCATCTCTTTAAGGCTAGTGGCTTACCTAGCAACCACTCTTCTGTTTAAATTAGTGACTTGCTTGTCAGTCACTCAGTATGGTTTTCTAGAACCTTAAGTGATATTCACTCATCTTTTCAGAGCTATAAGCTTCGCATGATCATTTTGATCATCATATGCATGGCTTTGGGTGTTGAGCCCCGTAGTGACTTGCTTGTTGGTCACTCGACATGGTTTACCAGAACCTCAAGTGTCGAATCACTCATCTGGTTAGGATTGACTTGATAGTCATCCAATCAAAAGGGCAGGATTTCTTATCCTGGATACCCCAATATTGTTTGAATTCATTTGCATGCTTGAATAAAGTTATGTTTGCTAGGCATGCCAGATATGATTTGATATCATGATATGACTGTTCATGAGCATGTTGAGTTTTTTTGCTGGGCTTCGGCTCACGGGTGGTGTGTGGTGCACGTATAGGCAAAAGAAAGCTGGACCATCCTTGAGTTGGAGAGCTTAGGTGACGATGTGTACATATGCAGCTTCTCGACCGCCACGGTCGAGGTTTGAAGGAAAGGAACTAAGGCTGAACCCTGTTTTGCCGCTTAGATCGGCTGGTTGTAAATATTTTGTTGTAGTAAACCTTTAAATTATATTTTTGGGATCCCAATGTAAATAGTAAACGTTCTAGTGAGACGTTATATCTTAACCAAAATTTTTAATCTCTAAACCGCTAATCATACTTAGTTACACGTTCATGGCCAAATGACTTGATTAGTGAGTTTAGCACTATTTGCAATGTGCACCGTAACGGTCCCTGGAGTTTGGGGCGTTATAATTTTGGTATCAAAGCCTGTCAAGGTTTATGGGTTCCTGAAGACAAGCTGGGCATGTACACTCGTCACTGAAGATAGCTTCACTCAGGGAATGGTAACTATTTCTGTAGTTATGTGCTTAACTGCTTAAATAGAATGTAAATGCTTTTCCTGCACATTGTATTAGGGAGCGTGAGATTTTGATAGAGCCAGGCTAAACTCTTGATTATATGATTATATGCTCTGAGATTATGTATATGATTATGATCATATGATTACCTGCTCCATGAATATATAATTATACTAATTGCATGCTGGAGTTCGAGGCATGGTGTGAATGATGGAAGAGCAGGGAACATGATTAATGTATGAATGCCGTCGGCATGTTTTAGCACTACAAGTGGTTTGTGATTGTGGTGTGGTAAGACTGTCCCCGTGGGGAAAGCTCTTGATATGCTCGTCATGATTAATGGGTTAAGTTATTGATTGCAGATGCAATCAGTAGGTGTATATCCAAGGTAGATAATGAGGCCTGGTGGTGGTTATACAGAGGCTGGGAGTTACAGCCAGGGTATCAGTTCTTCATCTGCACCTATGAATTTTCAGCAGATAGTCACAGATTTGCAATCAAGAATGCAGAGGCATGAGGAAGAGATTATGTGTCTGAAGCAACAGTAGAGTCTGTTGGGGAGCACTTCTTCCTTGGTTATGCCAGGAGTGGCATCAGCTTTTGCTCAGCCTAGGGTTGAGAGCAGATGAGAATTCCTCTATGGAAGATACCAGGAATATTACCCTCCAGTCTTCGAGGGAGGCCTAGATCCATTCAGAGCTGAGCAATGGATGGCCATGACCAGTTCCATTCTTGACAGTATGGGGCTGGTAGGTCACGATAGGGTGGCTTGTGCGACGTATGTATTGCGGGATGGTGCCCGGACGTGGTGGGAAGTAGTATCCCAAACACGAGATATAGCTGTGATGGACTGGAAAGAGTTTAGGCAGCTGTTTAATGAAAAGTATTATTGTGATGTAGCTAAGATAACTAAGATGAATGAGTTTCTGAATCTCGTTCAGGGTAAGGCAACAGTGATCGAGTATGTTAATAAATTTGATGGGTTGGCCAAGTTTGCTTTTGATCTGGTACCCACAGATGTAGCTCGGAGGGAAAGGTTTATTCAATGGTTGAATCCTGGAATAGCTCAGGGCATTAGAGTTGCCCCAGTGCATGAAGTCTCTACCTTTGCTCAGGTGGTAGAGAAGGCTCTTGTTGTTGAGAGCATAAGTGGTGAGAAGAAGAGTGTTAAGAGATGATGAGCAAAAGGGAATGGACAGCTCGACTCCAGCTCGAGTGTTTATTCCGAGGCAGTCAGAGTCTGAGACAGAGACTAGTTCCTCAGGGGTGGCAGGTCAGTTTTCTAGTTCTGATTTCTAAGTTATGCTGATTGGTTTTGGTGCCATGCTGTTCCTTTGTTTGTTGTATATAGAAGCATAAGGATGACATGTAGATCACATGGTCGTGTTGTGATGGGAATATGATACTGTATTGGTGACTTAAGAAATAAGTGGGGTTGTGATAAAAAGGACTCCTCAGTGGTTTGCATAAAGCTGGTTATGACTGGCTTTGGTTTGATATGAGATATGGATAAGTTAAGTAAGTGTGGGGCAATTTTAAATGGCAAGGAAAGAATAGTATTTCATGGGCTTGAGAGTGGAAAGCCTTGTGGCAGTTGGCGCTGTGCATAGCTTTGGTATGCTGATGACATCTGTATTGAGAGAAAGAGTTTTATTGCAGAGAGATGCATAAAACTCTTAGCTAGTGTGGTAGATACCACTTAGGTTGTGCCAGTGAGATCAGGACAGACTGGACTAGTCTGTGAGTTTCTGGATGTGTTTCTAGGGGATTTGCCAGGGTTCTTTTATGTGAAAGAGTGATTGGATTGGTACCAAGAATGGATTCAGGTTTTAGGGCACTGTATTGAATGGCTCAGTAGGGTTGTAAGAACTCGAGGCTTAGATATTGAGTAAGATGGAATTCTCTAAGGTGGATCTTGGATCTTGTTAGGACCAGTTAGAGATCAGGGAGAAAGTTATTTAAAAGATTGTGTTTGTATTAGATAAAAGCACTGAGGGTGCTGAGTATGTCTTAAAAATTGGTTTAATTCCAAGTGTTTGTGAATCACATGAACAGAGCATTCAAAGTAATATTTGAATGAGATTTGTGATTGACTTGGACAATGATTTGTGGTATTTTCTCATCGGAAATTTTCCAAGGTTAGGGAACGCCTTAGGGGCAGGAGTGTCCTTGGGTGGTAAGGATATTACAGGTGCTGTGGGAAATAGTTCTGAGTCTTCTTGTAGATCAGAACCAGTTAGTGGGTTGTTATGACATCGCAGTGACAGAGAAAAGTAATTGCCTAAGCAACATGTTGATTAAAAGATCTGACCAGAACTAGAGTAAAGTTTCTGGTGGACCAAGTGGTCAGTTTTATGTTTGAGATTATTATTTTGGAAAGGATAAAAAGAAAAATAACTAAGTGAACCACAGATAAGAAAGATTGAATGGAAATCTTAGCTGGATTAGCTAAGGATCTTGCAATATCAGGTATGTGCTTATTGTGGTATAGGATCGGACTTGGGATTCGATGGACACTAAGATTAATTAAGAGATTCTGGATGAATCTCATGTTACCTTTTTTATTATTTTCTTCGTTCAGGCATCATGGGAGTATGACAGGACATGAAAGCTTTATAGTGATGGCCTGAGATGGAGAGGGATGTAATGGAATGCGTGGTAAAGTTCTTAGTCTAATAGCAGGTCAAATCAGAGTCTTGGAAATCAGTGAGGCCATGGTAGCCTTTGAGTGTTTTATAATGGAAACAAGATAGCATCGCGATGGGTTTTGCGGTGGGATTGCCCAGGTTAGTGGGCCAGTATGAGTTGGCGGTGAGTCAATGTGGACCAACAGTCCAAGTGAGTTTGTTTTTGTCAGTAAGGATAAGTGACACAACTGATTCGTATTCAGATATCTTTGAGAGAGGAAGAGAGAGTTATCCAGTGTTGAAAAGGTACTATATGAAATAAGGTATGGTAGAGTGTATTCGTTACCCATGCGTTGGAATGAGATGGGTGAGATGTTATATCTGGATCATGAGATGGTTCAAGGGACCGTTGAGACTATTGGAGGTTGGAACTTCGATGCTCACTTCTTAGAGTAAATGGAAAAGTTTTACTGAATTGGAAAGTAAGAACATAGAGTTCCAGGTAGAAGATCATATCTTCCTTACAAGTATCACCATGGAAAGGGGTGATGAGTTAAGGGCAAGTTGAGCCCTAGAAAAGTATAACAGTTTGAGTCCTGAATAGGACTGGTCAGGTTGACTTGATTCGATCTTGTTTTGGCACTGTCAGTTGTGAACAGTGTATTTTGTATTTACATGCTGAGGACATGGGTTGAAAGAAAATCATGAGTTGAGTTATGAGAATTTGGAGATTGAGGCTAAGTTATCTTGAAAGGAATAGTTAGTCCAGTTATGAGACAGAAAGAATAAGGATTTGAGGAATAAAGTATACCTTGAGTCAAGGTATGTTGCAGAAATAGTGAGGTTGAGGGAACGACCTGGGAAACTGAAATCAGTTGTGCGGAATTCATATTCCGGGCGATTCAAATAAATTTTGAGGACGAAATTTCTGTGAGGAGGGGATAGTTGTAATGCCCTGAAATCCCTAATGCGGTTTAATGGCTGGATTAGTAGGCCGGGAGGGCCATACTTGTTTAATTAGGCCATTAAATGAATATATGCATGTTTATGTGAATTATATTATAATATGATGTTATATACATGCATGTGGGTCCACAATTGTTTATTAAACTTTTTTGGCAATTTGGGCCGTTTAGAACATAATTGTGTATTTGGGTGCATTTTGTGATTCATGAATGAGATCTCATCATTATGGAAATATATTTGAGCTATTTGGCATGAGACGGTAATATATAATGGATTAGCGGTTTTGTCATAACGGGGTCAATTATTGGGTAATAAGAATGTTTATTTGATGATAAATTGGGAGTATTTGAGATCAGGAGGAAATTCTGGAAGTTTTGACTATAATATCCTCGGGGGTGTTTTCGGGACCCCGAGCACTAGGTTTTATTTGAGGTTACTTAAGCTTGAAGTAGCTTGTCATATTGAACCGTACGTTAGAGAACATTTCCTCTCTCCTTCGTTAGCTCATTTTACTGTTCGAAGCCTTTTTGAAGAAATCTCGAGTTATAGGAGTCGGAATCAAGTGAGGATGGAGGCATAGCGATCCTAGGAAAGATTAGAAGCTTCTTAACCGAAGGATTTGATGGAAAACAACCCAATCAAAGGTAATCTAAGTTTAAGTTTTGAGTTTTTAGAGTTTCTAAGCTTTGAATTGGATTTTGTGAATCGTTGAGTTTTTAGTTCGTTTGAACCTTGGGTTTTGGACCATTGGGAAGCTTGGGAACTTTGATTTGATGATTTGGTAATGTTTAGGTATGTTTTGGAGGATTTGGGAAGTTGAAAATCGAGTTTGGGTGTGTTCTGGGTTAGGTACCGCGACCCTGTTCTTGGGGTGCTACGGCCCTAGCTCGAAGAAGCAGGTGGCTGGGATTGTGCTTGCTGGGCGCTGTGGCCGTATGTATAGGGTGTTGTGGCCCTTGCTTCAGGAAGGGCTGGGGGCCGCGGCTCTTGAGCAGGGTTGAGCCCGTTTGAGTGTTTTGGCCCCGGGAACATAGTTTTAGGCCTCAGGATTGTTCCTACTACTTGGATTAGTTTGGATTGATGTCCCAGAGGCTAGATATTGGTTTGGGAACCTATGTTGTTCATTTCATTGATGGTGTCCCTTATTTGGTTATGATTAGGTGACCGCTAAAGGACTTAAAGTCAGATCGTTCTCAAGGGTCATTCTTTTATTCATTCTAGCTCGAATCAAACGTAAGAAAACTGCACCCCATATGTGACATGCATGGTTATTCTTGATGCATGTTGGATGTTTAAATGTAAACATTGATAGCATATTGAATGCTTGGCAATGTTGCTCACTTGCATATGGTTATTATTGAGGCATGATGGATGATTAAGTGTGATGCATGTGATGCACGAGAAACATGTGATTAGGGCATGCCATGAGTATTGACTGTGAGATTGATCAGAGCTTGAGTCTCTGTGTTTGTGCATGATCATAATTGTGCTAGCCACTGTTAAGTAAGCATGCTGAATGCCCTACGTTTGAATATTCGACATATAACATATGTTTGGTAGCAGTGCTTACTTGTGCATGGTACTGACTCATTAGTCAGAATTGGCAAGGGTGTTAGTATCAACTGTGAAGCTGTGACTCATTAGTCAGGTTCGGCAATGGTACTGGGCACTGGTCACACGGTGCTGACTCATAAGTCAAGATGGCCTTAGCGTGTTCAACGCAAGCCAATAAAGATTAGATCTAATAGATATCTGCATTGGATGACTCAAAGAGCATTAATGCCGGACCGACCTCAAGTTCGATGAATACTATAAGCGCTTGTGTGACTTACCTATCAGTCACTCATCTGTTAAGTTAGAGACTTACCTATCAGTCTCTTGTCTGTTTAAGGCTAGTGGCTTACCTAGTAGCCATTCTTCTATTTAAGTTAGAGACTTACCTATCAGTCTCTCATCTATTTAATGCTAGTGGCTTACCTAGCAGCCACTCTTCTGTTTAAATTAGTGACTTGCTTGTCAGTCACTCTGTAACGCCCTACTTCCTTAGAGCTGTTACTAAGTGAGTTTAAAACATGCATTTAACTCGCTAATCGAGGTTTTAGATCAAACAGTGTAACTAAGCCATAATTAGAGGAATTTTTTTTAGAAATAAATTCATTTCATTGAAAATCATAAGAGTTTAACACTTGGGATCCCAAAATACAGTCTAGAAATATTTACAACATATAAACTGAACCAAGTCCACTAAACGACAAAATCTAGGGTTGTTTACAAACATCTCCCAAAAATCCACTGGCTGTGGCAGCCAGGCTGGCCAAACATGTACACGCTGCTTCATGCCTGCTACACTCGTGGTTGGTTGGCCTTCTCCTTACCCTTACCTGCACCACAGAGAATCTGTGAGCCGAAGCCCAGCAAGAAAACCCACAAGCAGATAACATATGCAAAATATACACCAAGCATATAGACAGGCCATCAATGGGCTAAACACATACGGCGTAGCCGTCCCAAGCATTTACCAAGCCCTGGGTTCGTGGACCACGCCGTGAGGATATCCTAGGTATCCTTCTAGGGACTCGCCCTGACAGCTCGCACTCCATGTGCTCAACACTGCTCTCGGCCCCTTGCCGTACTCGGCCTTGCACTCAACGTGCCTAACGCCGTTCCCAGCCCTTTGCCGTTCTCGGTCTACACCGGTCCCGGCTCAAGCCGACCATTCACATCACAACATACATAGCATAGCAAGCAAGTATAGAATTCTAGCATATTCAGTGAAAGGGCTATGCCCCGCAGTTCTAACATATTGGGCTTGGCCCTGCATATCAATTCTATTCAAATACATTGGGCTCAGCTCTGCACATAAGTCTATGGGAACAAGGGTTTTCTTACCTGAGTTCCGAGCTTTCTGAGAACCGATGCCCCGAGCACAGTCCTCTAACGTGAGCCTCGCTGAAACCCTAGTCACAACACAATAACAATGTCCATCCATCAAATTCTAATCCAATAAATAACTTCGAGCCATAACCCTAACCTCCGGGACCTTGAATTCTATCAATCCGGGTGATAAAATCCATCCCGAGCCTTACCCATTAAGTTCCCAAGCCTAAATACCCTTAAAAACTCAGATTGGTACTAAGGGCCGCGGCCCCACCCTTAAGAGCCGCGGCTAGCCTCGAAATAGAGGCTAGCACCACATTGACCTCCACACGGGCCGCGGCGCGCCTGAGCTTCTCGGCCTCCCATGGCTGCGTGCGCACACAGGCCGCGGCGCTCCCCACCGAACCCAGATTTTCACACCATTTTTCTAACCTTTCCCCAAGCCAATTCATCCTAAAACTTGGCTAACATTCCCAGATATCCAGCACAGTTATTCCAGCTCAAAAACAACATCAAGACCCCATTAAAATATGCTCCAAAACTCAGCTAGAACACCCAAAGATAAATCAAGCTTAGCTAACATGCAATCCCCTATAACCAGCAGAAATTTTAGACTAAACCTTAGTAATTAGAGCTTACCTTGTAGAGCTTAGTCCATGAGTTTGATCCTCAATCCCCAAGCTTCAAGTTCCTAGAGTATCCCAGCTGAAATCCTCCTAGTTCCTAGCCAATTCCTTTGAGTTTCTCTTTGAGTTTTGTCTTAGAGAGTGAAAGAGATAGAGAGATAAGAGCTATCTTTAGTTGGGAGAAAGTGTGAGTCGGTTTCTAAGGCTTCTAAACAATTCCCCCTTTTTGTTTTATTCACTTAAGTCTATGTGGTTACCTCAAGGCTCGGGGTACCAAAACGTCCCCGAGGGCAAAATGGTAAATTTCCCCAATATTCCCGCCTAGACATTCTATCCTCAAATATATCTCCGAATATTTATTTTCATGTCCCTATAATCCCATAGCACACCTAGTACCCAAATTACCCCTCGACTCACCCCGAGTCCGAATCTCAACCCCGTTGTGACTCTCTGGCTAAGCGCTCCCCAGGACTGTCTCGGATCGTGCTGCACAGACATATCACATATATATAACATTTATCACATTTATACCCCTAATATCCAGATGGGGTCCACATGCGTATTTAACTTAACTAAACATGCATCACAATCATATATACACATAAATCCACATATAAGCATATTAAACCACTTATTGCCCTCCAGGGACACTAATCAAGGCCCTAAGCCCGATTAGCAAATTCGGGTCGTTACACACTCAGTATGGTTTTCTAGAACCTGAAGTGATTTTCACTCATCTGTTCAGAGCTATAAGCTCCGTATGATCATTTTGATCATCATATGCATGGATTTGGGTGTTGAGCCCCGTAGTGACTTGTTTGTTGGTCACTCGACATGGTTTACCAGAACCTCAAGTGTCGAATCACTCATCTGGTTAGGATTGACTTGATAGTCATCCAATCAAAAGGGCAGGATTTCTTATCCTGGATACCCCAACATTGTTTGAATTCATTTACATGCTTGAATAAAGTTATGTTTGCTAGGCATGCCAGATATGATTTGATATCATGATATGACTATTCATGAGCATGTTGAGTTTTCTTGCTGGGCTTCAGCTCACGGGTGCTATGTGGTGCAGGTAAAGGCAAAAGAAAGCTGGACCATCCCTGAGTTGGAGAGCTTAGGTGACGATGTGTACATATGCAGCTGCTCGACCGCCACGTCTGAGGTTTGAAGGAAAGGAACTAGGGCTGAACCCTCTTTTGTCGCTTAGATCGGCTGGCTGTAAATATTTTGTTGTAGTAAATCTTTAAATTATATTTTTGGGATCCCAATGTAAACAGTAAACGTTCTACTGAGACGTTATATCTTAACAAAAAATTTTAATCCCTAAACCGCTAATCATACTTAGTTACACGTTCATGGCCAAATGACTTGATTAGCGAGTTTAGCACTGTTTGCAATGTGCACCGTAACGGTCCCTGGAGTTTGGGGCGTTACAGGACAAGTTTCAGGATTACGCACACCGCTAATATCATCTCTCAAAGCTCAAAGGATGATAGAAAAAGGATGTCAAGCATTCTTAGCCAGCATCACAAATGTAGTAAAGAAAACATAACATATGGTTGGAGACGTCTGCATTGTAAGAGAATTTCCAGAAGTATTTCCTGATGACTTACCAGGGTTGTCGTCGACTCGGGAAATTGACTTCATGATCGAATTAGTACTGGGCATGGAGCCTATTTCCAAGGAACCATACCGAATGGCACCTACCGAACTCAAGGAGTTAAAGACGCAGCTACAAGAACTCCTAGATTTGGGTTTCATCAGACCAAGCCATTCGCCATGGGGAGCACCGATTCTATTTGTGAAGAAAAAGGACAGAAGCATGCGGATGTGCATAGATTACTGCGAGCTGAATAAGGTGCCGATTAAGAATAAGTACCCGCTACCTTGGATTGATGACTTGTTTGACCAACTTCGAGGTGCGACCGTATTTTCAAAGATTGATTTATGGTCCGGGTACCATCAGCTCAAGGTGTGGGGAGCGGATATTCGTATGACATCTTTTAGAACTCGTTATGGGCATTACGAGTTTTTAGTTATGTCTTTTGGTCTTACCAACACTCCAACCGCGTTTATGGACTTAATGAATATGGTCTTCAAGGAATACTTGGATAAATTCATCATAGTGTTCATCGACGACATCTTAGTATACTCAAAGGACGAAGTTGAGCACAAGGAACATTTGCGGTTGATCTTATCACGAATAAAGGAGCATCAACTCTACACCAAGTTCAAGAAATGCGAGTTTTGGCTTTCGCAAGTAGCATTCCTCGGGCACATTATATCCAAGGACGGAGTTGTAGTAGACCCATCTAAGGTAGAGGCTATGAAGGATTGGCCAAGACCAAAGAACACATCAGAAGTAAGACATTTTCTAGGATTAGCAGGTTATTATCGGAGGTTCATAGAAGGCTTTTCTAAGATAGCCACTCTGCTCACCAAATTGACCCAGAAACAACAAAGATTCAACTGGACTGATAAATGTGAAGAAAGCTTCCAGTTGCTTAAGGATAAGTTTTGTTCTGCACCAGTACTCTCTGTACCGACACCCAACGATAAGTTTGTAGTCTACTAGGATGTGTCGAAGTAAGGGTTGGGTTGCGTGTTGATGCAGAATGACAAGGTGATAGCCTACGCCTCAAGGCAGCTGAAGGAGTATGAGCAACGCTATCTAACTCACGATATGGAGTTGGCAGCGGTGGTATTTGCGTTAAAAATCTGGCGCCATTATCTTTACGGAGAACGGTGTGAGATTTATACGGACCACAAAAGTTTAAAGTACTTTTTACTCAGAAGGAGCTCAACATGAGGCAGCGCAGGTGGTTATAGCTAGTGAAGGATTACGACTGCGAAATCCTATACCACCCGGGAAAGGAAAACATAGTTGTCGATGCGCTAAGTAGGAATAGTTATGGAAGTTTAGAAGCACTAGTCGGAATAGAAAAGTCGCTACAACAGGAGCTAATCAGTGCCGGAATAGAAGTAGTCATCGGTAAGCTGGCTAATTTGTCTATCCAGTCAAATCTGCTAGAAGATATAAGGATTGGACAAGAGCATGATGACACATTAGTAGTGCATATGGATGCAGTTCGAGAAGGTAAGGTCACAGATTTTTCAATATCAAGTCAAGGGTTATTGAGATATAAGGATCAGGTATGCGTGCAAATGATCAAAGGATTAAGATGACGATTTTAGAGGAAGAGCACAGTACCCCATACTCAGTTCACCCAGGGTCGACCAAGATGACTCACGACATCAAGGCAATATATTGGTGGCCAGGGATGAAGAAGGATATAGCAGAATTTGTGTCTAAATGTCTAGTATGCTAGCAAGTGAAGCAGAACATCAGCGGCCTGCATGCTTATTGCAACCGCTTAGCATACAAGAATGGAAATGGGACGATATTTCTATGGATTTCATGAAGGGTTTTCCACGAACAAGTAAGAAGCATGATTCAGCTTGGGTAGTAATAGATAGACTAACCAAGTCGGCTAATTTCCTGCCTGTTAAGACTTCATACACAGTAGATCAATATGCAGACATCTATGTCCAAGAGATAGTACGGTTGCATGGAATCCCTAAGACAATAGTGTCCGATAGAGGATCGGTGTTTACATCGAGATTTTGGGAAAGCTTACAGCAAGCCATGGGTACTAAGTTAAGTCTTAGTACAACTTTTCATCCTCAGACAGACAGTCAGTCCGAGCGCACCATAGAGAGTTTAGATGATATGTTATGCTCTTGTGTACTTGATTTCAGAGGATCATGGAATAAGTACTTACCGTTGATAGAGTTCTCCTACAATAATAGCTACCAGTCAATGATCAGGATGGCACCTTATGAATTACTTTATGGAAGAAGGTGTCGATCGCCGTTACATTGGGACGAGGTAGGAGAAAGGTAGCTTCTCGGTCTCGAAGCTGTTAGAAAAGCTCAAGAAGCAGTAGCGCTGATTAGAAAGTGTATGCTGGCAGCTCAAAGCCGTCAGAAAAGCTATGCGGATGCCAAGCGGCGTGATGTGGAATTCAAGGTCGGAGATCAATTCTTCTTGAAGATATCTCCTATGAAGGGTGTGAAGCAGTTTGGGAAGAAAGGCAAACTTAGTCCCCGGTTTATAGGTCCTTTTGAGATATTGGACAAAGAGGCAACAGTTGCATATAGATTAGCCCTACTGCTAGCCCTAGCAGATAGCCACAACGTGTTCCACATCTCAATGCTATGAAAGTATGTGTCAGACCCATCTCACGTCCTCAAGTACGATACGATAGCACTCCAGAAAGACTTGAGTTACGAGGAATGACCGGTTAGCATCCTAGATAGAGGGATGAAGCAGTTACGGTCCAAGAGTATTCTGATAGTCAAAGTCCTATGGAGTAGTAGTTCTGAACGGGAGGCAACGTGGTAGTTGGAGGAAGACATGCAAGACCGGTATCCAGAATTGTTTGGTAAGTAAATTTCGAGGACGAAATTCTTTTTAGTAGGGGAAAATTGTAGAGTCCAAGAACTTTACCTAACTAGTTAGATAGTAGTAGTAGTATTAATAGCTAGTAATAGTTGTAGTATGTTTATTACTGTGGATTTTGGTTCAAGCTGGGACTTAGTTGAACACTCGTAGGAACACATATAGATTTTATAAGTTTAACCTATAGTTTAAGAATATTAATTATAACATAAGGTTTGATTAATATAGCTGATTATGAGGATGATATTTTTTATACTATAAGGGTTAGATAGACCCAATAAGATAATGACACTTGTCATGTCCATGTTTATTGAGAAATTAAATATTTTTGAGGAATAGTTTTATAAGAATAATATTTGAAAACCCCATAATCTGCCAGGAGCTTTGAAATCGTTATAGGACTCAGTCAAAGCTGTTTACTCAATTTAAATTAGGCTGAAAAAGTGCAATTACGTGTATAATATTTCAGCGTATGCCGATATATCGCAGCTCTAAGGGGCAATATATCACCACTCGGGCAATACGAATGTAATGCCCCGAATTTCCTAATAGGGTTTAGGACCTTGATTAGGAAGCCGGGAGGGCCATAATTGATTTATCATGGCATTAAATGATTATAGGCATGTTAATGTGAATTATATTATTATATGATGATAAATGCATGCGTATGGGTGTATTTATAATCATAAGGGCATTTTGGTAATTTAGCCTCTTGAGGGCATATTTGTAAATTGGGTGCATATTGTAATTTGTGAATGAGATTTTATTATTATGGAGATATATTCGAGCTATTCGGCATGAGACGATCCTAGATTATGAGTTAGCGGTTCTGTCATAACGGGGTCAATTTTGGGGTAATATAAATGTTTATTTGATGATAAATTGGGAGTATTTGAGACCAGGATGGAATTCTGAAAGTTTTGACTATAATGTCCCCGGGGGTGTTTTCGGGACCCCGAGCCCTAGGTTTTATTTGAGGTTACTTAAGCTTGAAGTAGCTTGTCAGATAAGAACGTATGTTAGAAAGTCTCTCTCTCTCCCTTCCCGATAGCCTATTTTTCCGTTCGAAGCTTTCTTGAAGGAATTTCGAGTTCTAGGAGTCGGAATCAAGCGAGGGTCGAGGCATAGTAATCCTAGAAAAGATTAGAAGCTTCTTAACTGAAGGATTTGACAGAAAACAACCCAATCAAAGGTAATCTAAGTTTGAAGTTTTGAGTTTCTAAAGTTTTTAAGCTTAGAATTGGACTTTGTGAATTGTTGAGTTTTTGGTTGGTTTGAACCTTGGATTTTGAGGGTTATGGAGCTTTGGGAAGCTTGGGAACTTTGTTTTGATGATTGGGGAATGTTTGGGTATGATTTTGGAAGCTTTTAGAACTTGGAAATGCGTTTGGGAATGGCCCAGGGTTGGGGGCCGCGACCCTAGCTCGATGAAGAAGGAGAAGGGTTCTGACTTAGCTGGGCGCCGCAGCCCTTAGTGTTGGGGGCCGCGGCGCTTGCCTCAGGAAATTCTAGGGGCCACGACCCAAGGTGCTAGGGCCGCAGCCCTTGCCCTGTTTTCACCCCGTTTGCTCGTTTTGACCCCGGGAACTTAGCTATAGGCCTCGGGAGTGTTCCTACTACTTGGATTAGTTTGGATTATTGTCCCGGAGGCTAGATTTTGATTTGGAAACCTATGCTGATCATTTTTATTGATGGTGTCCCCTATTTGGTTATGACTAGGTGACCGCTAAGGGCTTAAAGGTTGATCGTTCTCAAAGGTCGTTCTTATATTGGTTCTAGCTCGAATCCGAGGTAAGAAAACTGCACCCTGTGTATATATGACATGCATGGTTGTACTTGATGCATGTTGGATATTTATATGTGATGCATGTAATGCATGAGAAACATGTGATTAGGACATGCTTTATATACTGAGTATGATATTGTTCAGAGCTTGAGTCTCTGTGTTTATACATGATCCTAATTGAGCTAGTAATTATTGAGTAAGCATGCTGAATGCCTTTATTTGGATATTTGGATTATGATATACGTTTGGTGGCATGGCTTACTTGTGTGTGGTACTGACTTATTAGCCAAAATCAGCAATGGTGTTAGATCCGTCTATGAAGCTGTGATTTACTAGTCAAGTTCACAATGGGTTGAACTTTGGTCGTGTTTTATTGACCTAAGAGTCAGAAATGGCATAGCGTCGTGAATGCCGAGCCAAATGAAGATTAGATCTAATCGATATCAGCATTGAATGACTCATATGGGGTATTAATGCTGGACCGACCCTAAGGTCGATGAACTTATAAGCGCTTGTCTGGTCTAAGACCGGTTATTCAGAGCCAGGGCATATGGCCCGGTGATTGTTTGTCACATGGCTAGGGAATGCTGTTCCAGGGTTGTGACTGTAAGTCATGGGGAAGGTTATGTTGGTGACTATTCACCATACACCTATCTTGTTCAAACTTATGAAAGGTTCTCTTATCAGTTAAGCCCGAGTGACCCTAACATCACATGGCTAGAGGGGGCTGTACCCACTTTTGTGACTGTTGCGACTGTCACCTATTTGTTTGGGATTGAGAGTCCTAGATGATTATTACGATCATTACTGATATTATACTATGCTTTATTGTGTTTTCTTGCTGGGCTTTGGCTCACGGGTGCTATGTGGTGCAGGTAAAGGAAAAAGAAAGTTGGACCATCCTTGAGTTGGAGAGCTTAGGTGATGATGTGTACATATGCAGCTGCTCGTCCACCATGGCCGAGGTTTGAAGAGGAACTAGGGTTAAACCCTGTTTTGCCGCATAGAATGGCCTGTTGTAAATATTTTCTTGTAGTAGACTCTAAAATTGTAATTTTGGGATCCCAACATATACATATTAAACATTCTAATTAGACGTTATATCTTATCCAAAATTTTTAATCCCTAAATCGCTAATCATACTTAGTCACACGATTTTGGCCAAATGACTCGATTAGCGAGTTTAGCACCGTTTACAAGGCACACCGTAAGGGTCCTTGGAGTTTAGGGCGTTACAACTTGGTATCAGAGTGAGCCAAGGTTTATGGTTCCTGAAGACAAGCTGGGCATGTACACTCATCACTGAAGATAGCTTCACTCAAGGAATGGTAACTATTTCTGTAGTTATGTGCATAGCTGCTTAAATAGAATGTAAATGCTTTACCTGCACATTGTACTAGGGAGCATGAGATTCTGATAGAGCATGGCTCTTGATTATATGATTATATGCTCCGTGAATGTATATATATATATATATATGAATGTGATCATATGATTACCTGCTCCATGAATATATAACTGTGATACTTGCATGCTGGAATTGGAGGCATGGTGGGAATACTGGAAGAGCAGGGAATACGATTAATGTATGGTTACGTGAGTGTATTTACAGCACTGCAGGGGGTTGATGAGTGTGGTGTGGTAAGATTTATCCTGTGGGGGAAAGCTTTTGATATGCTCATCATGTTTAATGGGTTAAGTTACTGACTACAGATTCAATCAACAGGTTTATATTCGAGGCAGATAATGAGGCCTGGTGGTGGTTATACAGGGGCTGGGAGTTACAGCCAGGGTATCAGTTCTTCATCTGCTCCCGTGAATTTTCAACATATGCTTTCAGATTTGCAATTAAGATTGCAGAGGCATGAGGAAGAGATTAGGTATTTGAAGCAACATCGGAGTCTGTTGGGGAGCACCTCTTCCTTTGCTATGCCAGGAGTGGCATCAGCTTTAGCTCAGCCTAGGGTTGAGAGTGGGTGGGAATTCCTTTGTGGGAGATTCCAGGAATATTATCCTCCAGTCTTCGAGGGAGGCCAAGATCCATTTGGAGCTGAACAATGGATAGGCATGATCAGTTCCATTCTAGACAGTATGGGGCTGGTAGGTCACGATAGAGTGATCTGTGCGACATATGTATTGCGGGATGATGCCCGGACGTGGTGGGAGGTAGTGTCCCAGACACGAGATACAACTTTGATGGATTGGAAAAAATTTAGGCAGCTGTTTAATGAGAAATATTACTGTGATGCAGCTAAGACTGCTAAGATGAATGAGTTTCTGAATCTCGTTCAAGGAAAGGCATCAGTAGCCGAGTATGTTAACAAATTTGATGGGTTGGCCAAGTTTGCCTTTGATATGATACCCACAGATATAGCTCGGAACGAAAGGTTTGTTCATGGATTGAATCCTGGGATAGCTCAGGGCATTAGAGTTGCCCCACTGCATGAAGTCTATACCTATGCTCAGGTGGTAGATAAGGCTCTTGCTGTTGAAAGCATAATAGTTGAGAAGAAGAGTGCCAAGGAGCATGGAGCTCAGATAGTGGTATCTCCCCTTATTGAAGCAAGTAAGAATGAAAGCTGGAAGACTCGTCCAATATGCATGCGGTGCAAGAGGCGTCATTTGGGAAAATGTCGAGCAAGGTCATGTTTCGCTTGTGGCATGATTGGACATTTTAAAAAGAATTGCCCAAGGCTAAGGGAGCTTGAGCAAAAGAGGATAGATAGCTCGATTCCAAATCGAGTGTTTATTCCAGGATAGTCAGAGTCTGAGACTGAGACTAGTTCCTCAGGGGTGGCAGGTTAGTTTTCTAGTTTTGATGTCTAAGTTATACTGATTGGTTTTGGTGCCATGCTGTCTTTTTGTTTGTTTCACATGGTAGTATAAGGATGATGCGATGATCACATGGTTATGTTGTGATGGAAATGCAATATGGTATTGGCAACTTAGGAGATGAGTTGGGTTATGGAAAGGACTCATCAGTGATTTTGGTAAAGCTGATTATGACAGGCTTTGGTTTGATCCAGGGTATGGATTGGTTAAGTAAGTATGGAGTAATCCTAAATGGCAAGGAAAGTATAGTAACTCTTGGGCTTGAAAGCAGAAAACCTTGTGATAGTTGGCATGGTGCATGGTTCTATATGCTTATGATATCTGTAGTGAGAGCTAGAGTTTTGTTGCAGGGAGGTGCCTGGAACTCTTAGCTAGTGTGATGGATACCACTTTGGTTGTGTTAATGAGATCATGACAGACTGGATTAGTCTGTGGGTTTTGAATGTGTTTCCAGGTGGTCTGCTAGGGCTTCTTTTATATGTAAGGAGACTAGAATGATGATTGGATTAGTGCCAAAGATGGAATCAGATGTAAACACTGTTTTGAGTGGCTCAGCGGGGTTATAAGAATTAAGGGTTTAGTTGCAGAGTAGGATGGGATTCTTTAAGATGGATCTTGGATCTGGTAGGGACCAGTTAGAGGTCAGAGAGGAAATTATATAAAAGATTGCGTTGGTATCGGATAAGAGCATTGAGAGTGTTAAATATGATTTGGCAAAATTGTCTAATGCCAAGTGTTTGTGAATCAGATGAATGGTGCATTCAAAGGTTTATTTGAATGGGATTTGTGATCGTTTTGGATGATGATATTGTGGTATCTTCCCTGCGGAGATTTGCCAAGGTTGAAGAGTGCCTTAGGGACAGGAGTGTCCATGGGTGGTAAAGATATTTCAGGTGCCTTGGGAAAGTGTTCTTGATCTTTTATAGACCAGGATTAGTTAGTAGATTGTTATGACATCCCAGTAATAGAGAAAAGTGACTGCCTATGCAACATGTTGATTAAAGGATCTGACCAGAACTAGAGTAGAGTTCCAGGTGGGCCAGGTGGCCAGCTTATTGTTTGAGATTATTATCTCAGGGAAGATAAAAGGGAAAGATGGTTAAGTGAGCCACAGGTGGGAAAGATTGAATGGAAAGCTTTAGCTGGATTAGCTAAGAGTTGTACAGTGACAGATATGAATTTATTATGGTATAGAGATCAGACTTAGGATCCGATGGACATTGAGATTAGCTGGGAGATTCTGGATGAATCTCATGTTATTATTTTATTTGCTTCATTCAGGCATCATGGAAAGGTAACAGGGTGTTTTCAATTCTTGGTTAGGCATCTAAGTTCTTTGAACTTGAGGTTTCTTGTCGGCAAGTATCTTCTCGGTGGTTTTAGTTCATTTCTTTTCATATTTTCTTTTTTGGAAATACTCTCCTTTCTATTATTGGTTTTAGGAGTGTTCCGAAATCCCGTCCTTGTTCTCACATCCCAGTATTGGTAAGGAAAATAGGATAGTTATTATATGCTTATATGATATGATTATGCTGTGATATGTTTTTATATGTTATGATGTATATTTATATGTTTTGGGGCTTATAGTTGCTTATATAGCAAACCCCAGCACTATTATGTTCTTGGGGTTTATAGTTGCTTAGCTAGCAAACCTCATTGTATTTTGAGGCTTATAGTTGCTTAGTTAGCAAACCCCAATGATTACCATGTACATGGGTTAGAATTGTGATATATGTTTATAGTATATGTTTATGATATAGTTTATGTATATGTTTTATGTTATTAGTAGATTTTTCTTGCTGGGCATTAGGCTCATTCCTTTATACGTGCAGGAAAATAATTATGGCGGCGAAAAGATTCTTGGCGGCTTGGGATTGTGTATTGAGGGAGAATGGATTCGGTGGACTGCGTGAACGATTCGAGGACAAAGTTGTTTTTAGTCATTTCAATTATGTTTTCTATGTATTTTCCGCACCTGATTTTGTGACCAATTTATTTAAGATTTAAGTCATGTTTTATTTTATTTTCAAACAATGGGATCCCATACCATACTCTGAATTTTATGTATTTCAACTTTTACTTTATAGTTTTTAATAAAGTTATGAATGTTTCGTATGTTTGTTTTCTTAAGAATAGTGTCTATGTATAAGCAGTTTTAAATGGTCCAAGGTCTAGAATTAGTTGGGTCATTACAGAATACCCTATGAAACCTTGGAAGCTTAAACCTTGATCTTGGAGGAGTTTCCTTAAGGTAAAAGTTTCAAAAGCTTGACTTTTGTAAAGATTTTAACCATAGATATTTCAATAACTAATTATATATCTTGTTGGAGGAGTTGATTTAAGGTTTTGAAAGAGTTTTGAAGGATCTAAAGCTAGTAGAAACATAAAAACCTAAAGCAAGAACAACAAGAGGTAAAAAGTTTACTTTTTAAGGTTGTTTTTGTATGGTTTTTATTTTCAAGCATTATTTTGTGTATTTAATGCTTAAATTTTCTTAATGGGGATGTAATAAGGCTATGGTAGTTTCTTGATAATCTTTATGATGCTTATATGTTGATTGTGAAAACGAGTACCCAAAATCCCTAAGGGTTTTGCTGAAAAACCTAAAAAAAAAAACGTTTTGAACGTTTTCCAAGGGGTCAAACATTCACTGTATAACTGATTTTGTAAAATTAAATTGTACTTTGATGTTGTTGAGATGTTGTAGATGAATTTGTGCTTTTGAAACACTAAAAAACGTTTAGAAATGATTAAGTTATGCTATTTCAAGTTTAGGTAAAAAATAGTTTTTTCGTATTCTTAATTTTGGGACCAAGTTGGACACCCACTGTATAGGGAAAATGAACCCAACTTTTACTAAAATTTGGTAGAGATGTTCTTGGCATACCCTAGTATTCCTCTGTAAAATTTGGTAACAAAATACAGAATGGTCTGAGAGTTATTAAGTGCCAAATTTTAACAAAAAAAAAGGACTTGAAAATAAAGTAATTTTTACCTAAATGTTTGAAAATGTTTTGACCAATAAAAAATGCTCCTTTTGACATAAGATTTTACAGAGACCTAAATGGAAAACAAAGACTGAATTGAGAAATTTTGATAACAATTTGGTAAGTAAATTTCATGTTATAAACTAAGAAAGTATGTATTTAAAAATGTGAAAAATGAAGTTTTCACACTCATTGAGAATTATTTTTATTCTTTATAAAAATAAAAGATTTAATTTATTAATAAATTTAATAAATTAAAAGAGGGTTTAAAACTCAATATTTTGAGAAAAATAATTAAGTAAATTATTTTTAGTAAGTAAACTTGATTAATTGACTTCTGAGAATTAACTAGTCAAGATAAGCAATTATTAATGGTTTTTCCTAATTAAGTCAAAATTAGGCTATTTTCTTAAAACGATTTTTAGATATTAAAACCTTAAGAAAAATAAAAAAGAAAATTAAGAGATTATATACTTGAAAAATAATTGAGAAATTTAATTAGTATTTTCTGGATATAATATCGGCTAAAATATTTTATATATTTATATAAGATTTTTAGCGGATTATGGGAAATACTATTGCGATACCCGAGCCTCGGTATCCAGACCATAGGATAGGCCTCCCCGAGACTTAAGGTTTAGTCTCAGATTTTTGTGTATGAATTTCTTGAATGAGTTTAAAACCAAATAATGATCTTTAATCCTTACAAAAGACTTTGAAAATGACCAAACTTTCCAAAATAATAATAATGAATTATGAGGGCCATAATTAATCCAAGTATAATGTATGAATAATTACAGTATTGGCTAAGCATAACTGGACTGTACGTTAGAAGGTGAAATCCTACTAAGAGCTAAGGACTCCAAGTAAGTCAACTTATATTGTGTGGCCACAACATGAAACGACTAGAGTAATGTATGTTAGTATAGAGAAACATGCACATGTATACACTGCCCTAGAAAGTTTACATAGAGACGTTAGTCTAGTAGGTGCTGATTCAGAAAATATGACTGGTAGATATTTGTCATATCCTAGACGGCTGATTCTCGTCACACTACTTGTTTGATTTTATTATGGTCGGTTCACTTCCACGACGAGTGGCCAAGATGTGAGGATTGTTGGTTTAAACCTAGGGGCACCAAAAGGAATGGGACCTAGGAGCCTTCATGCTTACTTAATCATTGAACAATTAGAACCCGAGAAAGTGCTCTGATAAGTTATTTTCGGACAGCAGCCGTGAATATTGTCCATTCAGTGAGAGTGCCTAGAGAAACTATGGGTTTCCAAGTTTGAGTGAGGTTGGACACCCTAGGGGAAACTTCTCTCCAGCACAACTGATTAACATTGAACTCTTTGTAAACCCGTGTAACTTCGATTACACTCTTGAATAGTAGCAATGCCCTAGGTAAGTTGATGGTTAATACTGGTTGGAGAAACCTATGAATTTATGTATTGTATTCTTTCTAAGATATCCCATAAACCCAAGAAAAAGGCTTAGTTAAAAGATTAAGGAGAGAAAAGATTTTGAGAGAATTTTGTGAGAAAATTTCTTGGGTGTAATTAGTGTGTGGGTCGTGAATTATAAGTGTTGTAATGTCTATATTTTTCCTTTTTGTAAATTTATCTGTAACATTTGTTGGGTTTTAAGCCCTTATAAAACTACATTTCTTATGTAACTCATTTGATTATCAATAAAGAAATAGAAATTAATTTTTGTTTATAAATTGCATTGCTTGCTTCTTTTATTACATGATTAATTGCTTAATACAAACATTTATAAAATCCTGAACATATAAAAAGCTACACATATAATGACTAGATCAAATTGTATTATAAATGTAATTTTATGTTAAAAAAGAATTAGTCCTAAGATTGAATTAGTGCACAAGATTTTCACTGATTTGTTAATATACGATAAGTTCTACTTACACAATAGTGTGATGTCTTGTGCAAGACATTGACCAAGTATATAAAATCGAACGTATTTTGTTACAATGAACTTTGACCGACACTAATTATTGAAAGATAAGTAAGTATCAATATTATCGTATCTAATCAATATCACAACGTTGACCATAGGTCATGTTTATCTTAATTCTGAGCGATGATATTTTAATTAAGGATGTTATCTGGATATTTTGACTTGTTTGTTAAAAGCTTTCCCTACGACATAGCCTATACTTACATTTTGGAGGTTCAATAATGTAATTAAATAAGAGTATACATCATAGATATGAAATCTATAGCATTTGTATATGAAATGAAAAGATGATTTCCTTAATAGCTTAGTCCAAATGGTTAAATGATTGATATCTCATTTCTGTAATTAAGTTCATAGATTTATCGTGTACAAGGAACTTAGTGGGAGTTAAAAATAAGATACCAATGAGGGGTAAAATAGTAATTTTCACATGGCTCATTAGTATATCATCGATAGATGATTGACAGACAGTAATGGTTATAATAATGGGTAACGTATGTGTATTTTGGGAAATACGTTCTATGAATTTAAGAGTTCAATTCCAAGTCTATAGTGGAGTCAGGAGGAATTATTGAGTTGTGACATAATTTATATTATAAATAAACTCACGAGAACATATTGAAGCTTGTGTTCATTGATCCATGGACCCCGCGTCGTCTCTAATTAAATCAAGCCTAAATATCTCAAACAATTGATTTTATTATCAATTGTAAATATCTAGTTGGCTAGGTCAATTTTATGATATTCGCATGAAAAAAGAATTAGGAGTTAAAAGAAAGATTTTGTATACTGTTGGGCAGAATTATTAATATATTTATGTTGATATTAATAAATAGTATTAAATTAAAGTTTAAATTATTAATATTTAATTTGAATAATGATTTAATTATTTATTTAATAAATTAATTATAAAAAAAATAAATTATAGCTCGAATTCAAATTCAATAGTTGATTTTTTTATTTTAATTAATTTAATTATATAATTGATAACCATAGTTAAATAAGTGATAACTATGGTTGACTATATCAATTAGTGCCCTAGGTAGTTCCTATTTAAAGGAAGTGATGGGTGGGTGTTATGTTTTTATTTTTTGTTCTCATGGTAAGTGAATCAGAAACAAAAAAACCTGAACACGATGTCCCCTATTTATGGTCGCCCATCTCTTCTTCTTCTTCCCCTAGAGAATTGTTATTGGACTTTGACTGGTTTTCTTACATTAAAACGTGTTCTTGAGCTTCAAAAAAGGTATGAATACCTAATTTTTTGTTTGTATGATTTTTTTTATTTTCTATATTATTTTTAGATATTTTTTTCTTATAGATATAATGTGTTTATTATATATAGATTTTAGAGTTGCCAATATTAATTTAGAGGTTATTTTGAGCATCAAAGAATGTTTGTTACCTTAAAACTTTGTTTGTGTTAATTTCTTTTATATTATTCCAAATTTAATACTTATTTTTTAGTATATTTGTGTTATATTTTTTTTTGTTATTTTATATAATGTTATTAATTATATATATATATTAGTAAAATTTATAAATTGTTGTGACTTGCTATTTAAATTTCTAAACATAGCTTCAATAGGTAATATTGTTGCCAATGTTAGAACTTGAAATGTTTGGATTATTAGTGACATTTGTTTTTTATTTTTTATAACTAGCTAGCTTGATATGTTGTTTGATGATTATGTAACTAGTTTAATTAATTATGTAATTTATTTTTATTTGTTTTTTATTAAGCTTTTTAGTAGGGTTGTTGATTTAGTTGCCAATTTCGTAATGATTTTGGGTGACTTCAAGAGTAATATTGGAGGTGAGTAATCTTAAAATTTTATTTATTACTATTGCAAAATTTATTTATAAAATTAGAGTTAAATCATGCATATTTTACTTTAGTGAAGTAGGTTATGGGAAATTTGTTGTTGACGGTGATATAAGGATGGAATTATGTGTGTTGATTTTGTGTTTGTTTGTGTTGAATTTATATACAATTATAAAATTGGGATATGCTACAAAAACAAAGGAAACTGTGCCAGTTTTTTTATAGATTTTATTAATTGTTTTCCTTTTTCAATTCGCACACTATGTCGAGATATTTTGTATGTTATTTACAGGTTTTAAATTTTTGGAGATGTTAAAATACAGTTGTTATGCTGCCGAAATTTCGTTAGACTTAGGAAAATTTAATAATTAAACTTCAATTATATTGGATGTCCTAGAAAAAATAACTAGGAGTGGAAGATGTAGAGGGATATAAAATTTGGATAAGAGCGCGAGAAACAAAGAAGACTCTTGTCGAAGATAATTTGGACAAAAAAATTGAAGAAAGAGTTGTAAGTGTTTTAAAGGAAAGTAGGAATTTTTTTTAAGTGTTGTTACAAGTTACTAATTTAATCTATCATTGGTTTGTTTCATAGAATGAACTAAATGACAAAGTTACTAGTAGCCAAATTGTCACCAAGGGTCGGGAGGACATCTTGCCAATCCAACAAGAATAGTTAAGCCGATTGATGACTTAAATTTATTAGTAAGACTATTTTGTTTATACATACCTTTAGTTTTATGTGAATGTATATATAAATGTTTAGGCTATTTTACTTAATTACAATTATGTGAATGTATATATGAATGACTAGGTTATTCTACTTAACAATTATGTGAATGTATAAATATTTTATTTTATAAGAATTTTAATTCTACGTGTATAAATTTTGTGATTTTTATTTCTGTTATAAATTAAATGAAAATAAACCAAATCCAATTGTAAAAATATATATAACTATAAATTCATATAATTAGACTATTTAAAAAAAATTAGGGCAAAAAAAAATAAAAATAGGATTGGGCCATTTAAAAATAATTAGAAATAATTATTAAAAAAAAGGGGGGCTTTCTACTTCGGTTATTATGTAAAAACTGAAGTAGAAAGTGGGGATTCTACTTCGGTTTTTACATAATAACCGAAGTAGAAAGTGCCCACCAAGGAAGCGTACCCCATTTTCTACTTCGGTTATTATGTAAAAATTGAAGTAGAATCCCCACTTTCTACTTCGCTTTTTACATAATAACTGAAGTAGAACGCATATTTTTCACTTCGGTTTTTAACTAATTTTTACTTCGCTCTGAACTACTACAATTGCGAATTTTAGCGAAAACCGAAGTAAATCCAACTTAAAAACCGAAGTAAAAGCCCTTTTTTCTTGTTGTGAGATGAAAAAAAATATGAAACTCGAGAAGCTCGATGGTGCATATTTCGATTTCTGGAAGACGCAAATCGAAGATTATCTATATCAGAAAAACTTTATCAACCTCTCTTAGAAAAATAATCAAGAGGGTATGAAAGATAAATATTAGACTCTTCTTGACAGATGTAATGCCATAATTTCTCATAAAATTATCGAGAACACATGGTTGGATCATAACATAAATATTGCTATTTTATTTAGAAAAAAAATCATATTTAGCAAAGGGATCCCATGTCTTTACAAAAATAAAATAGTAGTCTTTGACATATTAAAATGAGCAACATTATAAATAAATGTCTTTAAAGAAATGCTTCGAAAAATAAAATCGTAGTCTAATAGATCAATCCTCGACTATATGGTCCCTACGAATACAAATACATCACTAAATCTTAGGTCCCACTCACCACCGGCCTTTATGTCCTCAATTGTTTGCACACCAACATCACAAGGAGTGAACTTCTAAACCCAGTAAGGAAAATACAAACAAGCCTACCTATATAGACATAACCAACATACCATAAGTTCATACAAGTATTCATAACAACACTAATTTACTAATCATACAAGATCATAATATACCTAGGTCATAACAGAGATCATAATCATAATTCATAATAGGTCATAATCATAGGTCATAATAACAAGATCGCCACAAAACTTACATATAACATAAAATATTTAACATTAGAGACGTACAATAAATCTAAACTTCAAAAATCTCTAAACCTTATAATAGTCATACCTATAACCTAGAACCAAAAGTTCAAAATCCCGAGCCATCTATAATGCCTTTCTCCAACACAACACAAAGAGCTTCAATACTTAGAATTATTTCGGCTATAAAGTGTTTGACAAGTGCTTAGTGTTTCGGCTATATATGGATGATATTGGCTCAATTGTTTGAGGCTAATTAAGCAAATAGAAAAAGAAGAATTCCTTAGCAGTATTAAGGATATAGTGGTTCGACTATTCGGTGTTTGTGGGGCAAGAAGATGGGAGGTTTCGGGACTATAGAATTTCGAAAATGGAGAGGCTTGAAAGCTTTGATTGTGTGAAAACGTGAAAAGGTAATGGCTCTATTTATAGGCTGTAAACCCCAACCTCCTTCCTTAAACTTCTCCACCACAATTCAACTAGTTTTTAAAATTCAAACTCCTTCCTTAACTATAGGTTCGACCAACCCCTTATTTTACCTATTCAAAATGCTAAAATTACTCCCTTGATGTCAGACACACTCACTTGTAACCATAGTTGTCAAAGTCGCACTATCTCCTCCAAAACTCATGCTCACGCCTACACATAAGCCTTTTAAATTAAAAATAATTCAAATGGTTTCAGCTATATCAACTTATTTACTTGGTTTCCTTTTTGCAAGCTTGCCACACGCCTAAGACTAATTATGGTCGCTTTTCAAAATAACTCTTACACTTAATAAATAAATTCAAAAAAATTCCACCTAATAAACTATAGGGAAATTCGGCCACACATTATTATTTTTTAAATAAATAGGACTTAATTTAATGCCACACGTAAAATCCTTAGATCACCAAAATAATGTGCATTAAAACTATACATCAATTTAATTTCCACCACTCAAACTAAACTAACTATAAGAACTAACATATAGTCATAATTAAGGAGAAAAATAATAACCTTGGTTATTACAACAGACAAGCCTTCAAAGTTATTCGATTGATGCTATCTCAGAATGTTGCTTTGAACATAGCAAGGGAAAAGACCACAGTAGGAATTATGGAAACACTCTCTAGGATGTATGAGAAACCATCAACCCCCAACAAAGCTCATTTAATGAAGCAGTTATTCAATTTACAAATCACAAAAGGCGCATCAGTAGCTCTACATCCCAATAAACTCAATACAATCATAACCCAGTTGAGTACAGTTGGAATAGAATTTGATAAAGAAGTACGATCAATAAGTTGGAACGCTACTGTCACAAATATGAGTAGCTCGTTGGAGAGCAATAAGTTGAAATTTGACGATGTTCGTGATCTTGTTCTCAGTCAAGAAATCCAATAAAGAGAGTTGGGTGAATCATCAACCTTTTCAGTTTTGCATATAGAGTCAAGAGGAAGAAATTCAACTAGAGGAAATGGGCATGGTAGATCAAACTATTGAGGTAGATCAAAGGATAGGAGGTCTAGATCCGGGAATCCAAATAATTCCCAGAGCTTAAAGACCATCGAGTGTTAAAATTGTGAGAAAACCAAGTGTTATACCCAAAAATTGGAGAATGCATCCTAGGAGGCTAAGGAGAATGCATCTAGGAGAGTGCCTCCTAGGAGGGCTAAGAGGGTGGTCCTAGGAGACCCCAAGGAGGGTGTGGTCCTAGGAGACCCCAAGGGTGTGTAGGACGTAAGCCTCCCAAGGTTTTCTAAGTGTTGGCTCGAACGTGCCCAAGGTAAATAGCTAAGGAGGAGGAGTCTCATGCAAGAGAATGGAGACTTAGACTTTCATAAGGAAAGTCTATACAATGTTCGATCGGACATGTTTGGGAGATGCTAAAGGAGGTTCCCTCAATGTTGTCCAAGGTGAGGTTCCCTCAATGTTGTCCAAGGTGAGGTTGCCTCAATGTTGTCCAAGGTGAGGTTGCCTCAATGTTGTCCAAGGTGAGGTTGCCTCAATGTTGTTCAAGGTGAGGTGCCAAGGAAGTTGCCTCGGACCACCTTGGTCCGAGGAGAAGCCAAGGAGATTGGTTCAAGGAGAGTACATGTTCGAGGAGAACCATGCACGTTCAACCCACCCAAAGCATGTCCTACCACCATGCATATCCTACCACCATGCATGTTTAACCAGCACTTGCATGGGTAGTGAGTAGGAGGTGGACCAACTAACTAGAGGAGACTAAGTCAGACACAACTTCAACAACATGCGCGGGAATCTCTCATTCTTCCCACAAATAGGGAGTTTGTTACATTTTGAATTTTGAATGTTTATTTGTAATATAAATGTAATAAATATAATAAAACATCCCTATTATAAGGGGATATCAGTTGAGGATCCCATCTCTATAAATAGAGAGCTGATGGGATGAGAAGAGGCCTTCTGCTTATTCTTTCTAGAGAGATAAAATTGGGTCTGTCTATTCTAGAGAGAGAAAGTGCTGAAATTAGAGAGAATTCTTGTATTTTCACAATTTATACTGAAGAAACTCAGTTGGCATAGTCCATCTGATCTTGAGTATAGATTTATAAATCACAACTCTAAGTGGATTAGGCTATTACCGACAATCGGGGCTGAACCACTATAAAAATTCTGTGTTATTTACTTTTCTTGTTTATACCGTCTGTTGTCATTTACATTCTCTTGAAGGTTCGTCGTATTTGACGTTCTCACGTCGTTGGCTAAAAACGCAGTCAACACCAAGCACTAAAAAATAAGTGCAAGAATGAACTGAAGAATTAAGAAGTGAATGCATAAGAAATGTTACTTCCACCTGTGAAGGATATGATGCGTTGATATGCTCTTTGGAGAGCAAGGAAGAATCTTGGGTGTTAGACTCTGGAAACCTTGGAAAGGTATACCTTGGTGATGATCAACCTTGTGCTATTGTTAGTAAAGGTGTAGTGAAGATTAAGTTGAATAGGTCTGTGTGGGAGCTAAAGGATGTCAAGCATATTCTCGACCTGAGAAAAAACTTGATCTCAGTAGGGTAGTTGGCTAGTGAAGGCTACACTACGAACTTCCATTGTAATAATTTGAAGATTTCAAAGGGTGCAATGATGATTTCTCATGGCAAAAGAAATTGTACACTTTACATGAAAGCAATTTGTGGAACAAGATCGTGCCATTGGGAGAGGTGCAGTGGTGTAGCCATAGCATAGAAGAGGCGACCGTGGAAACAAAAGACAAGATGAAGGAGTTGCTTCCTCATTTGTTTTAAGTTTTGAGGACGATACCTCTATAAATTGTAAGTATTGTAACACCCTGCATTTCAGGTACCTTTAAACGACTTGGGTCGTGAATTTTTTCCCCGAGTTAAGAATATTATTTTAAATAATATTATATTTGTTTGGAATTTATTTCCATGAGTTATTGCTAGCCATATTATGAATTGTGTGATTAAAATCAAGATAAGACTTTCGGTCTTGGCTCGACATAAAAACCCTAATCGGGTAAAACTCTTCGAAAATAAAATGATAAACTATGGAAAATATATTTTGGGCATAAAATACATTCATAAAAATTCAAGTTTGGTCAAAAATAATAAACTTAAGAGGAAATGGAAATTTTACGGTATTTTGTGTTAAATGCTTAAATTTTTTCTTGATTGTGGATTTTATTCCATAAATGGACCTTAGGTTATATTGTATTGTGTGATTAATTAAATTAAATGTGAGAAACATTGAATTTAATTATTATGTGTTAAGTTTTTTTTAAAACTTTATAAAAGTGAAAAAGGTTATAGCAAATTGATTTAAGCTTTAATCACATTAGAGTAATGTTAATGACACAAAGTGACATAAAGTAAAAACACTAAGTGTTTAGATATTTTTAGAGTTGTCTATGCTCTTCCAAACTCCGCAAAACCAACCCCCTCCTCACTCTCATCTTGTTCAAAATATTTCTCTCCAGTTTTCTCATCATTTTCAAGTACCAAAAACCCTAATAAACCTTGGAAGCTTAAGCCTTGATCTTGGAGGAGTTTCCCTAAGGTAAACATTTTAAAAACTTGACTTTTGTAGAGTTTTAAGCCATAGATCTTTCAATAACTAACTATATATGTTGTTTGGGGAGTTAGTTTAAGGTTTTGAAAGAGTTTTAAAGGATCAAAATCTAGTAGAAACATCAAAACCTAAAGCAAGAACAACAAGAGGTAAAAAGTTTACTTTTTATGGTTGTTTTTGTGTGGTTTTTATTTTTAAGCATTATTTTGTGTATTTAATGCATAAAGTTTCTTATTGGTGATGTAATAAGGCTATGGTAGTTGCTTGATAATCTTTATGATGCTTGTACGTTGATTGTGAAATAGGGAACCAAAATCCCTAAAACCAAAAAAGTAAAAAAAGGTTTTGAGCTTTCACTTGCAAGGGGTTAAGAATCCACTATATAACTGATTTTTTTAAAATAAATTGTACTGTGATGTTGTTGAGATGGATTACATGAATTTGAGCTATTGAAACACTGAAAAATGTTTAGAAATTAGTGAGTTATGGTATTTCAAGTTTAGGTAAAAACTGTTTTTTCGTATTCTTAATTTCGGGAAAAAGTTTGGACACCCACTGCATATGGAAAATGATCCTGGATGTTTCTAAAATTTTGTGGAAATGTTCTTGGAGTATGTAAATGTCGAGTAATATCCTAATAAATATTTGAAATGGTGTCCATTCTTGAAGGCTTTGCAAGGTCCGATGTGCCCATGCTAGGGTGATAAGCTCAAGTGTCAAGATACATAAACACATGCATCCGAGCATACGTCTTCATGGGCTGTCATGGGAGGGACTCGCCACGCAAGGCTACCCTATGTCTCGATATGCGAGGCTGCCTTGTGTTGCGCCGTGCGAGGCTCCCGCGTGCACCCTAGTACCCGAACATGGGTACCCCGAGGCACCACCCTCGCTATGCGAGGTTCAAGGCCAGCTCCCCGCGCGCACCCTAGTACCCGAACATGGGTACCCTGAGGTACCACCTTCGCAATGCGAGGGTCAAGGCCAGCCTCCCACGTGCATCCTAGTACCTGAATATGGGTACCCCGAGGCACCACCCTCATTATGCGAGGTTCAAGGAAAGCCTCCTGCACGCCACGTCTACGCGAAGCATCACACCCAACCGCCGTGTGATCCGCCTAGGCTAGCCTCGCTGCTTCTCACGGGTCCCGCGCCCATAGGCGCGCGCGTCCGCACCATTGGCCAGCTCTCCATGCGAGGCACCCTTGCTATGCGAGGGTGCAACCTCGCTACTTCTCATGTGTGCCCCTTGTTCCACCACAAACACTCCCCGCACCTCGGTTTCTCATGACATGTATAGTTTGGAGCCTCCTCGATATATGTACGAGGAACACTTGAAAACACCAAACGGGTATGTCAAATAATCCTTAGGTGCCGAACATGAATTGATAAGGACGATTGGGTACAAGATACGTGTACAGATATGGGATGTACGATCATGAAGAGGACAGAGGTGAGGCCCTGTCATCCGCATCAGATGAGTAGTGGCGGTACGAACTTGTACGGAGGGTGGAAGCATTCCCTGAGCACCCCCGACCCTATACCAGAGTCGACAGTACTATGTCCTACACCACTACTTTGGCATTGTCAGGGTAGACACCACTATGTCCTGAGCCACTACCCTGACCCTGTACCTGCATACGTCCATGTCCCCTGGGACCTACTTGTATCAGGGGGCCAATAGAGCCCACCTATAAATAGGTTTCGACCCCTCAGGTTAAGGGGTTGGAAAATTGATTGTATGAGGAGACTTTTAAGAAATATATGATCTTTGTTCCATTGTTGTTTTGGATTTTGCTTCAAGTTCTTTCCAGGTTACTTTCATCTATCCTTCACAATATAATTTGAGTTTTCTAACCTTGTATCGTTGAGGAGTTCTTACCGTCAACAGTTTGGCGCCGTCTGTGGGAAGCATAAATGTCAAGCCACTGTTCTTCCATTAGTTCTGGGAGGAAGAAATGCCAAGACGTTCTAAACGACTGAGAGAGCCCCGAGAGGTGGAGGTCCGCCTTGATGGAGATCAACTGAAGGCCTCCATGAAGAACCCTCCTCTACCCAGAGATGTGGAGGCCCCAAAGGAACCCGAGGTTCACGAAGTAGAGAGGGAGGCTTCATCCCTGGCCGTCCCTCCAGATAAGAATCATCCAAGTTCAATAGTTGCCCCTGCAAAAGATGACGGCGAGTTCCCGCCCCCAAGGCCGCCACAAGTGATAAACTCTGGCCGGCAGGATCCGGGCCCATCAATGCGCAGACCTGACAAGCATCCCCGGGTCCATTCCGTGAGCTCGAGTTCGAGGTCTCAATTCTATGAAGAGGAGATATGTGAACTGTACCACAAGAACCAAAGGGTTGAAACCACCTTAGAGAACAAGCAAGAGGTGTTGAATGGCCTATTGCAAGGGAAGTCAAACATATCTCTCCCTAAGCGAAAAGAGAAAGGCCAAGAGGGAGTAGATACTACCGTCCCAGTAGACGATGGGAGGACTCGACTCTCCACTAGTAATACCCCTCGGGTGAAGTAGCACGAGCGCCCCGGACCACTGAGCAGCACGAATGTCCCGGACCACCGAAGTAGCCTCCGAACCCTGAGTAGAAGAACAACGCTGGCCCTCATAACGACGTCGAAGTCACCTCACGGAGGACACCCTCAGATCTACGAGAGGTACTCAACAAGAAAAGGGCGGATAAAAGGACTACACCTCCTATAGCACCCCGGGAAGGCAAAGGAAAGGGAGATGTAAGCCAGTCTACGTTGAGAGACTCCTTGAAAAAGAGGAGACAAAACCTAGACACAGAGATGAGAAGCCTACGGAGCAAGATCGGTACCGCATCTGGAGGACAAGCCGTCAAGGATGAGTTCGACCATGAATCGCCCTTTGTTAAGGAGATCCAAGCCATCCGGCTCCTAGCCAACTTCAAGGAGCCTCATATGACCCCCTATGAAGGAAAAACAGATCCTGAGTACCATCTGGACATGTTTAACGACCTGATGAGGTTAAGGGGGATTATTAGCGGAGCCAGGTGCCATTACTTTGCTGTTACGTTGAAAGGACCCGCGTACAAAATGGTTCAAGAGACTTCGACCATGGTCCATCAGGTCCTGGCAGCAGTTTTCTGATGAATTTCTCCAACAACATCATGGCATGCGTGATTACACAATGCTGGGCACAAGCCTTGCCAACATGAAGCAGGGAGAAAACAAGAGTCTAAAGGGCTACATCCACAGGTTTAACATGGAGGCAGCCAAAGTAGGGAGCTTGACCTGCAGAGAGTTGAAAATGGCCATCATAGCCGGAGTGCGTCTGGGAAGCAAATTGTGGGATAATATACTCAGGAGAGAAGTCACTGACCTAGATGACTTCTACTAGAGGGCGCAAAAGTACATTCGTGTGGAGGATGGCCATGCGAACTTAAAGGCAGGAAAAAGTGATTCCCATGTAAAGCCCCTAGCCAATGAAGGGTCAAATGGAGCGAAGAAGAAGATGGCGTATGAATGGTCGAGAGATGATCAACATAGAAGGACCAAATGCGGAAGCGACCATAGGCAAATGAATTACACCTTCTATACGAGCCTGACAGACACCAGAGAGCATATCTACCTCACAAATGAGGACCGGGTTCCCTTCAAAAGGCCCCCACCGATGAGAAAGGACCTGTCCAAGAGGGACCCTAGCAAATACTATCAATACCACAAGGATATCGGCCATACCACAGCAGAATGTACCCGTTTGAAGGAAGAAATTGAAGAGCTCATCCGAAGGGGACACCTGGGCCAATATGTCAGAAGGGAGAAGCAGAAATCGGAGGACGTGTAGGTGATACCTCGGACACAAGGAGGATCCCCAGAGATACAAGGAGAGGTGAGAATGATCTTCGGAGGTCCGGGTTTGGGGAGAGTCCAGGAAGGGTCGAGACAGGTACGCTAGAGAAGCCAGACGGAGTCAACCACCATGTGTCATGAGTTTGGAGAAGCGACCCCCGAAAAGTTTTAAGGGAGAAAATGACTCAATCACTTTCACAGAGGAGGATGCACGAGGGGTGCAATTTCCCCATAATGATCCTTTGGTGTTGACAGTTTAGTTGGCCAACATGCGGGTGCATCGGGTCCTCGTAGATAACGGAAGTTCCGTAGATATCTTATATCACCCCGCCTTGGAGAAGATGGGTTTGGGCGTCAGGCACTTGAAACCCTGTCAATCCTCCTTATACAGATTCATGGGGGACTCGATACAACCCTTAGGGGTGATCGAACTGGTACTCACCATGGGAGAACAACCCCGACAGACCACAGTCATGGCAAACTTCGTCGTAGTAGATTGTGCTTCAGCTTTCAATGCGGTATTGGGGAGACCCTTCCTAAGAGAATTGAAAGCGATCACTTCAATATATCACCTCGCCGTCAAGTTCCCAACTGCTGGTGGAGTAGCGAGTATGAAAGGAGAACAAAGAAAGGAAAGGGAGTGTTATAACACCTCCCTTCGCACGTCTGTGAAATCGCGAGAACCGATGGTGATGATGGTGCATGGGGGTGCAAACCTGCAGGAAATAGACCCCAGAATCATGGAGGAGCCAGGGGCTAAACCTGTGGAGGAAGTAGAGGAGATCATGGTGATGGAAGAGCCATTGCAAAAGTTGAAGGTGGGAAAAAGCCTTCAAAGCGACGTGAATGAGAAGTTGGTGAGGATTTTGAAGGACAATCTGGATGTATTTGCTTGGAGTCACGAAAACAAGGTAGGAATAGATCCAGCCATCATGTGCCATCATTTGAATATCGCCTCCGAGGCAAGGACCATCAGGCAAAAAAGACGAGCGCTTGATCCAGAGAGGTACGCAGCCTTAAAGGATGAGGTGGACAAGTTGAAGGCCAATGGGTTCATCCGTGAATCCTTCTATCCTGTATGGGTGTCGAACCTAGTGCTAGTCCCGAAACCAAATGGAAAATGGAGGACTTGCATTGACTTCTCAAACCTCAATAAGGTTGGTCCTAAGGACAGTTTTTCGCTTCCAAGGATAGATCAGCTGGTGGATGCAACGGCCGGTCATGAGTTACTTAGCTTTATGGATGCCTACTCTGGATACAACCAGATACCTATGAACCTAGCCGACGAAGAGCATACGTCATTTATAACGGATAAAGGGCTCTACTGTTATAAGGTGATGCCTTTCAAATTAAAGAACGTGGGTGCCACCTATCAGAGATTGGTGAGCAAAATGTTCGCTAACCAGATAGGGAGGAACATGGAGGTATACGTTGATGATATGCTGGTGAAGACCAAAAATGCCGCAGAACTCAACAAAGACCTAGGAGAGATGTTTGACACACTCAGGAAGTACCGAATGAAGTTGAATCCACTCAAGTGCACTTTCGGTGTATCCTCGGGAAAGTTCTTAGGTTTCATGGTCAACTCTAGAGGCATCGAAGCTAATCCTGATAAGATAAAGGCCCTAATAGAAATTAGCCCACCCAAGAACAGGAAGGAGGTGCAATGTCTAACAGGACGGGTGGCAGCCCTTAATAAATTCATCTCGAGGTCTACGGACATGTGCCTCCCTTTCTTCAATATCCTAAAAGGGAGCAAAAAGTTCGCTTGGGATGAAGAATGTGAGGATGATTTTGTAAAGCTGAAGGAACACTTACGGAAGCCACCCTTGTTGGCAAAACCTGAAAGGGGCGAAAGGCTATACTTATAATTGGAAGTATCCAAGCATGCCATAAGTGCTGCCTTGGTTAAAGGACAGAAGAAAAACCAACAACCTGTGTACTACGTTAGTAAATGGTTAGTAGATGCGGAGAACTGATACCCAGAGATAGAGAAGTCTGCATACGCGTTAGTTGTGGCTTCAAGGAAGTTGAGGCCCTATTTCCATGACCATGCGATCGAAGTACTCACCAATAGCCCTTTAAGGCAAGTCTTTCATAAACCTGAAACCTCGGCGAGACTGATGAAGTGGTCGATCGAGTTAAGTCAATTCGACATCGCTTATATCCCAAGGACCTCCATCAATGGGAAAGTGCTCGCAGAATTCATAGTGGAATTCACCTATCGACCAAATGGAGGGGGAGATGAAGAAGAGGGACAGTCAGTCATAGAAGGAGAGCCAAGGAGTTCTGAAGAATGGAGCCTGCATGTGGATGGAGCATCCAACAAAGGAGGATCTGGAGCAGGCATCATGATGACTGGACCCGAAGGACACAGGATGTATTGTGTGATACGGTTTGGGTTCGAAGCCTCGAACAATGAGGGAGAATACGAAGTGCTTCTAGCAGGGTTGCGGTTGGCCCAGGGGCTAAAGGTAATGCATCTACATATCTTTAGTGACTCACGGTTGGTGGTATTCTTGGTGAAGGGTGAGTATCAAGCGAGGGGTCCCAAGATGGCTGTATACTTGGAAAGGGTAAGAGGCTATTTGGGGCAGTTGGTGGAGTATAGCATAAAGCAAATCCTGAGAGAGAGGAATAACCATGCTGATGCCCTCGCGAAGCTGGCTTCAACTAAAGATGGGGATACCCATGAATCAGTGTCTGTGGAATACTTACCAAGGCCAAGCATTATTAATTCAGACGTTCACATGGTTAGCATCCCAAAGGAGTCATGGGCCAACCTGATTATAAGCTACTTGAAGGATGGAGTTGTGCCAACAGACAAGAGGGAGGCTCGAAGGCTAGTATATAAGGCATCCCGATACACCTTGGTAGATGGGATCTTATACAAGAGGGGGTTTTCTGTGCCACTCTTGCAATGTGTTGATGAGGAAGAGGTTGTGAAGGTACTGTACGAAATACATGAGGGTGAATGCGGCAACCATGCGAGTGGACCATCCACGGCTCAAAAATCCATGAGGCAAGGGTACTACTAGCCCTCCATGGAGAGGGATGCAAATGATTTCGTGAGGAAATGTGACAAATGCCAGAGGCACGCAAAATACTCCCAAAAACCCCCGAATGAATTAACTAGCATGACCAGCCCTTGTCCCTTTGCTATCTGGGGGATAGACCTGATTGGCACCCTTCCCCCAGGTAGAGGTGGAGCAAAGTACGCGGTAGTAGCCGTAGATTACTTCACCAAGTGGGTTGAAGTGGAACCTCTAGTAAAGATAACGGCCAAGCATATCACCACCTTTGTAAACAAATTCATTGTCTGCAGATATGGAGTGCCCTACAAAATTATTTCTGACAACGACACCCAGTTTGAAGGGGAAACATTCGTGGAGTATTGTAGGGAAAGAGGGATAAGGAGAAGTTTCTCGACTGTTGTGCATCCACAGGCCAATGGGCAGGTGGAAGCCATTAACAAATTCCTTAAGAAGAACTTAGAAACAAAGCTAGAGAAGATGAAAGGGGCTTGGGTCGAGGAGTTACCTAATGTGCTTTGGGCCTACAGAACCACTCCACGCACAACCACTGGAGAGATCCCTTTCTCCTTAGCATATGGATGTGAGGTTGTCCTCCCGATTGAGATGAAGGTTAACTCCTACAGGATACAGACATATGAGGACCAGGTTAACCATGCAGCAATGGCTGAACGCTTAGACATGCTAGAAGAAAGAAGGGAAAAGGCGCAAATGAGAGTGGTGGTATACCAGCAGCGGGCAGCAAGGTACTACAACTCGAGGGTGCGAGAGAAAACATTCAGAGTAGGCAACCTGGTATTAAGAAATTTACTCCCCCAACACGCGAGACCCAGGGGCGGGGGTGCTTGGGGCAAACTGGGAAAGGCCCAACCAAGTCGCTCAATACATACCACCAAACAACTATAAGCTGGCGCGCATGGATGACACCATCATACCTCGAGCATGGAATGCGAAACACCTCAAGAAGTACTACCAGTAAGACTTCCACATCTGATGCAAGCAGTATCTGTGTTTAGTTTGTTGCATGTTATGTTAGCTTAGTAGACAAGAATCAAAGATGTTGCCTAGATAACCTCCCAAGTAGATGTAAACTTTTCATATATATCGTTGTAACCTGCCTACTATGAATGAAATTGTTTAAAACTTCGCATGTTATTTTTCTTCTCTATGCGAGCATCAACAAAAGTGCCTGCTGAAATAAATTTCACCAAGCACTTCGGGGGTAGGACAGGAGGCATGAGTATAAGCAAAAAAAAAAAATCTCTTATATTCAAAAGGATGACCTCCAACCAAAGGGCGACACCCCAGGGGGTGAGGCCGTAAGGAAGGAATCTCCCAATAAGTCTAGAATAGCCATTAAGCCGGCTAGCCAAAAAGGGTCCTACAAGAGACCCTTGAAGAAATAGTACTATATATAATGACGAGAAGGACGCTTCTCGCAAAAAGTAACAAGCGCGCGCAAAGAATATGAAAGGACCCCAAGAGCTTAATGGGTTATTGTGTCCTTACAATTATAATCAAGGTACACCAGAAAAAGATTATCATCATCAGACCAAGGAAGAGATATGTAATCCACAAATAATAATAATAAGAGGGACTTACCAAAGTCCCTTAAGTTTGATGAACACAAAAAAAAGAGAGAAAGGGGAAATAAGGTGAGGGATTACATAGCAACCACGTACATAGGCCAAATACAAAGGAACCTACAAATTTCCATCCTGACCCTTCCACTCAGAAATCTTCTCAATGGCATAATCTCCAAAGGGAGACAGGTCAACGGTGGGGTTGGTCCTCCATACAGCGTGCAGCGTGCGCTCGACTATGTAATTCTCAGCATTCACAAGCTCAGCCTCGAGCGCAATAATCCTCTCGTTTAAAGTATGGACGGTAGCCTCCAGTTGGGTATTGGTGTGAGAGGTTGATGCAGCCTGGGCTAAAGTGGCGTCCCTTTGGCAAACCGCCTCGGTCAGTTGACTTGACAAGACATCCTTTGCCGCCTCGGCCACCGATAGGTTCCCCAATGCCTTCTCGAGCTCGCATTGTAATCGTTGGGTTGACGAGGAGTTTGAGGCGATCAGCCAATGACTCAAGATAGAAGCCTAAGTAAGGGCAAGGACATAGAATAAAGCCTCGAGGGTCAGGCAATATTAAAACAAAATGAATATATATATATATCTATCATAAATGAATAATCCGAGTATCTCAACAAATACCTGCAAGGAGGATCGCATATAGGCTTCTTCTAGCTCAGCGTCAGGGACATTGTGCAGAGTTCCCCACTCGCCTTTGGGAAAGCTTCCCAAATGATGGCTCATGGCTTCCCCATACTGGCTTTCCAGAGGATAATCTTCGGAAGCAAAAACATAAGCTTGACCAGGGGAGATGCGTGTGCTTGCCGAAGCACGCTTTGGCAGGGATGGGGACCGAGAAGGTCCTGATCCATCTGCAGTGGAGTAGGGAGTAGAAGAGCGTGGAGTGAACTCCTTAGATAAAGAGGCGCCTGAAGACGTCCGCCCAGGATGCCTCCCTGAGGGTAGAGAAGCCCTAGCAAAAGAAGGAATGACGAAATTCCTTTTAGGCACGGAGGGGCGGGGGATAGAGGCATCGAAGGCAAACTCGCCGCCAAGCATCGACGGTGACATCTGAGAGGTAACACCGCCAGTATGACCATCATCGGCCATTCCCCTAGCCCTGCTGGCAATAAAGTGCAAGCACGAGTAGTTCTCAAACACCATTGTCTCCTCAACGTCCATATGATCGCCCGAAGGGTAGACATAGTCCTTATTGGCTACCTTGTCATAATTACCTTCATCGTGGCCGTATAGCCACGGATCCACAGGTTCAGATGAGGTGGGGCATGGACCCGCAGGTTCAGGTGAGGCAGGGCGTGGATCCGCAGATTCAGAGGAAATGGAGCATAGAGAGATGGTTTGGTCCGGGGTTAGCAGCCTGTACAAGGGAAGGTTGCTCTCTATAAAAAGGGCACAGGCTTGTTTGCATTCACCTGGCAAGGCCAGGAGTTTCATCACTCGGTCGCGAGCCGACGGTTTCAAGGTGGAGCCGACAACCCCTAAGAGACCTGCCATCAAAAGAAAAGAAATAACTACAGTTAGAAAAACCATAGAAGAAAATTCGAGTAAAAAGAGAAACCTTTCATGTATGAAATCAAAGTGAGAATAGTCTTACTTGGGGTGTTGAAGCTAGTTTTTCGGGTGTGCCCGCTATAAGTGAAGAAGTAGTTTGTCTTCCACGAACCCCTATTCGAAATGGAGCCCTCCACGAGGGAATTCCCTTTATGGTCCGCGACCTTCTGGAGCTGGTAGAACCCGGGGGCAGATGTATTCGCCCTAAGGGTATAGAAGTAATGAACCTCGCTCATGGAAGGCCTTCTGGAATGCACCTGATGGTACAACACATATAGGCTGCTAAGCATCACCCAAGAGTTGGGGGACAATTGTAGAGGCGCTAGTTCAAAGTAGTTAATCACTTTGACAAAAAAGGGATGAAGCGGCAGAGCCCCACCAGATCAGATTATGGCATCGCTGAAGGCCACGAACCCTTTCAGAGGCTCAAATGCGCATTCATTACGCTTTGGGATGACAAACTTGAGATTTGATGCTAACTGATGAGCCTTTAGCATGTTGGTCAGTTTAGTCATGACCTGCCCGTTTCTTCAGAAGTGTCAGAGGTTCTCTTCGGCATCTCAGGTACATGGGCATAGATAGGTAGTTTATGAGCCATAGACTTTCTAAGGAACCTGGAAGACCCCCCACGTGTCCTATATCTACCAGCACTCTGCTTGACCCTAGGGCGTAAGGCTGGGGGCAGGGGACGAAATGTGGGTGGGATGATAGAAAGGAACTCCGGTTCAACCGATTCACGTCTACCACCTTCGAAGAAGGGATCCCTGTGACCGGGAGGCTCGTCACCACAAAAGGAAAAAGGCTTAGGGGGCAAGTTTTCTTCTAGGCAAGCAATTTAAGAAAGGCAATCCTGAAGGACTGATTGTAGCTAGGAAATGTATGTCCCTGGTATTGAATTCTAGCTCCTTCTCCAGGTCACACGCTTTCTGTCTAAGGTAGGACAGTCTCCGGAGGTAGAGCGTTCGCACACCCCCACGGTTAGAGGGTCTACGAACGTCGGCCTCCTAATCGGAGGATGACAACTCAATGAATTCAACATTGGACGGACCTTCGGGACATCTCCTAGACGCATGGACCAGCTAAGACTCGAGGGCGTATATGCGTAAGGGTAACCCTATATCTACAACATGAGTGTGAGGGGTATAAGAAAAGGGCCTATGAATAAGTGCTTGAAAGGCCATACGAAAATAATGACAAAATCTGAAGAATGAGTGTCGTACAACCAGTATTCTACCCCCGCGTAATCAATATAAAAAAAAAAAAAGAAAAAAGAGGAGGGGGCATGTGCATCATTGGAGGAAGGAGGCATACCTGGAAGTATATGTATGAAGCCGAATGTGTGGAAGGATAGACTTGTGGAGGCGTAAGGTCGGTTGAGCGATAAGCAAGGGCAAGACCGTAGGAGCAAGAGAATGCCTAGTGTCACCGCAATGCTAGCCCAAAAAAAAAAAAGAGGCAAAAGAATCAGGAAAAATAATAATAAAAAAAAGGGAGGATGAATAAATGAAGTGGAAGGAAAATTACCTCAAGAATGCTTTTTTGGTGGATGGAACCTTTGAGCTCTTGAAAGTGGTTTGGAGGGAATACCACTAGGCTAGACAAGTTTTGGTGTGGAGAAATGACTTCAAGCCTTGGGGTATTTATAAGGAAAGTCAAGGCCCCCTAGCCATTGGATTCAAGTCCATATGAATGGTGGAGATTAAGAGTATGGGTAGCCTTGGGATCCGCGATTGAGAATGATTGGCCCTTATGCATTCTTAGGGACATTCATGGATCCCCCAAAAGTTAGATGGTTTTTGTGTTTCTTTGGACACTATAAAGAAACACAACTTCAAAACTCACTTTGTGTTTCTTCAAGCAACATTGGGTAGTGCTCCAAGGTTGAGTCCACCAAAATTGGCCGTACACATCAAACAAGAGAAGAAAAAAGTCTACAAGCACACTTGAAAGTGTACTTATAGACTTGGGGGCAAGTGTAAATGTCGAGTAATATTCTAAGAAATATTTGAAATGGTGTCCATTCTTGAAGGCTTTGCAAGGTCCGATGTGCCCACTCTAGGGTGATAAGCTCAAGTGTCGAGATGCATAAACACATGCATCCGAGCATAAGTCTTCAAGGGATGTCATGTGAGGGACTCGCCATGTAAGGCTACCCTATGTCTCGCTATGCGAGGCTGCCTTGTGCTGCACCGTGCGAGGCTCCCGTGCGCACCCTAGTACCCAAAAATGGGTACCCTGAGGCACCACCCTCGCTATGCGAGGGTCAAGGCCAGCCTCCCACGCGCACCCTAGTACTCGAATATGGGTACCCCGAGGCACCACCCTCGCTATGCGAGGTTCAAGGCCAGCCTCCCGCACACCGCGTCTACGTGAAGCATCACACCCAGCCACCGTGTGATCCACCTAGGCTAGCCTCGCTATGCAAGGGTGCAACCTCGCTGCTTCTCACGGGTCCCGCGCTCATAGGTGGGCGCGTCCGCCCCATTGGCCACCCTCGCCATGCGAGGCAGCCTCGCTACTTCTCATGTGTGCACCTTGTTCCACCACAAACACTCCCCACGCCTCGGTTTCTCATGACATGTGTAGTTTGGAGCCTCCTCGATATATGCACGAGGAACACTTGAAAACACCAAATGGGTATGTCAAATAATCCTTAGGTGCCGAAAATGAATTGATAAGGACGATTGGGTACAAGGTAAGTGTACGGATATGGGATGTACGATCATGAAGAGGACAAAGGTGTGGTCGTGTCATCCGGATCAGACGAGTAGTAGCGGTACGAACTTATACGGAGGGTGGAAGCATTCTCTGAGCATCCCCGACCCTACACCAGAGTCGATAGTACTATGTCCTGCACCACTACTTTGGCATTGTCAGGGTAGACATCACTATGTCCTGAGCCACTACCCTGACCCTGTACCTGCATACGTCCAAGTCTCCTTGGACCTACTTGTATCAGGGGGCCAATAGAGCCCACCTATAAATAGGTTTCGACCCCTCAGGTTAAGGGGTTGGAAAACGGATTGTATGAGGAGGCGTTTAAGAAGTATATGATCTTTTTTCCATTGTTGTTCTGGATTTTCCTTCAAGTTCTTTCCAGGTACTTCCAACTATCCTTCACAATATAATTTGAGTTTTCTAACCTTGTATCGTTGACGAGTTCTTACCGTCAACAGAGTACCCTTGTATGCCTCTATAAAATCTGGTAACAAAATACGAAACTGTTTGAGTGTTATTAAGTGCCAAGTTTGGAAAAAAAATAAGGACTTGAAAATAAGGGCATTTTTACCTCAATATTTGAAAAATGTTTTCACCAATAAAAAATTATACTTTTCTCCTAAGATTTTACAAAGACCTAAATGGAATATCATAGATTGAAGTGGGAAATTTTGGTAATAATTGGGTAAGTAAATTTTATGTTTTGACCTAACAAAGTACGTAGTTAAAAATATAAAAAATGAGGTTTTCACACTTAGTGAGAATTATTTTTATTCTTTAAAATTAAAATATTTAATTTATTAATAAATTAAAAGACAGTTTAATACCCTATATTTTGAGAAAATAATTATGTAAATTATTTTGAGAAAGTAATGCTTAATTGACTTTGGAGAATTAACTAGGCAAGATAAGCAATTATTAAAGGTTTTTCCTAATTAAATCAAAATTAGGCTATTTTCTTAAAACTGTTTTTAGAGATTAAAACCATGAGAAAAATAAAAAGGGAAATTAAGAGATTATTTTCTTGAAAAATAATTGTGGAATTTAGTTAGTATTTTATGAATATAATATGGGCTAAAATCTTTTATATATTTACCGACTTGTTGAAAGTACGTGTATTAGCGGAATTTTTAAAGAATAATGTTTTTAGCGGATTATGGGATATACTATTGCGATACCCGAGCCTAGGTCGCCAGACCATAGGATAGGTCTCCACGATACTTAGGGTTTAGTCTCAAATGTTTGTGTATGAATTTTTTGAATGGGTTTAAAACCAAAGAAGGATCTTTAATCCTTACGAATGATTTTGAAAATGACCAAACAGCCCAAAATTATAATAATGAATTATGAATGCCATAGTTAATCTGAGTATACTGTATGAATAATCAAGGTATTGGCTAAGCATAACTAGACTGCACGTTGGAAGGTGAAATCCTGCTAAGAGCTAAGGACTCCAAGTAGGTCAACTTATATTGTGTGGCTACAACATGAAACGACTAGTGTAATGTATGTTAGGATAGAGACACATGCACATTTATACATTGCCGTAGAAAGTTTACATAGAGACGTTAGTCTAGTAGGTGCTGATTCAGACAATTTGATCGGTAGATATCTGTCATATCCTAGACGGCTGATCCCTGTCACACTTCTTGTTGGATTTAATTATGTCAGGTTCACTACCGCGGCGAGTGGTCAAGAGCTGAGAATTGCCTGTTTAAACCTAGGGGCCCTCATGCTTACTTAATCATTGAACGCTTAGAACTCGAGCAAGTGCTCTGATAAGTTATTCATAAATAGCAGTCGTGAATATTTTCCATTCACTGAAAGGCCGAAGATACTAGGGGTTGCAAAGTTTGAGTGAGGTTGGAAACCCTAGGGGCAACTGTTCTCCAGCACCACTAATTAACATAGAAGTCTTTGTAAACCCGTGTAACTTTGACTTTACTCGTGAATAGAAGCAATGCTCTAAGTAACTTAATGGTTAATACGGGTTGGAGAAACCTATGAATTAATGTATTGTATTATTTCCAAGATATCCCAAAAAAGAAAAGAAAAAGGCTTTGTTAAAAGCTTAAGGAGAGAAACGCTTTTGAGAGAATTTTGTGAGATAAATTCTTCGGTGTAATTAGTGTGTGGGTTGTGAATTATAAGTGTTGTAATATATATTTTTTTCCTTTTAGTAAATTTATCTATAGCATTTGTTGGGCTTTATGCCCTTATGAAACTACATTTCTTATGTAACTCATTCGATTATCAATAAAGAAATAGAAATTGATTTTTGTCTATATATTGCATTGCTTGCTTGTTTTATTACATGAATAATTGCTTAATACAAACATCTATAAAAGCCCGAACATATACAAAGCTACACTTATAATGACTAGGTCACAGTGGATTATAAAAGTAATTATTTGTTCAATAAGAATTAGTCCTAAGATTAAATTAGTGCACTAAAATTTCACTGATTTGTTAATCTACGATAAGTTCTACATATACTACAGTGTGATGTCTTGTCTAAGACATTAACCAAGTATATAATATTGAATGTATTTTGTTATAATGAACTTGGACCGACACTAATTATTGATAGATAATTAAGTATATTATTATCGTATCTAATCAATTTCACAATGTTGACCATAGGTCAAGTCGATCATAATTTTGAGCGATGATATTTCAATTAAGGATGTTATCCGAATATTTTGACTTGTTTGTTAAAAGCTTGCCCTATGACATAGCCTATACTTACATTTTGGAGGTTCAATAATGTTATTGAATAAGAGTACCCATCATAGATATGAAATCTATTGCTTTTGTATGTGATGTGAAAAGATGATTTCCTTAATAGCTTAGGTCAAGTGGTTAAATGATTGATATCTCATTTCTGTGAATAAGGTCATAGATTTATCATTTACAAGGAACTTAGTGGGAGTTAAAAGTAAGAAACCAATGAGGGGTAAAATGGGAATTTTCACATGGCTCATTAGTAAATCATCAATAGAGGATTGACAAACGGTAATGGTTATAATAATGGATAACATATGTATATTTTGGGAAATACATTCTATGAATTCAAGAGTTCAATTTCGAGTCTATAGTGGAGTCACGAAGAATTAATGAGTTGTGACATAATTTATATTATAATTAAACTCACAGGAACTTATTGAAGCTTGTGTTCATTGATCCATGGACCCCGCATCGTCTATAATTAAATGAAGTCTAAACATATCAAACAATTGATTTTATTATCAATTGTAAATATCTAGTTGGCTAGGTCAATTTTATGATATTTTCATGAAAATAGAATAAGGAGTTAAAATAGAGATTTTGCAAACTTTTGGGCAGAATTATTTATAAATTTGTGTTAATATTAATAAATAGTATTAAATTAAGGTTCAAATTACTAATAGTTAATTTGAATAATGATTTAATTATTTATTAAATCTATTAATTATAAAACAAATATATTAAAGCTTGAATTCAAATTCAATAGTTGATTTATTTTTATTTTAAATAATTTTATAATATAATTGATAACTTGGGTTAACTATATCAGTTAGTTCCTTAGGTAGTTCCTATTTTAAGGAAGTGATAGGTGAGTGTTATGTTTTTATTTTTTGATCTCTTGGTAAGTGAATTAGAAATAAAAAAATGTAAACAAGATGTCCCCTATTTCTGGCCGCCCATCTGTTCTTCTTCTTTCCCAGGGGAATTCTATCTCATGTGTTGAGAGCCTGCCCACACTACTTTAGGCTTGATCAGAGAACGTCAAGAAAGAATTTGTGGTTAAGAAGATAACAGTTTTAGTTCTTGGCAAATCCTAGTTCTTTAGACATGACAAAAGAATAGAGAACTGAAAGGGTGGAGTTGTTGCTGTTTCGCTGCATATCACGTAAGTAATTATTGTTTTTTTTATTTATGGATAAATTAAATTCAAGCATAATTGTCTATTTTCTATTTCTGTATTGTTAATGCAGAAATTAGGAATTATGCATTTAGACTTTATTATTATGATCCAACAACATTTCCAATTGTGTGTGTTATTTTCATCGTAATTTTTCGTTTTCACTAATTTGGTTCATAAGAAAATTTGTGTAATTTTTACCAACAATTGGTATTAGAGCTCGGTAGTAATTCTATTTGATTTTTTATTTGATTCCTTAGAAACAATCTAGAGGAACTCAGATTGAGTGGGATCAATGGCTGCAGATGAAGGAAATATGAAACTCGAGAAGCTCGATGGTGTAGATTTCAAATTCTGGAAGATATAGATCAACGATTATCTATAGCGGAAAAACTTTATCAATCCCTCTCAGAAAAGAAGCAAGAGGGTATAAAGATAAATATTAGACTCTTATTCACAGATGTGACATCATAATTTCTCCTAAAATTATTGAGAACACAACGTTGGATCATAACATAAATATTGCTCTTTTATTTAGAAAAAAAATCAGATCTAGCGAAGGGATCCCATTACTTTACAAAAATAAAATAGTAGTCTTTAACATAATAAAATCCTTCAGAAAATAAAATCATAGGAGCGTTGGTCATTCCTCGGCTATATGGTCCCCACAAATATATCACTAAGCTCTTATGCCCCACTCGCCACCGTCCTTTCTATCCTCAATTTTCTGCACAAGAACATCATAAGGAGTGAGCTTCTAAACCCAGAAAGAATAATACAAAGAAGTAAACATATATTCATATAGTAAGAAACATACCATAAGTTAATACAAGTATCCATAACAACACTAATTTACTAATCATACAAGATCATAATATATCCTAGGTCATAACAGAGATGATAATCATAAGTCATTATGTAACGTCCCAAAAATGCTAGTAAGGTTTAGTGCCTTGATTAGCGTGTTGGGACGGCATAATTGCATATATGTGTGATTAATTGATTAAGTGCATGACTACGTGACATGCATGATTTATATGATATTATGAATTTTTTTATATGCAATGTCTATTAAATATGCATGTGGCCCTGTTCTTGTTTATAAGGGCATATTTGTAATTTTGGCCCGTTGTGAGCATAAATGTTATTATATGTGTTAAATGATTAAGACCACATTATTATGTGGATATATTTGTAGTTTTCGGCTCGAGACGATCCTAGTGAAAGGATTAGCGGAATAATCACTACGGGATCTAATACCCGGCTCTGGGTGAGCCTACGGGTATTTTGGGAAATTTAACATATATTTAGGATTTATCAAGTAACGGGTAAGCATTTGGTAATTGGATGGGTATGTCGGGATCAATTGGGAATTTGTAGGACAACTCGAGGAATTAGCGGGAAATGGGGCAAATGACCGCTTTGCCCTTACGGGCAATAAAGGGATGGGTTATCACTAAGGGCATTTTGGTCTTTATGTTAAGAGATATAATTAGGAAAGGTTTCAGAGTTAGGTAGAAGCATCAGGAAAACCTCTCGATAGTTCTCTTTCTCACTCTCACGTTCTTGCCTTTCACTCCATATCTTTGTGTGACTTGGAGTCTAAGGAAGATTTCTGAGGAAAAAGGCTTAGGAATTGAGATGGGAATTAAGCTAGGAGCAAGCAAGGAACACCTGAGGATCAAAGATATCACTGAAGTAAGATTATAGGCCCTAATATGTTAAATTCTTGTTGGGTTTGAACATGCTCAGGGATGCTTGGGTTAGTTTTTGAATCTGGGATTTAAGGAAGGTTGAGCTAGTGTTATAGGCCATATCTGTTGTTTGTAGGGTGATATTGAGGGTTATAGACTTAATATTAGCTTGGGTATATGCGTAAGTTGAATTCCATGGCTTTGATTTGGGGAGAAAACACACGAAAAGCCCCAAGATTTTTGGGTTCACGGGGCGCGCCGCAACCCAGTTCTTGGGCTCCGCGGTCCGTGTGACCCAAGAAGCCCTGAGGGGCTTGCTTTTTCATAGGCGCGTCGTGGCCCTAAAGTGCAAGTTATGAACCGCCTACCCCTGGGATTTGGGGTTGGTGCGTCTGACTTGGGGGTGCGCCGCGGCCCGCCTAGGCAGCCTTAGCCAAAATAAGTTTTTGGGCTAGGGAACTTAAACCTAAGCGCTTAGGATGAATTCTACTACCTGGAGGATAGTGTTTTATTTAAAGACATTTAATTGGGTTGGATTTTAATAGTTATCCATTTTCTCATGGGACTAGGGTTACTGTTAAGGCTCGGAATTGAGGATTGTGCTTGGGACTGCTACACATCTTCTGCTCAGGATCTGAGGTAAGAAAGCTGCACCTGAGTTGTGAATGGGGCTGAGATCCTCTGTAATTGAACATTTGTGAGATTATAAATGTATTTTTATTGGAAATATCTGGATAGGCCGATTAGCTCGTGCTGCTTTCAATTACATGTTTTGCAACTTGTAGATCTACTATGTTTGATGTGAAAGTCTGACCTAAGGGAGCCGAGGCTGATGTTAAGCGAACTGAACGCAGCTCGGCCTAAGGGAGCTGAGATCAGCTAAATAACTAAAGGGATCGGCCTAAGGGCGTTGACACCTAACTAATGGTATTAAGATTGAATTATATGTTTTGATTAATCTGTTCACTATTTCCTAGCTTATTGCTTGTATTCTTTTGTTGATTGAACTGGTTGATCTAAGTTTACTATGCACATTCTGTTGTTATCTATGCTTGTTGAATTTAGTTTTCTTACTGAGCCTTGGCTCACGGGTGCTACGTGGAGCATGTAAAGGCAAGGGATAGCTGGACCAGCCATGAGTTGGAGAGCTTTTGGTGGCGGTGTGTACATCGACAGCTGCTCGATGGCCACGAATGAGGGATTTATGGGGACTAGAGCCAAAATTGTCTTTTTCCAATTAGGATGGCTGCAATTGTATTTGCTTTTGAGGGTTATAACTTCCTTGTAAACATTATTTGTGGGATCACGTGTATCAAACTCTTATTTTAATGAAAGTGAGCCATTTTATGATCAAATCTTTTAAACCTAACTTATTAGTTAATTTTAGAAACACGTTTATATTCAAACGACTTGATTAGAAAGTCTTGCACTATATTAAATACATAGTGTAATGGTCTTGGTTACCCAGGGCATTACAACATGGTATTAGAGTGGTTAAGGTTTAAGGTTTCCCGAAGACTGGCTGGGCATGTACACTCGTCGATAAAGACAAGCTCACCTCAAGTTCGGTAACCATATATGTGATTACATGTTTGAGTGGTTAAATGAGATATAAATGCTTTCTTTGTATGATTATTAGGGAGCATGAGATATACTGATAGGGCATGGCCCTTGACTGCTATATGAATATGATAAGGCATGCTTATTAGCATTGCTATTGTATGTGAATGATTGTTTAAATGCTTGCATGCATTATGACTGCGTGTTGTTGGTTGAGTTTTGGTGTTAGACCATGGGGTGATTATAAACCTGTTATCATTGCTTGACCAATCGAGTCATTGATTGGATATAAACATGGAGAGTTATGACTCCAAGGCGATCAATTCGACTAGCCAACATCAGGTTTGAGGCTAGAGAAGATGAGTAGGGCCAGAACCCTCTGCCAGCCCTTGAGAACTTGCAGCAGTCGCTTGTCGACATGCAAGCTAGACTTTAGAGTTAAGAGGAAGAGATTCATCTTAGGCAGCAAGCTCAGCCAGGGAGTGCTGCACCTGACTTTCCACCTGTTATGGTATTAGTTGTACAACCGCCTGAGACTGGGAATAGGTGGGAGTGGCTTTATGAATGATTTAGGAAGCAGCATACTCCAACTTTTAAGGGAGGACCAGATCCGCTTAAGGTTGAACACTGGATGAGTTTGATTACCTCCATCCTGGACTTCATGAGGGTGGAAGGTAATGACAGTGTGGCTTGTGCCACCTATATGCTTCATGATGATGCCACATCTTGTGGGAGGTAGCATCACAAACTCGAGATATTTTTATTATGAGTTGGGATGGGCTTAGAGACTTGTTCAACCAGAAATATTATAACATTTCCATCAGGGTGGCAAAGGTGAATGAGTTCATTGGGTTGGTACAGGGCAGCATGAAAGTTATTGAGTATGCCCTGAAGTTTAACAGGCTAGCGAAATTTGCACCTGATCTAGTGCCTAAAGATGCAGTTAGGCAGGACAGGTTTGTTCGAGGTGGTTGAGAAGGCCCTCACTGCTAAGGGGGCAGAGAATAAGATATGGTAGGAGAGCGCTGCGAGACGGGATGTTCACAGGGCATTGCCTCCACTTACAAGGTCTGGTAGGGGCAAAGGCCCCAATGATCAAAAGAGGAAGACACTTGACACCTCAACCACTACTGGTCCTAATAGGAAGGGTCAGGGTATCCAGGGTGGCCGCCATAGAAGTGGTGAGACATGGACAAGCTACCCAGAGTGTGCTAGATGTGGGAAGCGCCATCTGGGTGAATGCCGGGGAAAGCCTGTTACTTGTGCAGGGTGGTTGGACACCTCAAGAAAGATTGCCCAATTATGAAGAAAGAGGAACCAGGGAAGGCATACAGGTTGACTCCAGCTCAAGTATTCACCTTGACACAAGTAGAGGTTGAGGCTAGCCCCTCGGTAGTCACAGGTCAGCTTTCTAGTGTTGGCTCTTGATATACTGTATTGATTGACTCTAGTGCTACACATTCATTTGTTTTCAATAAAGTGGTTGATAGATTATGTAGGCCTAGTGAGTATTATACATCGGGATTTGTGACTATACTTCCTACACGGGAACTGGTAATTTCTAGGAGATGGAATAAAGTACTGCCACTGCTGGTGGACAGTAGGGAACTATCCCTAGACTTGATTGAGTTGGGTATGGATGATTTTCACATGATTTTTGGGATAGATTGGCTAGTTAGATATGGGACAACTATAGATTGCAGGAAAAAGATGGTGACTTTTGAGCCAGAGGGTGCGGACCCCTTTGTTTTCGAGGGTACTATGCATGGTCCTCGTATTCCTATGATATCAGCGTTGAGGGCTAGGGACCTATTACGAGGAGGTTGTATACATTTTCTATCCAGTGTGGTGGATACCACTAGGAACTTACCAGTGGGGCTAGGCCAGACTAGAATTGTATGCGAGTTCTTGGATGTGTTTCCTGGGGCCTTACCAGGACTGCCGCCGCATAGGGAAATTTAGTTCGTCATTAAGTTAGCACCAGGTACAGAATCAGTGTCAAGGGCGCCATATAGGATGGCTCTGACAAAGCTAAAAGAAGTGAAGATACAGTTATAGGAGTTATTAGATTTGGTATTTATCAGACCCAACTTCTTGCCATGGGGTGCTCTAGTTTTATTTGTGAAGAAAAAGGATGGGACTCTGAGGATGTGTATAGACTACAAGGAGTTGAACTGTTGACTATAATGAACAAGTACCCACTATACAGGTTAGACGACCTGTTTGATTAGTTGCAGAGAAAGACAATATTCTTGAAGATTGATCTTTAATCTGGTTATCACCAGCTGAGGATCAAGGACGAAGATATTCTAAAGATGGCCTTCCGTACGAGGTACAAGCATTATGTGTTCTTTGTCATGTCATTTGGATTGACCAATTCACCAGCAACATTTATGGATTTGAGGAGCAGGGTGTTCAAGGATTTCTTAGATCAGTTTGTGATTGTTTTCATTGACAACATCCTGTTTTACTCTCGTTCAGAGGTAGAGCATGAGCAACATCTTCAATTGGTATTACATAGGTTGAGGGAGCATCGATTGTATGCTAAATTTAAGAAGTGTTTGTTCTAGTTACCAGAGATAACATTCCTTGGACATATTGACACTAGAGATGGGATTAAGGTGGATCCAACCAAGGTAGAGGCAGTTAGGGATTGGCCGAGGCCAAGGAACACCTCGGAGGTTAGGAGTTTCCTTTGATTAGCTGGACATTACAGAAGGTTCGTGTAAGGGTCAGGTTAATGTGAGGGCAGTTTCCAGGAATTGAAGCAACAATTGTTTACTGCTCTAGTGCTGAGTCTTCCTTTAGATGGGAACAAGTTTGTGGTATACTGTGACACATCTAAACTAGGATTGGGATGTATGGTGATGCAGAGTGGGAAGGTTATTGCCTACGCTTTGCAGCAACAGAAGGAGTATGGGCATTGGTACCCTACCCATGATTTGGAGCTAGCAGTGGTGGTATTCGCACTGAAAGTATGGCGACATTACTTTTATGGAGAGAAGTGTGAGATATACACTAATCATAAGAGTTTGAAGTATTTCTTCACACAGAAGGACCTAAATATGAGATAGAGACGTTGGCTAGAGCCGGTGAAGGATTATGACTATGACATCCTTTATCACCTAGGAAAAGCCAACGTAGTGGCAGATGCTTTGAGCCGGAGGGGCCAGGAAAATTGCTTAGCTCGAGATAAATATCAAAAGAATTGGCAAAGGAGATGACCAGAGCGGGAATAGAATTGGCAGTGGGCCAGTTGGCCAATATTACTTTATAGTCTACCCTCTTGAAGAGGATAAGAGAGGGCCAGATGGGTGATACACAGTTCCAGGAGGTTAGAGAGGATATCCTAGCTGGAGTGGTTAAGGACTATTCCATTTCAGAGATAGGTTTGCTGAGGTATAAGGATCGGATTTGTGTTCCAATGGATATGGGTATTACACGAGAGATTCTTGATGAATCTCATACTACACCATACTCACTCCATCTCGGCACCACGAAGATGTATCATGATCTACAGACTTTGTATTGGTGGCCTAGCATGAAGAAGGACGTGGTTGGGTACGTATCCAAGTGTTTAACCTATCATCAGGTAAAGGCTAAACACCAGTGACCAACGAGGTTGTTGCAACCTTTAGGTATTCCCGATTGGAAGTGGGAATATATTACCATGGATTTTTTAGGAGGTTTGCCCAGGATGGTGGGGCAACATGACTCGGTGTGGGTGATAGTAGACAGGTACACCAAGTCAGCTCATTTTTTTCCAGTGAGGACAGCCTACACTGTGGATCAATATGCACAACTATATGTGAGGGAGATTATACGAATTCATGGGCTTCCTAAGTCTATAGTATCGGACCAGGATCCCATATTCTTCTCAAAGTTTTGGGGTGATTTGCAGAAGACTATGGGAACTCAGTTGAAGTTCAGTGCAACCTTTAATCCTCAGACAGACGGAGAGTCTGAGAGAACAATACAGATATTGGAGGACATGCTTAAAGCATGTGTGCTAGACTTCGAGGGGTCTTGGAGTAAGGACTTTCCGTTGATTGAGTGCTTGTATAATAATTTGTTACCAGTCAAAGATTGAAGTAGGTCTATACAAGATGTTGTATGGAAGGAAGTGTAGATTTCCCATTTATTGGGATGAGATGGGGGAATGGAAGTATTTGGGACCGGAGATGGTTCAGAAGACTAATGAAGCTATTGAGAAGATTCGAGCTCGAATGCTCGCTTCGCAAAGTAGACAAAAAGCTACGCTGATCCTAAGCGTAGGAACGTGGAGTTCCAAGTAGGGGACCACATATTTCTACGGGCTTCGCCATTGCACGGGGCAAGAATATTTGGGAAAAAGGGCAAGTTGAGCCCTAGATTCATAAGACCTTTTGAGATCCTGGAGAGGATCGAGCAGGTAGCCTATAGATTGGCTTTGCCTCTGTCATTATCAAGAGTTCATGATGTGTTCCACATCTCAATGCTTTGAAAGTACATCTCAGATACGACCCATGTATTGGGATACGAGGATCTGGAGCTACAGACAAATTTATCATATGAGGATAAACCAGTTCAGATCCTAGATAGAAAGGATAAGGTTATGAGGAACAAGACGTTTCCTCTAGTCAAAGTCCTATGGAGGAATAACAAGGTCGAGGAAGTGACATGGGCGCTAGAGTCGGCTATGTGGCATCAATACCTTGAGTTATTTAGGTAAATTTCGAGGAAGAAATTTTCAGTAAGAAGGGATAGTTGTACCGTCCCAAAAATGCTAGTAAGGTTTAGTGCTTTCATTAGCAAGCCAGGAGGGCATAATTAGATATATGTGTGATTAATTGATTAAATGTGTGACTACGTGGCATGCATGATTTATATGATATGAATATATTTATAAGCAAGTTTATGTGTATTAATTATGCATGTGGGCCCGTTCTTATTTATAAGGGAATATTGGTAATTTTGGCCCGTTGCAAGCAAAAATGTGATTTTATGCGTTAAATGATTGAGACCACATTATTATGTGGATATTTTTGCAGTATTCGACTTCAGGCGATCCTGGTGAGCGGATTAGCAGTGAGCCTAGGGGTATTTTAGGAACTGTAACATGTATTTTGGATTTATCAAGTAACAGGTAAGTATTTGGTAATTAGATGGGCATGTCAGGATTAATTGGGAATTTGTAGGACAACTCGAGGAATTAGCGGGAAATAGGGCAAATGACAGTTTCGCTCTTATGGGAAATAAATGGCTATCTTATCACTAAGGGAATTTTAGTGTTTATGTTAGGGGGTATAATTATGAAAGGTTTCAGAGTTAGCTAGAAGAATCATGAAAACACCTCTCGGCGGTTCTCTCTCTCTCTCTCACTCTCACGTTCTTGCCTCTCTCTCTCTCACTATCTTTGTATTACTTGGAGGCTTAGGAAGATTGCTGAGGAAAAAGGCTTAGGAATTGAGCTGGGAATTTGGGGAACTAAGCTAGAAGCAAGCAAGGAATTGGTGAGGATCATAGCAATCACCGAGGTAAGATTATAGGCCCTAATATGTTGAATTCTGGTTGGGTTTGAACATGCTTAGGGATGCCTGGGTTAGTTTCTCAATTTTGGATTTAAGGAAGGTCGAGCTTGTGTTATAGGCCATATGTGTTCTTTGTAGGGTGATATTGAGGGTTATAGACTTAATATTGGCTTGGGTATATGCTTAAGATGAATTCTGTGGCTTCGATTTGGGGAGAAAATGTAGGAAAAGCCCCATAATTTATGGGTTCACGGGGGTGCGTTGCGAGCCAGTTCTTGGGTGCCGAGGCCCGCGTGACCCTAGAAGCCTTGAGGGGCTTACTATTTCGTAGGCGTGTCGGTGCCCTAAAGGGCAAGTCACGGCCCGCCTACCCTTGGGATTTGGGGCTAGCGCCTCTGACTTGGGGTTGCACCGCGGCCCTTAGGGCCAGGTCGCGGCCTGCCTAGGCAGCCTTAGGCAAAATAGGATTTTGGGCTCAGAAATTTAAACCTAAGTGCCCGAGACAAATTCTACTACCTGGTTTAGTAGAATTCAAGGTCCCGGAGGCTAGTATTTTATTCCAAAGCATTTAATTGGGTTGGATTTTAATACTTATCCATTTTTTCTTGTGACTAGGGTTACCTTTAAGGCTTGGAATTGAGGATCGTGCTCGGGATCGCTATACATCATCTGCTCGGGGTATGAGGTAAGAAAACTGCACCTGAGTTGTGAATGGTGCTGAAATCCCCTGTAATTGAACATGTGTGAGATTAGAAATGTATTTGTGATTGGAAATATCTAGATAGGCAGGTTAGCTTGTGATGTTTTCGATTGCGTGTTTCCAACCTGTATATCTGCTATGTTTGATGTGAAAGTCTAGCCTAAGGGAGTCGTGGCTGATGTTAAGTGTACTGGACGCAACTCGGCCTAAGCGAGCCAGGATTAGATAAATAACTAAAGGGCTCAGACTAAGGGTGCTGACACCTAGCAAATTGTATTAAGATTGAATTATATGTTTGGATTAATCTTTTTACTGTTGCCTAGCTTATCGCTTCTATTCCACTATTGATTGAACTGATTGATCTAAGTTTACTATGCACATTTTGTTGTTATCTATGCTTGTTGAATTTAGTTTTCTTGCTGAGTCTTGGCTCACGGGTGCTACGTGGTCCAGGTAAAGGCAAGGGAAAGTGGGACCAGGCATTAGTTGGTGAGCTTTGGGGGTCGTGTGTACATCGGCAGCTGCTTGACCGACACAGCCGAGGGATTACAGGGACTATAGAAACACGTTTATGTTCAAACGACTGGATTTGCAAGTCTTGCACTATTTTAAATACACAGTGTAACTGTCTTGGTTACCCATGGCATTACACATTGTTGTCCCCAAAATTTCAGTTCAGTGTGGTGTCAATTAGAAGTGACACGTGGCAATGCATGGTCATCAAGTGGCACAATAATGGTCAATGAACGTGTTGGCCAAGGGAAGTGTAAGGGTTAGAAGATGACCTAAAGAGTCATCATTTCACTAGTCAGAAGAACATTGGTGAAAAACATGGTTTTATCTTGTCAGGAGGTGATTTACACGACCAGGTAAGAATTTACCTGATCAAGAAGTGATTCACCCGACCAGGTATGAATTTACCTAGTCACGGAGTGTCTTACCCGACCAGCAACATCTAAAGGGAGGTTTACTTGACCAGCAACATCAGAAGGGAGGTTTACATGACCAACTACATCAGAAGGAAGATTTAAAGCACCGGTGCTATCTTGAGAGTGGAAAATTCAAGGATCAGATGGAACAGCTCAGAGTAAGCAATGATTAACAGTGCAGAGTCTTCCCGACTACGCTGTCAGATACTGCTCAGGAATGGTATTGGAAGTTTAGACCAGATTCTATTACCTCATGGGAAACATTCAGCAAAGAGTTTTGTCGACAATTCAGTGCTGCCCGGACTCCACCAGTTTATACCAACCACTTAGCGAATATCAAACAAGGAAAGGATTATTATCTAAAGAGTTAAATACAATGATTTATGAGAGAGACTAAAAGAGAAACTGTTGTAGGAGATGAGGGGAAGATGGTTACTATATCCTCTAGAATCATTTACTGAAGCCCCTTGTGGGATAGTATTCATCGAAACTCAATTTCAACACTTCAACAATTTCTCGACGGGGCGGAAAAGTATATGAAATTGGATGATGCAATCGAGAAATAGGAGAAAGGCATAAACAATCTAGGCAGATTAGCTGACCCTCCCAAGAATGGTGGAAACAGTCAAAATAGTGGAAAGAAATGTGCGAATAACGGGTCTGACCACCATGAGGAGAAGAAGGCTAAGTCAAGATCAAACGACAAGCCAACCAAGTATGAACCTCGGCTCTCAAATTACATCACTCTCTCGGCCATCCGGGCATAGATATATCTCACTTGTCATCAGCAGGCTCCCTACTGAAAACCTCCACCCATCAGGAAAGAGATGAGTAAGAGAGACATGAATAGGTTTTATCGTTTCCATGGAGATTATGGTCACGACACGAATGAATGCAATCACCTCAAGGACGAGATGGAATTTCTTCTCCGATCGGGCAAGTTGAAAAAGTACTGGGCGGAGAAACCCCAAGGAGAAGGAAGCAACAACAATCCTAGGTTCAAATGACAGCGATCTCCACCCTTGGAACCTGAGCCTATGGACTTTACCTTAGACACTATATGTAGAGGTCCACACTTGATTGGGGACAGCAACAAATCATGGGACAAATATTTTTAGACACTTTGACATGAGTTAGTTGCAACATCAGATGTCATGACTATTGAGGAGTGACCTCCAAAGTATCCTTGGTACGAGAGTGAGTCTCTTACTTTTACAGAGGATGATGTTGGACACGTCAGGTATCCTCATAATGACTCGCTCGTCTTTACAGTCCAGATTGCAAACATGAAGGTAAAGAGGTGCCTAGTTGATACGGGAAGCTCCGTGGATATTATCTATAAGTCATCTTTTTAAAAGACGAAGTTGTTTGTCAATGACTTGAAGCCATGCTCTCAAGTTATTTACGAGTTCACTGGAGAAGGTTTGTCAGCTGCTGGAACAATAAAGTTACCAGTCACATCAGGAGACGCTCCTAGGCACGAGACATTCATGATGAAACTTTTGATAGTCGATTGCTCGTCGGCATACAATGCGGTGATTGGTCGACCACTACTCATGGCTCTACACGCAGCAGTGCTTATACGACACATTACAATTAAATTCCCGACTAGTGCTGGCATGGGATGTATCCAAGGAAACCAAAGGGATTTTAGGGAGTCTTACAATGCTTCGGTGGTCAAGGCACGAAGGGGAATAAGCGAGAATAACATGATTTTCCGACCAGGGAGGTAATGAAAAGTTGATTGACTAGGCAGAGAAAAACCAATTACTAGTTGAATCTTTGGACTTTATTGAAGAAAAATGAGAAAAGGAGAGCTTGAGAGTTGCTACCCAACAATAAATGGTGGCTCGCTATTTTAATTCCAGGGTTAAAGATCGAAAGTTCCAGGTCGGAGATTTGGTCCTGAGAAAGATGTTCATCAAAGACCCAGTAGTTGGAGTGCCCGGACCAAATTGGAAAGGACCATATCAGATTGAGCAATTCTTACCACTTAGCACTTACAAACTTTCTCTGTTGAATGGTGAGCTGATTAGAAACTACTGGAATGGCGAGCACTTGAGGAAATTTTATCAATAAATACCGCTTACAGAGTGGTAGCTTAGATTCAAGTGTTTTACTTGTTATTTAAGTTTGTTTATGAGTTGGTTATTTGTTGACTAGTCATTTATTTTTGAACTTTTTTTTTTGTTTGAGACTTGTTATTAGACACGTTTTGGCCTTTTATAATTTACGAGTAATAAAAGAGACCACACGCAGCGCGGTCGGATCTTGCTATAAATTATGCACATGTGTTGATTATTTTGACTAGAATAGTGTTCAACTAACTAGTATTCACCTGGACAGACAGACTGACAGTATTTAACTGGTTGAGTATTCTAGTAGTGTTCAACTACTTGGGTGTTTTCTTTATATTCGACGTGTTTCACGTGTAATAGCTGCTTGAACAGATTCTGTCGAGTAGCAAGTGACCAAGGATCTTTCTACCCTCTATCACTTGGAAGGCACATAGGGTATAATGGTATATAATTCAACACAGGCAATGAGAGCATGAGTTAAAATATTTGTTTTTAGGATGACTTGTAAATTTTCGAAGTCAAAAAAGGCCATTAAGCCAACTTGTTTGACAAAGCTTAAGTAACTTGGAATTCTTCAAAATTTCAAGTTAGAAGGAGATATTAGTGTGAAAATAATCATTATGCTCATAAAATGTTACAACAATAAGAGTGTGAGAAAGTATACTTAGTAGGGACTTATGAAATGTCTATAATTTCTAAGTTAGAAAACTAAGTACTTATGCGAAAATGTTAGGCATAAATCAAAGTGACTTTACTATTCACAACAAACTTAGAATGTTATAAGAAAAGTAAAGTAAATGTCAAATAGCTCGGCTGTATGAGCAAAATATCAAAGTTGCTAAGCAGGAAATGTCTCCACAAAAGTATAAGAAAAACAACTAAACTATTGGCCAGGTACAAAGTTGTCACTGGTCAGGTAGGACGCTCCCTGGTCGACTAAGCATGTTAACTGGTCGGGTAAACTAGTCCCTGGCCTGTCAACACTGTCATCAACATCTAGAACCTCCGCTGGTCGGAATGATGGAGTAGAAGAGGCAGGCATAACCCCAGCTGGAAGGGCTGCCTCCTCGGCGACCTTGGTTTCACATTTGGCAAGCTCTTCTGCCCTTGCCTCTTCAGAGAGAAAGTCGAGGTTTAGAGGCTTGTTTAACTTCCATTGTAATGACCCAATATTACTATTAAAGTTTAAGGGCCTTCATTAGCATGTCAGAGGGCATAATTGGTAGTTATGTAAATCAATGATAAAATGCATGATTATGTGGCATGGATGATTATATGATTATGTGAAAATGATTAAATGCATGTTTACGAGTGTAATTATGTGTGATAAATTGTTGAGACCACATTATTTTGTGGATATATTTGCAGCATATGGCTCGAAACGATCTTGGCAAGCGGATGGGCAAAATAGTCATGGCGGGGATTTATACCCAGCTCGGGGGATCCTGGGGGTATTTTTTTGAATTCAGGAAATATATTAGAGATTATTAGACATTGGGTAAATAATTGAAGAGTAATTGGATGACAGGATTTGATTGGGAAATATTAGGAACACTTGAGGAGTTAGTGGGAATTGGAAACAAATGACTATTATACCCCTAGATTAAGTTAAAGGTTAGTTTTGTTGGGAGGGGTAAAATGGTCTTCTTGTTAGTTAATGATTTGCTCAGCCTTTTGTTCGGACAAAGCTGAGAAGGTTGGAGAATAGTCTAAGGAAAGAAAGAAGGAAAAAAACTCTCAGCTTACTTTCCCTCTCTCACCTTCAAGATTTCTCTCCCCTCTCTTCCATTTGGTGTTTAATTCTTGAGCTGATGAAAGTGACTTGAGGCTTGGAGTTTTAGACACAAAGTTAAGGGATTCAAGCTGGAGTTTGGAGCTAAAATTCAGAAGAAAATTTAGAGATTGAGCTGGATTGGGGTGAAGTTCTCTACTTAAAGTTGGGTCCCCAATTGAGGTAAGAACATTTCTTTAGATTTCTGTGTTTTGGATGATTGGTTTAGATTGAATCTTGAGTTCTTGAGTATGGGTTTAGTGATGAATTTTGCTGAACTTGTGAGGGGATAATACCTACTAAATTTGATTGGTGCCTTCAATTTTATTGCTAAGGTTTTGAGGATTAAGATAGGTTGTTTATTCTTAAAACTTGTAACTTGATAGATAGTGGAATTGGGGAAATTTTTGAGGAGGCAATTCTGGGTAGGAGTGAGTGTTCTTGGCTGGGACAAGGAGGCAACTCTGGGTTTGCAGGGCGCGCTGTGGCACGTGTGGCCCTTCTGGCCTGGATACTCTCTGACTTGGTGGCGTGTTGCAAATTGCCTGCCCAAGTCGCGACCCGCCTCCCCTCTGGCTTGGGAGTTTGCTCTCTAACTTGGGGCAAGTCGCGACTTGCTGAGCCAAGTCGTGACCCGCTTGGGAGTTCTGGTCTTAGGATTATTTCAAATGTTGTTAGGGCTCGGGGGTTCAAACCTAGGTGCTCGGGATAATTTCTACTACCCGGTTTAGTAGAAATTGAGGTTCCGGAGGCTAGTATTGTTTCCTATATATGTTATTGTGATTGGAAGTTGATGGATATCAATGGCTTGTGACTAGGATTACTACCAAGGCTCGAGGCTAAGGACCATCCTCGGAACCAGTTCACCTTCTCACTCGGAATCAAAGGTAAGAAAACTGCACTCAATTATGTGGTTATGTTGGGACTAAGAGTTCCCTATACTTGTATGCAATGTTGTATGTTGGTATTATGCCATGTGAACATGAAATAAATGGCCTAAGATTGCCGGAAGTAATATTGGCACACAAGACGCGGCTCGGCCACTAGTAGCTGAGGTTAATTATATAATCACTGAGCTCGGTCTAAGTGAGCCGGAGTCAGTGGGATAAACAGTGGGTGCGGCCTAAGGGCGTTGACCCTGGATATTGTATTATATGTTTACTGTTGTTAATCTGTTGATTATGGCATGTTGAATACGTGGATAATAGAATATTGAACTGTCAATTGTTATCGTTGATTATGTGAATACTATGGACTGCGAAATGTTTGGTTATGTATTATGAATTATTTGGTTATCAATATTATTCATGCTCTGAGATTTTGGTTTTCTTGCTAGGCCTCGACTCACAGGTGCTACGTGGTGCAGGTAAAGGCAAGGGTAAAATGGATCAACCATGGGTTGGAGAGCTTTGGGGGGAGGTGTACATTGTCAGCTGCTCGGCCACCACGGTCGAGGGATTGTACAGGGACAGAAACCTAAAATGTGTATTTTTCCATTAGAGTGGCCTTGATTATTTTTAACTTTTGGAAATTTTGTAAATATGTCCTCTAAACCCTATTTTTGGATCCTATGTACTAAACTCTCATTTTAATGAAACAATCTGTTTATGACCCAAATCTTTTATTCCTAACTTGTTTATGACTTTAGATTCACATTTTTATTTAAATGACTTGATTAGAAAGTCTTGCACTATTTTAAACACACAGTGTAACGGTCTTGGTTATCTAGGGTGTTACAACTTGGTATCAAAGCAGTCTAAGTTTAAGGGTTCCTGAAGACTGGTTGGACATGTACACTCGCCGCTAAAGACAAGCTCGACTCAGGGTTTTGTAACTAAATACATGAGATTATATGCTTAAGTACTTGAATGAAATATGATCCAGATCAGTTTCCTTGTCTTGTCTCAGCTCTTCATTTTCTTGAGTTTTTTCCACCACCTGGTCTGTTAACGTCTTGTTGGTCTGGATTTTTTTGTTGTTCTTGTCAGCCAACTTTTTCATAGATCTATTTGGGTTAGCAACTGCTTTTTCTGTCTACTTGGTCTTTTCCTGGAGATCTTTCTCACAGTTAGTTAGAATTTCAATCTTTGTCTGGGCTTCCACCAATTGATCTTTTAAGACCTTGATCGGCTCCTTATAGTCAACTGCTGGGCATTAAGCATGACTAACAGTGATGAGTCCCTAAAATAGATAACAGAAAGAGTATTCAGAATAAGAAGAATCAATAAGAAAGTGAGCGCTTTTTATGATAAGATACTTACACTCATTATTTCAGCGAGGGCTTTGTGTAGGACAACTTCAACGCTTTGCCCGAGGTAAAGTCTCAAAGGTCTGAGTTGTCATTGCATGGTGAAGAGTGTGGTCTAGTAACTCTTTGCCATACTCACCAACAATGGGAAGGGGCTCACTTAAGACTGGCAGAAGGTCGAATAAATGGAGGAGTCAGGCGTGGGGTAGTGTCTAACTGGTCAAATTGTCTCCCCTGGTTGGGCAGTGTAGTCCACATGACCTTGGTTGGAGTATTTAAGCTGCTACCTTCACTAGTCTTCCTATTTTGGGCAGAGGGAGTGTTGAACTGCTTCAACATGGCTGGATCTGCATAAAAGTAAAGCAAAAATTCTACACACTTTCATCACAATCATTCTTAAAATGTAACTATAGTTACTATTAGATGAAAACCTGAGTTCAGAAATTCATCAAAAATATCATCCTTGTTTTCCGACGACGAGCTGTCTTCTCTGAGGAGCTCAATGCTTTTGCCTTTTCCAGGCCTGGTAGGGAATGCGAGTTGGTGAGAATTTTCAAGAGGTGGTTCTCTAATGATAAGATCACCTGGTCAGCGAGGCTGAGGAGATGGTTTAGGAGAGAATTGGTCAGTAACTACTTTGGTATCTACATTTGATTGGTTAGTCATGTTTGCTTCATCAGTAGTGCTGCCCACAACAATGTCTTGGCTATTCTGTAACAACCCTGAATATCGAAGATTCTCCAAGGTGACCAACTCCTCAACATCCTTCTCCTCAATGGGAATGTTAGTAAGATCCTATACCCGGTAGTGCATTGCCCTATCGGGAGAGGTTGATAAAAAGGTGTGCATGCATAAAAGCAAAGTTTTTGGCTTTAAAAGCCAAGATTCGATTTATGGGAAATATTGTGAAGATACTTAACCCATTTCTGCCTATGAAAGAGGTTGAAAAAACATGTATTCTTGTGGCTGGGATTGGTCCTAAAATCAAACAACTAGTGTACCTCATGAGGGGTAGGTGGGTTCTGAGGGGCCAAGAATATCCGAGCGACTGAGGGTTTCCGATGTGTCACGACACCTAGGTGATGCATGATTCGATCGGCTGAAGCGCATGGGCATCCGAGTTGTGTGTGACCAAGTGCATGAGCTTTTTCCAAGGAGTCAAAGACTCGATCGGTTAGCAGGATCCAAGGCACCCTAAGGTATCCGATCGGCTAAATTTATTTGATCCAAGGCAGCCAATGCTACCCGATCCGTTAGGAAGTTAAGAGGAGTCAAAGCACTGGAGTGGCTAGGAGGTTTCAAGGAGCCAAGTGTGAAAATAGAGGGGCTAACTTGGTGGTCCGATCGGCTAGGTGGAATCCAAGCAGTCAAAGCCTAAACACAAATCTGATCGGCTAAAAAACATGGCGTATAACATGGAGCACAAACATGTTTTCCTATTCATAGGGCACACAAACAAGATCAAAACGGGGAATTTCAAGGGTTTGCAAAAGTTTCATGAAAAATCCAAGAGTTCATACAAATTCATGTACCCGAATGTATGTTTGAAGATTGGTGATTATTTTTTCTCTAAAATTTCATGAAATTGGAGGTGAACTTGGCTAACCCAAAGCCTAAACTACACAAAAATAGCCACAAAAGCACTATCCTTCAAAGATTCGTAAAAAATATTCCAAATAGAGCATTCCCAAAAGAGGGAGAATTTGAAAGTTTCAAATTTTTTAAAAGTGAAGATTAAGAAGAGAAAACTTATCCACATGGATGGAAGAGCCTTTTATTTCTTGAGAGATGCCTTTGAGTTACTTGAAGAAAATGGGGCACTCTTGGAAGCATTCAGGGAGAATCGGCCACGACAAGGGGATGTGTTCTTGTGATTTTTTGTTTTTTTGTTTTTTTTTTGGGCTTGAGAAGGATAGACATGTGTGGGCTTATTTATAGGGAAAGAGGGAAACCCTCAATTACGCTACAACTCCTAGTATATCCTCTCTCCTATTATCCCATTATCCCACTATTTGGGAAACTGATAACTACCATTTTCATGGATTGAAAAGTTCAATCATGGGTCTATTTGAAAAAGGTACGAGAATGCAGAGGGTCATTTTTTGTAATTTTGAGACACAGAAATTATTAAATTTTATGGTGGGTCATCACATGGAGGTAATTGCTGTGGCATTCGCTAAATCTCTGATTAGTTACTTAATTTTTGGGATTTAACTAGTCAGAGTTTTATTATGCTTTTGGACGACCTGAATAACTACCAGTTACAGAAAAAGTTTATCATGTGAGAAAGTCATATAATAAACTTGGGGGGCAAATGTTATCCCCAAAATTCCAGTTCAATGACGTGGCAATCAGAAGTGACACGTGGCAATGAATGGTCATCAAGTAGAATAATAATGGTGAATGAACATGTTGGCCAAGGTAAGTGTAAGTGTTACAAGATGACCTATAGAGTCGTCATTTAACTGGTCAGAAGAACATTGGCCAAAAGGATGGTTTTATTTGGTCAGGAGGTGATTTACCCGACCAAGTAAGGATTTACCTGGCTAAGAAGTGATTCATCGGGCCAAGTATGAATTTACCTAGCTAGGGAGTGTCATACCCGACCAGCAAGATCAGAAGGGAGGTTTACCTGACCAGCTACAACAATAGGAAGATTTAGCCGACCAGGTATGTCAGAGTCTCAAGAGTTAGCTACCCAGTGAATTTTTCACGAATCTTAGTAACAACTACAACCTGAATTGCCCGTAACTACCGCGCGAATCTATCAAATATCCCGAAGCAGTAGTCGCATTGTTGTAATTTGATTTTTTTTTTATTATTTTATTAATTAAAATTGGTTAAAACACCAAGGACTCAACCAAAATGGGAGACATTTGATGTACAATCAATGAGCTTATAAATAAAGAGCTCATGGTATCATTTGGGGAGACTCTCGGAACTTTTGCGGGGGGAATTCTTGGGACATTTTATAAGAGAACTTAGAGAGAGAAACATTGTATTTTTTGACTTATACTTAAGAAACTCAGTTGGCTTAGGTTCATCTAATCTTAAGTGTAGGTACATATATAATAACTCCAAGTGGAATAGGCTATTTAAACAAGTTGGGGTTGAACCACTATAAAAATATTTGTGTTATTTTATTTTTATTCAAGGCTTACTTTCATTTTTATATCTACTCTCCGTTGGCCAAAATCGTGGTCAACAACCATAATAGGTCATTCTCATAGGTCATAATGTAACGTCCTCCTAATCCAGGACTGTTACAAGGTGTACTTTAAATTGTGGCAAACTTGCTAACCAAGTCATTTGTTTTGAAATGTGTAACTAAGGTTAGTGTCAAGGGTTAGGGTTAAATTTTTTGGCCAAATGAACCGTTGACTTTTATGTTAAAAGTTTTATATAGACACGGGATGTCAAAATATTACAACAAAACTTTTAGAAAGGTATGCATACATGAAAAGTTACATTCAGCCGGCCTAAGTGGCAAAAAAGGGCAACAACCCTAGTTCCTCTGAGATACTCCCGGTTGTGGTGGTCGAGCAGCCGCATATGTACACGCCGCCACCGAAGCTCTCCAACTCATGGCTGGTCAAGCTTTTCCTTCCCCTTACCTGCACCACAAAGCACCTGTGAGCCAAGACTGAGCAAGAAAACTCAACATTTGAACAAACAAAGAATATAAACTTTAGGATATCCATCTAACATGCCCAGCAATATCAACCTACAGTTACCATCATTTAGTTACAAACAAGTGGTCATTTGACCAACTTGGGGCCACTTCCCTAAACAACTGGTTTTAGAGCCAACCCCAGGGCCTATGCCCTAGCTACGTGACCAGAGAGTATCATGGGGCCCTCGCCCTTAGCTCTAAATCACTAGCCATAGAGATAGCCCAACCCCTTGGTTTACCATCGAGCTTAGAGTTGACCAATGTAATATTATGTTGCTGGTTTAGGCCTAAGCCTTTCGACAAGTGCGCAACGCACTATTTTCGTCCTTGACTAATAAGTCAAGCCTTGATCCAGGATTACAGACATCAATACATTAACAGATATGGATAGGCATATCCTAAAAGAATATGCACATATGCATGTTAATCACACAACACCATCGAATAATCAAGCTCACAATGCTAATCATATCTCTTTAATAGGGCCTCATGCCCTAACCATGAAATTCACACAACAGTCATAAAGCACTTAAGCAGTTATCAACCAACATATGAAGCAAAAGCTTAAATATAAATGTCTTCAGGGCCCAAGCCCTATTCAAGATAATTGATAATAGTCATGCCAAGACCTAATCACATATAAGACGTATTGGGTGCAGTTTTTTTACCTCATGTCCGAGTAAGTGTAAATAAGAACGACCCTCGAGTACGATCCCAGTTCCGAGCCCCTATCGGTAACCTAGTCACAACCATAAAATAGAATTCCATCAAAAACGATCAAATAAAGGCTTCCAAACTGAGTCCTAGCCTTTGTTGCCTCGAGTTCCACTAAATAGGGTAGTGGAATCGATCCCGTAACCTAATGAAAAAGTTCCCATTTAGAAAAAACTTTCCAAGGCCAAAAATCCCAGGCGAGCCGCGATCTGGCCCTGAGGGTTGCGGCGTGCCCCTCCTAACAGAGTGCCTCCTTCCCTCTATCAAGGGCACGGGCCGTGAGTTGCCCTTGAGAGTCGCGACGCGCCCCCCAGACATATGCCCCCCAAGGCCCTGGGTTCAAGCAGAGTCGTTGCCCCTCAAGAACAAGGTCGCGACTTGGCCCCTCGAACCAAGAATTTTCTTCCATTTTCAGCAGCCAAATTCAATCCAAACTAACCCATATTCACCCCTAAACCATAATTCAATTACCACAATAGTTCTAACACCTTCCCAGCTACAAAACCCTACAAGATCCAGTCTACAACCTCATCTACAACACTAGGCCAATTCTATAGCTTAAAGGTTCAAGAACACTCTAAAACCGCCAAACAAACTCAAAATTTCAATGTCAAAATCATAGTCTAGAGTTTACCTCAACTTAAGATTAATTCCATAAGCTGCAACAGAGCTATCTCCCGATGTTTAGGCTTCAATTCTTGTGTTTCTAGCCCAAATTCCTCCTTAGTTCTTCAATCGTTAACTAGAGGATGCTTAGAGAAGAAGAGAGTGAGGTGAGAGAGAAAGAGTCGATTTGGGAGAAGTGTTTTGTGTTTCTCTCTTTAGTATCCTAAGCTTAAGTGACTTAAGTCAGTCCCAAGGCTCGGGGTACAAAAAACGTCCCCGAGGCTTGGGGTACAAAAAACATCCCCGAGGGAAAAATGGTCAAATTCCCCAATATTCTCACCTAAACTCACTAACCTGATAACCCAATTAAATTTCTAATACCCAAAATACCCCTCGACTCGCCCCGAATCAAGTATTGGGTCCCGTTGTGACTTTCCCGCTAACTTGCTCCCTAGGATCGCCTCGTGCCGAGTAACCCAAATAAACCCACATAACAATGTGGTCTCTAACATATATCACATAAATATACAATTATGCTCGCAACAGGCCAAATTATCAGAATTGCCCTTCTAATAAGAAGCAGGCCCACATGCATATTTAATATTTCCAAACATGCTCAACTAACTATATAATCATATAATCCACATAATTATAATTACATACAAGTAATAAGCACATAATTCCATATATTGCCATCCTGGCCCCCTAATCAAGGTCCTAAGCCTTATTAGGTAATTTTGGGACGCTACACTTAATAACAAGACGGGTATAAGAAATAGATAAGTGCTTATACAGGGTTGGCAATTAAGCCCTGTACATAAGTCCGTCATACACCGAACATCAACTTAAGTCCGTTATAAATTATTTGCGATCGATCCTACTAGACATCAACTTAGGTCCATCATACATTTCTGAACACCTTAGGTCAAGCCACACTTATCTTCTTAATGTGCCTGAAATGTTAGGGTCATACACATAACAAAACTATGTCATAACTAAACTACAAAATTTCCCTTACCTTGAGAATGGAATGAGAGGAAAAATAGAGATTGCTTTTCTATAGAAAATTTCCCAAAACCTTACATATAACATAAAATATTAAAGATTAGAGACTTACAATAATACGAAACTTTCAAAATCTCTAAACCTTATAAAAGTCATATCTTTAACCTAGAACAAAAAGTTCGATATCACGAGCCTTCTATAATGCCTATGTCCAACACAACACAAAGAGTTTCAATACTTGGATATTATTTTGGCTAAAGTGTTTGAGGCTAATTAAGAAAATAGAAGAAGAATAATTCCCGAGCACTATTAAGGATATAGTTGTTCAACTATTAGGTGTTTGTGGGGCAAGAAGATGAGAACTTTAGGGACTATAGAATTTGGAAAATGGAGAGACTCAAAATATTTGATTGTGTGAAAAAGTGAAAAGGTAATGGCTCTATTTAAAGGATCTAAACCCCAACCTCCTTCCTTAAACTTCTCCACCACCATTCAACTAGTTTTTAAAATTCAAAATGCTTCCTTCACAATAGGTTTGACCAGCCCTTTATTTTACCTATTCAAAATGCTAAAATTACTTCCTTGATGCCACACACGCTCACTTGTAACCATAGTAGTCAAAGTCTCCACTATCTCCTCCAAAACTCATGCTCACGCCTACACCTAAGGCTTTTATATTAAAAATAATTCAAATGGTTTCAGCTATATCAACTTATTTACTTGGTTTCCTTTTTGCAAGCTATGTTTAAAAATGAGTCAAAACCTATCCTAGAATTGTGCCACATTCCTATGACTCATTATGGACTTCAATTTGGCTTTTAAAAATAACTCTTATACTTAATAAATAAATTCACAAAAGTTCCACCTAATAAACTATAGAGAAATTCGGCCACACATTATATTTTTAAATAAATAGGTTTTAATTTAATGCCACATTTATTATCCTTACATCACCAAAATAATGTGCATTAAAACTATATTAAAATTTAATTAAAAGCTTAAAACTATACACCAATTTAAATCATTTTCTAAAATCTTATAAATACTAACTAAAATAATTATAACTATCCAAACTATAATTTTGTTCTAAATCATAAAATCATATCTTTAAAATAAATAATTAAATCTTAAAACAATCTTTTTAATTTCTACCACTCAAACAAAACTAAATATAAGAACTAACATATAGTCATAATTAAGGAGAAAAATAATAACCTTGGTTATTACAATCTTCCCTCCTTACAGAAATTTCTTCCTAAAAATTTTACTTACCAAATATCTCGAGATACTGTTCCCTCATATCTTCCTCTGATTCCCATGTTACCTCTCTTTCAGTGCTATTGCTCCACAAGATTTTAACTATAGAGTTACTTTTGGACCTTAACTCCTTAGTTCCCTGCTCTAGAACGTGTACTGGTTGTTCTTCATAACTGAAATCTTGGTTTAACTCTAGAGCCTTGTAATCGAGCACATGGGATGGATCTGATACATACCTTCTCAACATAGATATGTGGAAAACATTATCCGTTTCAACTAATGCTTGCGGTAACGCTAACTAATATGCTACTTGCCCTACTTTTTCCAATATCTCAAAAGGACCTATAAACATTGGGCTTGACTTTCCTTTCTTTCCAAAATGCATAATCCTCTTCATCAAAGATACTTTGAGAAAAACTTGATCGCCTACTGAAAACTCAACATTTTGCCTCTTAATGTCTGCATAGCTCTTCTAGCAGCTTTGAACGGCAATCATTCATTGTCTTATCTTTTCTACCACCTCTATTGCTTGTCTTACAGCCTCCGGTCCTAAGTATCATCATTCACCAACCTCATCCCAATGAAGTGGTGATTGGCACTTCCGTCCATATAGCATCTCATAAGGCACCATGCTTGTCGACGCCTGATAACTGTTGTTGTAAGAGAATTCTACTAATGGAAGATACTTGCTCCATGATCATGAGAAATATAAAGCATACACCCTCTGCATATCTTCTAATATTTTCATGGTACGTTCTGACTGACCATCGGTTTGAGGGTGAAATGTTGTACATAGTTTTAACTTAGTGCCCATTGCATGCTGTAGACTTTCCCAAAACATTGAGGTAAAAATCGATCCTCTATCAGAGATTGTCATCTTTGGAACTCCATGTAGTCTCACTATCTCTGCCTATTGATCCGCGTTGAAAATCGTTCTTACTGGTAAGAAATGAGCGGATTTCGTAAGTCTGCCTATAATCACCCCCACAGAGTCATACTGCTTGGTGATTCTTTGTAACCCTTTCATGATGTCCATCGTTATATCTTCCTATTTCCATTCGAGAATCTCTAACGGTTGTAATGTTCGAGCGGGACTCTGATGTTTGACCTTAACTTGTTGACTTGTAAGGCATTTTGCAACAAATTCTTCTATGTCTTTCTTCATCCCTACCCACCAGTACATTGTCTTAACATCGTTGTACATGTTGGTCGTTCTCGGGTGAAGTGAATATTGAGTGGTGTGTGCCTCCTTCATAATCTATCTCTTAACTTAACTTTTTTTGGCACACACAGTCAGTTCCTATATCGTAGCATGCCTTCCTTTATCAAGGAAAAATCAGAATTCTCCGAGCTTTGTAGTGATGCCCTTTCCTTAAGAAGAAACTCGTCCTCTTATTGTTTCTCCATTATTTCCTCCATATGTTTTGACTTGATTGTGAGGTCAGTAAGTTGTCCAGTTATTAACTCAATTCTGGACTTCTTGATATCATCTTGCAAGTGTTACGCTATCCCTTCAAGTGTTGATATGCTTCTGTAACTCCGTCCACTAAGTGTGTTTTCCATGACATTAATCTTTCCCGGATGATACCAAATCTCACAATCACAGTCCTTTACTAACTCTAGCCACCTCCGTTGCCTCATATTGAGTTCCTTTTGCGTAAAGAAGTACATTAAAATTTTGTGATCTGTATAGATTTTGCATTTTTTCTCTGTAGAGATAGTGCGTCCAAATCTTTAGAGCGAAAACAACTGCTGCTAATTCTAGGTCATGCCTCAGTTACCACTGCTCATACTCCTTTAGCTGCCTTGAGGAAAATGCGACCACCTTTCCGTCTTGCAACAAAACGCAGCCAAGTCCCTATTTCGACGCGTCGCAATATACTACAAACTTGCCTTTATCGTTTGGGATGCATAGAACTGGGGCATTCTTCACACTTCTATGTCCATGTGAACTTCAGTTGCTTCCTTGTTAAATTTGTAAGGGTGTAGCTATTTCGGAGAATCCTTCAACAAATCGTCTATAGTATCCTGCCAAGCCCAAAACACTTCTTACCTCGTCGACACTCTTGGGGTTGGGCCAGTCGTTCACTGCTTTAATCTTAGCTGGATCTACGTCTATGCCATTTTTAGACACAAAGTGTCCTAAAAATGCAACCTTCTCTATCTAGAATTCACATTTCTTAAACATAGCGTATAGTTGGTGATTTTTGAGTTGTTCCAACATCATTCGTAGGTGCTCTTCATGCTTGGCTTTTGTCTTTGAGTACATCAATATGTCGTCTATGAAAACCACAACGAACTTATCATAGTAATCCTTAAATACTCATTCCATAAGATCTATGAACGCGGCTGGTGAATTTCTTAATACAAAAGACATTACCAAAAACTCGTAGTGTTCATATTTGGTCTGAAAAGCCGTCTTTGGGATATCTTCTTCTCGTGATACCCTGACCGCGAATCTGTCTTTGAGAACACCTCGGGAAATTTGCATACAATATGTACGTCTTTTTGTTTGAGCTGCATCTCTTGTGACTTGCCCACAACGTTAGCTAGAAATGCTTGGCAACCGTTATTGATTAACTATTGAGCTTTGAGAGCTGAGATTATTGGTATGCGAGTTCGGGAAACTTCTTCTTTGAAGGCGAATTATTCTCTGCCATCTGCTTGAAATTTGACTGTCTTACCCTTATAGTCTATCATTGCCCCATGTTTTGCTAATCAGTCCATGCCTAATATTACATCATAATCCTTAAGGTCTAACTCGATTAAATCTACCAGAAATTATCTACCTTTGATTCTAACTACAATGCTACGCACCCCTCTACTAGACAACATTCTTTCCCCTGAGGGTAACTTCGTGACAAACTTATCAATCATATTCATAGAGGCAAAAGAATGTGTAGCTCCTGAATCGAATAAAACATTCCATGGTTTTCCAGAGATAGTGATCTGACCTGATACCACTGTATTGCTATTTTCCGCCTCACCTCTTGTAAAAGCAAAAACTCTGGCTAGTACTAGTTTCTCATCTTTCTTCTGGTTACTTAATTTTTGGCAGTCCTTCTTAAGATGACCCTCTTCTCCACTATTGAAACAACCTTTCGTCTTATATCGGCATTCTCATGAATGCTTTCTCTTGCAGATAAGGAACTGGGGATATTCCACGTAGGGCTTCTTACTCCCGTTACTTTCTGATGCAGTCTTACCCTTCTTGTCAGCCTTTGGTTTTGATCACCGTCATGTTTCTGTTTGTGGTGGTTCTATTCATTGTTATTCTTTTTGGTGTCCCTTTTGGCTGTGCTTTCCTTCCAGATCCTTTCCTCCATCTGCTCGACTTCTAAAGCTATCTCTAAAGTTTCTAGATAAGTAGTTATTCCCTAAATCAACTTCACGTCAAGGGTTAGCATAGGTTTCAGTCCCTTCACGAATCTTTGAATTCTTAGTGTCTCGATGGGTACCATGTCTACCGCGAACTCAGCCAGTCTATCAAACTTTCTGGCACTCTGTCACAGTCGAATTCCATTAAGTAAGAGCGATGAATTCGTCCACCATAGTGGATAGAATCGCAGGACTATAGTATTTATTATTAAACACTTGGATGAACTTGTCCCAATTCATTGTGTTTATATCCCTAGTTTGTTTTCCCACGTCCCACCAGATGCGGGCATCTTTCTTAACCAAGCTTGAAGTGCATGAGACTTGATATTCGTTTCCCAGCCACATGAGTTCTAAAATGGAGTCTATCGATCGAAGCCATTCTTCCGCTTTTATTTGATCAGATGCCGTCAAAGTTTGGCGGTTGCTTTTTTCTGAAGCGCTCGTAAACAACCTCATAGCGGGGTTCTGCTAGTTGAATAAGTTGTGCTAGGGGAATGACTTGTTGCGCCACTTGTTGTTGTTGCCCTTAGTTTATTTGGAACTCTTCTTCCCTCTTCCTTTGTTCTTCCCTAAGACGGGCATTTTCTCTTGCCAAGTTTTCTCGGGCGATAGTTGTCTGTTCTTCCACTTCATTCGGTGCTTCTGACATGTTTAGAAATTCCTCATATATGGGGGTGGCAGCAACTCCTCTTCCTCGCTCCCTTGCCCTTCCTCGGCCTCTTCCTCAGTCTTTCAAATCTTCTTGGTTCCTGCTTCACATTTCTTTTCTGTTACCCTAAAAGAGAAAATTGTAAAAGCTAAGACAAACAAAACAAGCAGAAATCATAACTTAGCCTATTGTACTACTGTCTATTTGGTCCATCTATCTATTAAAAACTACCATATTACGATTAAGTCCAACTCAAGTAAATGGGCCTTAACAATTGTATCATCCATGGAGGAGGGTTGGATTCAGTATATCGTACCCACTACCAGGCCCCCTAACTTCCATTTCAATCCAAAAGACAGGAATTTGAACCCTTGCTTTATTAATTGTTATTCATTTTAATTAGATCCAATCTAACAATACAAAGCAAATCGATCTTCATAAATGGGCTAACCCATAAGAGAGGAATTTAAACTTTACACTTTTAATTGAATCCAAAATTCTTCACATTTACTAACAATGAAAACAAAATAAAAGAAAATAACATGTTTTATTAAAATAAGAAATTATTTACAAACTAGTGAAAATTTTCTAAAACGAATAACATAAAATAAAACTTAAAGATGTGTTCTTATATTCTTCTAACCTTCCACATCATATCCTTCTTCTAGCATATCATGAGTGAAGTCCTCATAATCCTCTTGGGTGTAGATAAATCTTGAAGTGTGTAGCATATTAGAAATTTACTTAGCTAGATAATAGTAGCTTGTGCTGTAGTATTTTAGTTTTCATGTTTATTGGTTCAAGTAGGGATTTAGTCGGAAACTCGTAGAGATAGTTATTGATTTTATAAGTTTACCCTACAGTTTAGAAATATTAATTTTAACATAAGGTTTGATTAATACAGCTAGTCCTAGAAATGATATTTATTATAACCTAAGGATTAGATAGAATAATTAAGAACATGACACTTGTCAAATGTATGTTTATTAAGGATTTAAGGATTTTAGATGAATAAATTAATCAAGGATAAACCTAGGAACTCTAGAACCTTCGCTCAGCTGTTAGGATCACGCTTTACTCAGTCAAAGTAGTTTTAAACAACTTCAAGTGTGCATAAATTGTACAAAAATGTGTTTGACTTATCAGCATGAGTCGATATATCGCAGCTATATGGGCCAATATATCGCCTATGATTGATACGAAAAATACGTCGACTTTCCACGAACGAACCACAAAGGCTCAGGATTATGGGGCAAGCGATATATCGGCTCCCTCATGCATTTTTGAAAAATCGTGGAATCCGAGCTAGAAACAGCCCTCAACAACTTGGATTTGCTCTTGAACGTTTTTGACCGAGTTCTGGGCATCTATTGAGCAGAAAATTTAATTTTTATTCAATTATTTATTCATTTTAAAAGGAGTAAGTTTCACTCCTTGAATTCTATAAATATGAACTTTCACTCAGCTCTTTGCTTCATCATTCAAGCATTTTTCAGAGCCTCCAAGCTGCTAAGTTCGTTCTAGAGAGAAACACTACGGTTTTGGGATTAAAAGCTTTCAAATCCAAGCTTTTGTCAACACTTGGGAAGTATGATAGAGTGTTATTTCGGTATTGAGGTGTAGATCGAAGTTCTAATCTATCTAAGGTAATCTTATCCTCAGGTTTAGTTCATTATAGTTCCTCTTATTCTTTTCATTTTCTTCAAAATCCTAACTTGTTATAATGGCTTTTGGTTACGTATTTGATTCCTTTGAAACTAAAGGTTTTCAGTAAGTTCTTATCTTGATGGTTTAGATTTTCTCTTCATCTTATTTTCATTAGGAAACTTATGATTTTTAATGTTTGGTTTTAGGAGTTTTTAATCCTGCTCTTGTGTCCAATACCCTGATTTTTTGTAAGGAAAATAGGTTAGATTGTATGTGTTATGATTATGTTTATATGCTATGTGTATGTATGTATGTATGTATGTATGTATGTATGTATGTATGTTTGTTTGTATGTATATGTTTTATGTTGTAGTCGCTTGGGAAATATGGTTGTTCAGATAGAAAATAAGCAAATCCCAAGATTTTTATCGTTATCATAGACTAAATTTATGTTTAAACCTACCACTAAATAGTAGCAAGAGGACCTAGATGATTTATCATATACTATATTTGTATCTCAACCTACCTCTAAATAGTAGCAAGGGGACCTAGATTGTTTCTATCACATACTATGGTAATGATTTAATGGCCATTAATTTGTAGTCTTATGTTTTGTGATTAACGTTTTTTTACGTCATACATTTATGATTTATGTTTTTACATATTATGATTTATGATATGTTTTAGTATTTTTTCCTTACTTGGCATTAGGCTCATTCCTTTTTATTTTAGATGGTGCAGGAAAATGAGCATGGAAGGCGAGACAGATTCATGGCAGCTTTGGCATGTGTATTGGGAGAGGACTAAATGAATGGACTGATGGAACGATAGAGGATGACGTTTATATTTTGAGTCTTTTTAATTATGTATTTATGACTTTGCACATTTAGTATTTGAATGATTAAAGCAAAGATTTAAGTGTTCTTGATGTTTTTATGTAATAACAATTGGATCCCGTATTTTGGAATTTCTAATAAATAACTATTATTTTATGTATGTATTCAAAAATAATAGTTATGTTTTAGTAGTTTTAGTGGTCCGAGGTCTTTGAGTTAGTCGGATCATTACAGTTGGTATCAGAGCCACAGTTCATATGTATGAAGTTCTCCTTGATACATATGCAAAAGCTCCGGATCTAACCGCCAATGTAAGTGTTTATGTTATGAATATTATGTTTATGTTAAAAGCTAACATTTTAGTCATTATGTTTTCAATCAAAATGAATGGAGCTTTGACCTATCAAGATATCTAAGCCATTAAGTCATTAAAAAGGGTTAGAGAGCCATGGAATACCATAGGAGTGCTAGAAAGAATCAGTCAAAGATTGGTCAAATTTCACAAGGAGATAGTTCACCTTCAAATCACTGGGCAAATTATGATGAGAGCCATGGAAAAATATGTTCTAGTAATTAGGCTTTTTAAGGATTTTCCTTTTGTAGTTTCAAAATTTGAAGAATTATGGGAGACTATGGATGATGAAGATGATTTACCGGTAGCCATGACATATTATTTTCTTATATTTAGGTTTACATATAGGTTTGAGTTTCAATTCACCAATGAAAAAAAGCATAATATCCTAATGAATATTCCCCGTGGTAGTTTTGAGGCTTATGATACTGATGATTATGAGGAAATAATTGATGATATGATAGATGAAGGGTCAGATGTAGAAGATCCAATTTTTTAGAAATTTTACCCTAGGTATTCTCAGCATAGTTTCTTTATTTATTTTGAATTATGATTGTAATAAGTGAAAATCTTTTTCCAAATGAATAAAGTTGTTATTTTTTAATGGCATATATGAGTTTAATTTTTTTTTATTTACAATCATAATAAATTTAGAATAAATTCAATAAATAATGAATGAGTTCAGTGAGGGGGGATACAAACTGGCTGGCTTTTGTATTGAGAGTTTAGGGGGCCATAGTACTGGGAACGATTTTACTGATCCCAGCCCTCCGTCAATATGGTTAACTTTGGAACAATGACGAGTTTCGAGCCTCAGAATTAAGTCATATAGGGTGGTTAGAAACAACCTTAGAAAATAATAAAGGTGGCTTAATAGTCTAAGTATAGAAACACACCCTAAATTTTAAAGATGGCTTACATAATTTTTCATAAGAAATCATAACTAATAGGTCCTAGTTATGTTTGCTTAGACTAGGTTTTGTCTTAGAAACTATTAGGGTAAGTTTTAACGTGTTTTTCTCGACTGTTAGAACTTTGCTAAAGATGTCGCTTTGAAGGTCTGCACGGATGAACAACAATGCCCCCAACACCGCCAACGAGACTCACGAAGCCCCTACAGTCTGAAGATGTTGAACGTGTTCTACCACTGCTACTGCTAATAGGAATGTACCACCACTAGTTGACAACACCACTGAGATTATCCGGTTATGACAACAAATAGAAGAACTGCTACAAAAATAACGACAACAACCTCTGTAACGACCCAAAATCACTAACAAGGCTTAAGGGCCTTGATTAGCGTGCCCGGAGAGCATAATTGGTTTATGTATGATTTAATGATTAAATGCATGATTAGATGATATTCATGATTATATGATTATATGGATATGTTAAATGCATGTTTATGAGTATTAGATAAGCATGTGGGCCCTGTTTTTCTTATAAGGGCATATTTGTGATTTTGGCCCGTTGAGGGCATAAACGTGAATATATATGTGATATTAGTGCGAGACCACATTATTATGTGGATGTATTTGGATTATTTGGCACGAGGCGATCCTAGTGAGAAATCAGCAAAAAAGTCACAATGGGAATGAATACTCGGCTCGGAGGAGCCTAGGGGTATTTTCGGGAATTTAGAAAATATATTGGGGATTTTCAGACGTTGGGGAAAAATAATGGGTGATTAATTAGATGACGGTATTTAAGTGGTAAATATTAGGAACACTTGAGGAATTAGAGGGAATTGGGAGCAAATGACTAATATACCCTTAGATTGATTAAAAGGCTTAGTTTTAATTGGGAGGGTAAAAGGGTCTTTTGGTTATTATAGGATATAACCTGATTTATCTTAGAATATAGGAGAAAGCTATAGAAGTTTTAAAGGAAAAGAAAAGAAACAAAAAGCACTCAGCTCACCCATCTCTCTCTCTCATGATTTTCCCTCTCTCACTCTCCCTTGTGGACTTTGAAGCTAAGAATTCAAGAGGAGTTCAGGCAAGGCTTTGGGGCTGTGATCTTTACTGTAATTAAAGGAGTTCAACTAGAAATTTAGCTCCCAAGTTGAGGTAAGGTTTAAGGTTTTTTGAGTTTGCTGAGTTTTTGTTGAGGTTGATTTCTGAATTTGAATTTTGGATGGAAGTTTAAGGACTTAAGCTTGGGAATTGGAGGAATTAAAAGCTTGGAAGGGCCCTAAAGGAAACCTAGGGTCGGATTCATCCAACTGAGGTAACAATTTATGGCCTTAATTATCTTGGGATTCCTAGTTTTAGTTAGTGTTCTTGAGCTTCAAAGCTCAAATTTGATTTCTGTGTTTAATGAGGTTGTTAGCCATGTTTTGGTCTTGTTTGGGTATTCTGAGTGAGATATAGTGAGTTATGGGTACAATTTTGAGTTTGGTTGAGGTTTGGGAGGATTTTTGGAGCTTTGGCTCAAGAGATGCGAAGGGAGAAACCCAAAAAATTTGCATGTACTGGTTGCAGCGCTGTAGCGCTAGGTTGGGAGCGCTACAGCGCTAGGCTGCGTTCTTGGGGGGCTGGAATTTCTGACTTTAGCGCTGTAGCACCCATCAGGTAGCATTGTAGTGCTACTCCGCTTTCAAAACTTGGTTTTTGGGCACTTATTAGGGTTTTCACTTGTGGGCTCGGGGGACGGTTTCACCACTTCGTTTGGTGGAATTAGAGGTCTTGAGAGCATGAGTTTGGTCTCGGGGTTGTCCTTTAGATTTTAAACTCTTCGAGGTACCATTTATGGATTGTGTTTAGGTGTATGCTAGGGCTCAGAATGGGATCGTGCTCGAGGGTCGTTCGTAGTAACTAAAGCACTCAGAATTAAAGGTAAGAAAACTGCACCCCTATGTGATTATGTGGGACTGAGATTCCCTGTATTTGAATGCACATGTTGTGTGATTATAATATGCCTTGTGAGCATGAAATAAACGGCCTAAGAGTACCAGGACTAATATTTGCGCATAGGACGCGGCTCGACCATTGGTAGCTGAGGACAGATAAATAATCACTGAGCTCGGCTTAAGCGGGCTGGAGTCACTGGGTTAAACAGTGGGCTTGGCCAAAGTGAGTCAAAGATAGTGGATTAAATAGAGGGTGCGGCCTAAGAGCGTCGACCCTGAGTATTGTATGATGAATATTGATATGTTGTCATTGTTGTCTGTTGTTTATAGTTTGTTTAATACTGAGATGAATGGCTTATGAATAATTGATTGACCTCTCTCATTAGATGACTATTAAGGCATGCTAAATACCTGGTTAACAGCTTATGGATTATTTGATTGTGTGTATTGTTTATGCTCTGCATTATGGTTTTCTTGCTGGGCCTTGACTCACAAGTACTACGTGGTGCAGGTAAAGGCAAGGGCAAGGTGGACCAATCTTGAGTTTGAGAGCTCGGGGAAGAAAGTACATAGTCAGCTGCTCGTCCGCCATAGCCGAGGGATAATGCAAGGACAGGAAAACCTGAAATGCGTATTTTTCCATTAGAGTGGCTTGTGGTTGTATATAACTTTGAAATTTTGTGACTATCCTTTAAAACCTGTTTTTGGGATCCCATGTACTAAACGCTTACTTAAATGAGAAGTTTCCCGTTTATGACCAAAATCTTTTAACCCTAACCTGATTATGACTTTAGAATCACGTTTTCAACTATATGACTTGATTAGCAAGTCTTGCACATTTATAATCATACTGTGTAACGTCCTTGGTTATCCAGGGTGTTACAACCTCAGCCGCAGCCTTAGCCAATGGCTCAAGCACCCCAACAAGGGCAGAATGTAGGATATCCATATAGGGGATGGCCGATGGCGAACTATGCTCCTTATACAGCTCAGTACATAGAGCCAGTCTACGAGCATTTCAATAAGAAGCACACTCCAAATTTTGAAGGGATACCTGACCCCTTTGAGGCTGAAGAATGACTCAGGAATGTAGAGCCAATCCTGACACACATGAACCTTGGCAACGCGGATCGTATATCCTGTGTTTCCTCCCTACTGAAAAAGGATGCTAGAATCTGGTGGGATTTTGTACAACAGACTCTTGATGTCACCACCTTGACTTGGGCTAGATTTGTGGAGCTATTTCACAAAAGGTACTACAACTCGGCAATCATCGCTGCGAGGGTGGAAGAGTTTGCCAGTCTGAAGCATGGAAATTTGACGGTAGTCGAGTATGCTCGACAATTTGATCATCTATCCAAGTTTTCACCAGAGTTAGTCCCAACCGACTACTTGAGGGTTACCAAGTTCACCAGGGGACTCAGACCCAAGATTGAGTTAGAAGTCAACCTTGCAAACCCTAGAACCACTTCTTACGCCGATGTTCTAGAAAAGGCCATAGAGGTGGAAAGACTCCAAGAAAATGTTAGTAAGGAGGAGGCAAGCAAGTCTGAACCCAAGCAGCAGAATTAGACTCAGAATGGTCGAAACCACAACAATAACCAGCATAACAATAATGAATAGAAAAGAAAGCATCCTGATAATAATCAAGTCGACGCTGACAAAAGGGCACAGACCAATAACAGTAATAATAGGTCAGGTTATGTAGAATACCCTCAGTGCTCTAATTTCCAAAAAAGACATCCTGGGGAGTGTTGTGCAAACACCAAGGGCTGTTACAATTGTGGCTAGGATGGTCATCGGAAAAGAGATTGTCCACAGCTTAAAACAGAAGAAAAGAAGGTTAACAAGATGGTTCTAGCCAGAGTCTTCTCCTTGACCCAGGGAGAAGCCGAAACTAGTAATAAAGTGTTCACAAGTCAGCTTCCTATCCTCAATAATATATGTTCAGTATTGTTTGATTCGGGAGCAACAAACTCGTATATCCCGTTAGGAATGATAGAAAAATTAGACAAACCTTGTGAAAGATTAAGAACTAGGTTTGTTATGGAACTTCCTTCGGGAGAAATAGTTCTATCATCATGAATATTACGAGCAATAACGATCATAGTCAAGGTAACAGAGCTAGAAGGAGACCTAATAGAGCTAGAGATCAATGACTTCGATGTAATACTAGGCATGGACTGGCTAGAAAGACATGGCATAACCATCGACTGTAGATGTAAGCAAGGGATGTTTGAAACTCCTGAGGGTTAGAAACTATGTTTTATGGGAAAGGTTTAAGGACTACGGACACCTCTTACCTCATCTCTCAAAGCTCAAAGGATGATAGAGAAAGGATGTCACACATTTTTAGCAAGTGTCACGAATGTGGCACAAGAAACACCATTTAAGGTTAGAGACGTCTGCATTATAAAGGAATTTCCAGAGATATTTCCTAACGACTTACAAGGGTAACCCCCTACTTGGAAAATTGACTTTATAATCGAACTAGTACCGGGAACCGAGCCTATCTAAAAGGCACCATATGGAATGGCACCTACCAAACTCAAGGAGTTGAAAACGCAGTTACATGACCTCTTAGACTTGAGTTTCATCAGACTGAGCCATTCGCCATGGGGAGCACTTGTTCTATTTACACAGAAGAAGAAGGATGGAAGCATGTGGATGTGTATTAATTACCGCGAGCTGAACAAGGTGACAATTAAGAACAAGTATTCGCTACCCCAGGTCGATGACTTATTTGATCGATTCCGAGGAGCAATTATATTTTCAAAGATTGATATACGATCCAGTTATCACCAGCTCAAGGTAAGGGAAGAGGATGTACCAGAGACAACTTTTAGGACTCGATACGGAAATTATGAGTTCCTAGATATGTCATTTGGTCTTACCAATGCTCCGGCCGCATTTATGGACTTAATGAATCGGGTCTTCAAGGATTACTTGGAAAAATTCATCGTAGTGTTCATTGACGATATTTTGGTGTACTCCAAGGATGAATTCGAGTAGAGGAACATTTAAGACTGACCATGTTGCGACTAAAGGATCATCAACTTTATGCCAAGTTCAAGAAATGTAAATTTTGGCTATCACAAGTAGCGTTCCTCGACAACATAGTATCCAAGGATGGAGTCGCAATAGACCCAACTACGGTAGACGCTATGAAGGATTGGCCAACACCTAAGAATGCCTCTGAGGTTAGAAGTTTAATCGAGCTAGCAGGCTATTACCAGAGATTTGTAAAAGGCTTTTCTAAGATAGCCACTCCACTTACCAACCTGACCAGAAAATAGCAAAAGTCAATTGGACGGATAAATGTCAAGAAAGCTTTCAGTTGCTCTAAGATAAATAATGCTCAGCACCAGTACTTTGCACACCGACACCCAATGACAAGTTTGTAGTATTTTGTGATGTGTCCAAGCAAGGATTGGGTTGTGTGCTGATGCAAAATGACAAGGTGATAGCCTACGCCTCAAGGCAGCTGAAGGAATATGAGTAATGTTATTCAAAACACGATACGGAGTTGGCAGCGGTGGTCTTCGAATTGAAAATCTAGCGCCACTATCTTTATGGAGAACAGTGTGAAATTTATACAGACCACACGAGCTTGAATTATTTCTTAAAGCAAAAGGAGCTCAACATGAGGCAGTGCAAGTGGTTAAAACTAGTAAAGGATTATGACTGCGAAATCCTATACCACCCAGGAAAAGCGAATGTAGTTTGAGATGCGTTAAGTCGGAAGAGTTACGGAAATTTGGCAGCATTATCCAGAATTGAAAAGCTACTACAACAAGAGCTGATTAATGCCAGGATAGAAATAGTCACGGGTCAACTTACTGACTTGTCCATCCAGTCAAGTTTACTAGATGATATACGGATCAGGCAAGGGCATGACGACACGTTAGTATCATATATGGCTGCAGTCAAAGAAGGCAAGACTATAAATTTCTCTATATCAGGACAAGGAATCTTGAGATATAAAAGGTCGGGTGTGCGTGCCGAATGACCATGAAACTAAGATGAAGATTTTAGAAGAGGCACACACTACCCCATACTCAGTTCAGCCGGGGTCTACCAAGATGACTCACGACCTTAAGGCACTATATTGGTGATCGAGAATGAAGAAAGACGTAGCAGAATATGTGTCCAAATGCCTTGTATGCCTGCAAGTAAAGGCAGAACATTAATGACCTGTAGGCTTATTGCAACCGCTTAGTATACCGAAATTGAAGTGGGAAGACATAGCCATGGACTTCGTGACAGGATTACCACGAACAAATAAGCAACAGGACTCGGCTTGGGTTGTGGTAGATAGACTCACCAAGTCAGCTCACTTCATGCGTGTCAAGACTACGTACACTATGGACTAATATGCAGACATTTATGTTTGAGAAATTGTACGATTGCATGGAATCCCTAAGACCATAGTTTCCGATAAAGGATCGGTGTTTACATTGAGATTTTTGGGAAGCTTGCAGCAAGCCATGGGTACCAAGCTAAGTCTCAGTACGACATTTCATCCTCAGACCGATGGACAGTCCGATCGTACCATACAGACTTAAGAAGATACGTTGCGCGCTTGTGTACTAGACTTCGGAGGATCATGGAGTAAGTATTTGCCACTTATAAAATTCTCCTACAATAATAGCTATGATGCAACTATCGGTATGGCACCGTATGAGGTACTTTATGGAAGGAAGTGCCGGTCTCCATTACAGTGGGATGAGGTAGGAGAAAGACAACTTCTTGGACCCGAGGCTGTTAGAGAGGCTCAAGACGCATTGGAGCTTATTGGAAAGCATATGCTCGTTGCTCAAAATTGACAAAAGAATTATGCGGATGCCAAGCGATGAGATGTGGAATTCAAAGTAGGAGATTATGTCTTCTTAAGAATATCTCCTATGAACGGAGTGAAGCGGTTTGGGAAGAAGGGCAAAGTTAGTCCCCGATTTATAGGTCCTTTTGAGATATTGGACAAGATGGGACCAGTGGCATATAGATTAGCCCTACCGCCAGCTCTAGCAGATAGCCACAATGTGTTTCACATCTTGATGCTGCGTAGATATGTGTTAAGCCCATTCCACGTTCTCAAGTATGATACATTAGCACATAGAAAAGACCTGAGTTACGAGGAACGACCAGTTAGCATCCTAGAGAAGGGGATGAAGGAATTATAGTCTAAGAGTATTCTGATAGTTAAGGTCTTATGGAGTAATAGTACATAACGGGAGGCAACATGGGAATTGGAGGGAGACATCAGAGCATGGTATCCAGAATTTTTTGGTAACTAAATTTCGGGGATGAAATTATTTTAAGTAAGGATAATTGTAGAGTTTCAGAATTTTACTTAGCTAGATAGTAGTAGCTTGTCGTGTAGTATTTTAGTTTTCGTGGTTATTGGTTCAAGCCGAGATTTAGTCAGAAACTCGTAGAGATAGTTATGGATTTTATAAGTTTAGCCTACAATTCAGAAATATTAATTTTAACATAAGGTTTGATTAATACAACTTGTCCTTGAAATGATATTTATTATAACCTAAGGATTAGATAGAATAATTAAGAACGTGACACTTGTCACATGTATGTTTATTAAGGATTTAAAGATTTTAGATGAATAAATTAAGCAAGGATAAACCTAGGAACTCTAGAACCTTCCCTCGGCTGTTAGGATAACATTTTACTCAGTCAAAGTGGTTTTAAAAAACGTTAAGTGTATTGAAAGCGTGCGAAAACGTGTTTGATTTATCAACGTAAGTCGATATATAGCAGCTATAGGGGCCGATATATTGCCTATGATTGATACGAAAAATACGCCGACTTCGCAAGAACGAAATCAAGGAGGCTCGAAATTATGGGGCAGGCTGGAAATACATCTAGATATTCATAGACCAATCTAGTCTCTTCTAGTCCCACTAACACAACCTGAGTGGTATCCACCACACTGGCTAGGAATCCTACGAAACCACTTTGCAGTACGTCTCTAGCCCTCAATGCCAAAATTATGGGTACGCAGGGTCTATGCATAGTGCCAAAAAATACAAAGGGATCCTCACCTTCAGGCTCAAAAGTTACCATTTTCTTTTTACAATCAATGGGTACCCCATATCTAGCTAACCAATCCATCCCAAGAATCATGTCAAAGTCGTTCATGGCTAGCTCAATCAAATAAACTGACAACTCTCTGCCATCCATTGTCACTAGTAATGATCTGACCCATCTCCTAGAGACCACCAACTCCCCAATAGGCAATAAGTGTCCAAACCCAACAGTATAATAATCACATGGCCTACACAGTCTATCAATTACCCTACTAGAAACAAGGGAATGTGTAGCACCAGAATCAATCAATATAGTAAAAGAAGTGCCAACACTAGAAAGCTGACCTATCACTACTGAGGGACTTGCCTCAGCCTCTGCCTGTGTTAGTGCAAACACTCAAGCGAGAGTTAAGCTGTCCGCCTTTTTCAGCTCCACTTTCTTCATCCTTGGGCAGTCTTTCTTGAGATGCCCCACTATTCCACATACGAAGCAGGCATTTGCCTGACACTCTCCCAAATGTCATCTTCTAAATCTGGCGCACTTTGGATACGTCCTCCAGACCTCGTTGCCACCCTGGTGACCAATTTGTACAACTTATGGCCTCCTATCAGGGCCTGAAGCTAAAATAGCATATGGGGTCTTCCTTTTCTGGTCAGTAAGGCCTCCACCCTTACCAGATTATGTAAAGGGAGGTCCCATCCTCCTGGTATCCCTTCTGTCCATGTTCTCGCGCCAGATCTTGTTTTCAGTACCCTCTGCAGTAAGGGCTATCTCTACTACTTGAGTGTATGTCGTCACTCTAGGCACCATAGTAATTTTGACAACGTGGGCTGTCGTAGAATTCAGCCCCCTAAGAAATCTCTCATTCCTAGTCACATCAGTAGGCACCAAGTCCATAGAAAGCCATGCTAGGCTATCAAACTTCAGGGCGTATTCTATTACTAACATATTTTCCTGAACCAGACTTTTGAATTCATTGCCTTCGCAGCTCTCACTCCATCATTATAATATTTTTCATTAAACACATCTCTGAACTCTTCCCAATTCATTGTAGTTACATCCCTAGTCTGGGACACCACCTCCCACTAGATTTGGGCATCCTCCTGAAACATGTATGCGGCACAAGCCACCCTCTCATTGCCCACCACCCTCATAAAGTCTAGGATGGATGTCATCATCCTCATCCACTACTCAGCCTTGAGTGGATCTGCACTACCCTCTAGAGTCAGAGGGTGTTGTTTCATAAACTGTTCATATAGTAGTTCCAAATGGTTCTCTATCTCTAGCTACTGCAGTACGACTGTAATGCCCCAAATTTCCTAATAAGGTTTAGGACTTTGATTAGGAGGCCGGGAGGGCCATAATTGATCTATTATGCTATTTAATAATCATATGCATGTTCATGTGAATTATATTATTATATGATGGTAAATGCATGCATATGGGAGTATTTATAGTTATGAGGGAATTTTGGTAATTTGGCCTGTTGAGGGCATATTTGTAAATTGGGTGCATATTGTAATTTGTGAATGAGATTTTATTATTATGGAGATATATTCGAGCTATTCAGCATGAGACGATCCTAGATTATGAGTTAGCGGTTTTGTCATAACGGGGTCAATTTTGGGGTAATAGAAATGTTTATTTGATGATAAATTGGGAATATTTGAGATCAGGATGGAATTCTGGAAGTTTTGACTATAATTTCCCCGGGGGTGTTTTCAGGACCCCGAGCCTTAGGTTTTATTTGAGGTTACTTAAGCTTGAAGTAGCTTGTCAGATAAGAACGTACGTTAGAAAATCTCTCTCTTCCTTCCCGATAGCTTATTTTACCATTCGAAGCCTTTTTGAAGGAATCTCGAGTTCTAGGAGTCAGAATCAAGCGAGGGTCGAGGCATAGCGATCCTAGGAAAGATTAGAAGCTTCTTAACCGAAGGATTTAACGGAAAACAACCCAATCAAAGGTAATCTAAGTTTGAAGTTTTTAGTTTCTAAAGTTTTTAAGCTTAGAATTGGACTTTGTGAATTGTTGAGTTTTTGGTTGGTTTAAGCTTCAGGTTTTGGTGGTTTTGGACCATTGGGAAGTTTGGGAACTTTGATTTGATGATTTGGTGATGTTTGGATGGGTTTTTGGAAGGTTTTAGAAGTGGAAAAACAAAGAAAAACGGCTGGTGCGAAGTTGGGCTGCGGCCCTAGCTTAAGGAAAGTGGAGGAGGCTCTGCCAGGGGGGCGGGCTGCGGCATGGTCCATTTAGGGCCGCGGCCCTTAAGGGAAAAATTGCCCAAAAGTGTGTTTTTGTGATGGAAACTTAACTCTAAGGGCCTAGGATCGATCCTACTACTTAGTTGAGTGGGATTCGATGTTCCGGAGGCTTGGGTTGGGTTGGGAAGTATTTAATTACTCATTTTGATGAGGTTTTATATTTGGTTATGACTAGGTGACCGCTAAGGGCTTAAAGGTTGATCGTTCTCAAGGGTCGTTCTTAAAATCGTTCTAGCTCGAATCTGAGGTAAGAAAACTGCACCCTATGTATGTATGACATGCATGGTTGTCATTGATGCATGTTGGCTGGTTATTAAGTATGACATGCATGCCTATTCTCGATGCATGTTGATTGATTGTTAAACGTGACATGCATGGCTGTTATTGGTGCATGATGGATTGTTGGATATATTGCATATGATGCATAAGAAACATGTGATTATGACATGCTTTGTATACTGGATGTGATATCGTTCAGAGCTTAAGCTTCTGTGTTAATGCATGGTCCTAATTGTACTAATATCTGTTAAGTAAGCATGCTGAATACCTTGTTTATGGATATTGGACATGTGATATATGTTTGGTGGCATGGCTTACCTGTGTATGGCGCTGACTTATTAGTCAGAATCGACAATGGTGTCAGATCCGTCTGTGAAGCTGTGACTTTTTAGTTAAGTTCACCACGGGCTGAGCACTGGTCGTATCTTACCGACCTAAGGGTCAGAAATGGCAGTGCATTGTGAACGCCGGGCCAAATAAAGATTAGATCTAATTGAGGTCGGCATTGAATGACTCATATGGGGTATTAATTTCGGACCGACCGGAAGGTCAATAAGAACTAAAAGCGCTTGCCTGGTCTAAGACCAGATGATTTCAGCCAAGGTATATGACCCCGGTGACTGTTTGTCACATGGCTGGGGGACGCTGTCCTTAGTTACGACTCTAGAGTCGAGAGGATGGTTATGTTGGTGACTAATCGCCATGCACCTATCCTAATCAAGCTTATGAAGAAACCACCTATCAGTTAAGCCCTGGTGACCCTATCGTCACATGGCTAGAGGAAGCTGTACCCACTTTTGTGACTTTTGGCTATTGTCACCTACCTGTTTTGGACCGTTGGTCCTGGATGGCTGTTACAATTACTGTTGATATTATATCATGTTATCTGTTGGTATTATACCATGTTATCTGTTGATATTATATCATGTTACCTGATGATATTACGTCATGTTATCTGTTGATATTATATCATGTTGGATTGTGTTTTCTTGCTGGGCTTCGGCTCACGGGTGCTACTTGGTGCAGGTAAAGGCAAGAGGAAGCTGGACCATCCTTGAGTTGGAGAGCTTAGGTGATGACGTGTACATATTCAGCTGTTCGTCCGCCACGGCCGAGGTTTAAAGTGGAACTAGGGTCGAACCCTGTTTTTCCGCTTAGAACGGCCTGTTGTAAATATTTTCTGTAATAGACTCTGAAATTATATTTTCGGGATCCCAATGTATATATTAAACGTTCTAGTGAAACGTTACATCCTAGCCAAGGTTTCTAATCCCTAAACCGCAAATCATACTTAGTTCACGATTTTGGCCAAATGACTCGATTAGCGAGTTTAGCACTGTTTACAAGGCACACCGTAACGGTCCCTGGGGTTGGGGCGTTACAACGACCGACACTGGGGCAGCAAGTAGTGCTACTGATGCAGCATTCCCTGTCGGAACGTGCTTCTATCTCAACTGGCGAATTTCTTCCTCATGCCTCTATAGCCTAAATTGCATATCAACAAGCATTTGTAGTATGTTCTCAGGGGTTGGCGGAGGGTCCTGACCCTGGTCATTATTCCCAACCTAATTTTCAGTGCTGGCTGGCTCATTAGATTTCCCTAGAAGTATACTTCCATGTTTATTTGCAATCAATGACTCGGCTTATCGGCAATAATAACAGTATTGCATGCCAACCCATGGTCCAAAACAGATCAAATAAGCATTCACATTCATCGACAATGGTGATAAGCATCCCAATAGCTTCACACATATACAATCATGCTAATAAGCATGGGGATTTATATTCATGCTCAATGAAGGTGCTAACAAGCACGTTCTTAACATTCACAAGCATCAACAATGCTAATAAGCTCATTCATAGCATTCATATTCATAACATAATGCTATTAAACATTTCTAGCATTCAAGAGCAATAATGTGCTAATAATAATTTCTTTAGCATTTACAATCAACAATTGTGCTAATAAGCACATCTTTAACATGCATACAATAATCAAGGGCCAGGCCCTATCAAAATAGCTCATACTTCCTAATTAGATAGGCAGGTAAGGCATATATATTTCACTTAAGCAATTGCACACATAACTATATCAATAGTTAACAAACCTTGAGTGGAGCTTGTCTTTAGCGGCGAGTGTACATGCCTAGTCTATCATCAGGAACCCTTAAACCATGGCAGCTCTAACACCAAGTTGTAATGCTCTACTGATCAGGGATCGTTACGACGTGCATTTAAAATAGTGTTGGGCTCACTAATCGAGTCATTTGCTCCAAAACATGTGATTATGTAAATAATAGCTCACGTATTAAAACTTTTGGCCGAAGGAATAAACATTTCCATGAAAAATTCTAGTCTTTACATGGGATCCCAAAAAGAAGTTTAAAAGTCATTTACAACTCAGGTATTACAAAATAAGCCAATCTAAGCGGCAAAATAGGGTCCAACCATAGTTCCTTTGCGATATCTCGGTTGTGGCGGTTGAATTGACTGCATATTTACACACCGCCCCTAATGCTCTCCAACACATGGCTGGCCAAGCTTCTCCTTACCCTTACCTGCACCACATAGCACCCTGTGAGCCAAGGCTTAGCAAGAAAATATATTTATATAGATTTAGATAATCAACAGAATATAAAGAACATGCTTAACAATAATAACTGTAACTAAGTAGACACATTGTACAAGTATGCGACCACAGAGTCACACAAGTGCATATCACACTTCTATTTAAGAAAGTTTCATCCGAGCCGAACAAGTGCATAATACACTTCCAGGGTGGCCTAGCCATAATGGCCCACGTTCTGCACACACAGTCCCGACCACGGCTTATAAGTCGAGCTTTTCAGTGAAGAACAATTATACATATATTATATTCATCATAAAAACAAATAAAACGAATTCCATTGTGCTTAAAAAAATATTCACAGGCATAATTATAATCAAGCTTATTAAAAAGGGCCCGAGCCCTAATCATATTTACATTTAAAACTGGGCTAAGCCCTAATCATGTATCTCACGCTTCGGGTGCAGTTTTCTTACCTCAAACTTCGTGCAAATAACGAAACAACCACGAGCGCTATTGCTAACCCGAGTGTAATGACCCAAAATTACTAATACGGCTTAAGGGCCTTGATTAGTATGACGGGAAGGCATAATTGGAGGTTAGGTGAATTAATGGTGTGAGAATGCATGTTTATGAGTTTTGGACAGGCATGCGAGCCCTGCTTGGTTGGTAAGGGCATAATTGTAATTTTCGCCCGTTAGGGCATAAACGTGATTGTGTGTGATAAATCGTTGAGACCACATTATTATGTGGATATATATATATGTGTGTGTGTGTGTGTGTGTGTGTTTGCAGCTTTCGGCGCGAGGCGATCCTAGGGAGCAGGTAGCTGGAAAGTCACAACGGGACCCGATACTTGACTCGGGGTGAGTCAAGGGGTATTTGGGATATTAGATGGTCATCTGGGTTATTGGGTTATGAAAATAAATAATTGGAGATATATTTGAGGTTAGGAAGCCTAGGTGGGAATACTGGGGAAATTTAACATTTTGCCCTCGGGGACGTTTTTGGTACCCCAAGCCTTGGGGTTTACTTAACTAGTTAATGATAGATTAAGTAAAGTGTAGAGCTCAGTGGAAAAAAAGTTAGAATCGACCTTCTTCTTTCTCTCTCTTTCTCTCTCAAAGGAACCATAGAAGCAAGAGGAGATTGGGTGGAAAATTTGAGAAATTGAGCTGAGACTTTGGAGATTAGCTCAGGGTTAGCTAAAGGATCTAATCAAGAGTTAAGGTAAGTTCTGAGTTTTATTTTTGGTGGTCAAATTCTGTGTATATAGCTGAGTTTTAAGTGTTTATGGGTTTTTGCATTAAAGGTTGAATTTGGGCAAAAATCTTGGGAGTTAGCTCAGTGAGTGTTTGGAGGATGGATTCTTCAATGAAGGTAAGCTCTAATTTGTGATATAGTGTTTGAGTTCTGGATTTTGCTGACTAGTTTTGGAGTTCTTGAGTTGTTGGGTTTCAAAGATGGAGATGTTGTTTTGATAAGTTTCTAGACTAGGTTTATGTTGGGTTATGTTGTTGAAATCATGTTAGAATGTTGGGGTAATTTGATTATGTTACTGGGATGATTGTGGGTGGTTCTGAGAGAGATTTGAGTGTAAAATATGGTGATATTTCTGGGTTCGAAGGGGTCGGGCCGCGGTGTGGTTCTTGGTGAGCCGCGACCCTTCGAAGTTGATGGGTGATGAAGGAGGAGGGCGGGCCGCGACATGGGGCATGTAGGGTCGTGACCTGTGTCTATTTCTGGGCAAGGTTGGGCTCTATTTGGGGCCTTGTCGTGGCATGAGGAGGCTTGAGCCGCGACCCTTAAGGAAATTTGTGTCCTTGGGATTTTAAACATGAGAATTTAACCTAGGGTGCTCGGGATCGATTCCACTACCGTGTTTGGTGGAATTCGTTGTTCCGGAGATTAGAACCTTATCTGGAAGCCTTTTACAACTATTGATGGAATCCTTTATTATGGTTGTGACTAGGTTTACGCTTGAGCTCAGGGCAGGATCGTGCTCGAGGGTCGTCTTTCTTAGTTAAAGCACTTGAAGATTAAAGGTAAGAAAACTGCACCCGGTTGTGGATTTATGTTGGGACTAAGGGTTCCCTGTTTTGTATGCTCTTTAAGAAGATGGTATTATGCCATGTGAATTGTAAATGGATGGTATCACGACATGTAAATAGTAAATAAGCGGCCTAAGAGCGCCGAAGTTTACACTTGCGCACAGGGCGCGACTCGGCCACTAGTAGCCGAGGACAGCTTTTTATGCACTGCGTTCGGTTTAAGTGGGCCGGAGTCAGTGGGATAAACAGAGGGTGTGGCCTAAGTTGTCGGCCCTAATTATCATATGATTTGATTGCAATTATTATGATCATTATGATATGCCGGCTAATTGAATGACAGATTGTTAGTTGTTGAATGTTATCGTTGAATGGGTGAATGTTGTGTACTGTTGAGGACCTGGTTATGTCTTGTGGAATAGTTGTTTATTGTTATTGATTGTGTTTTAAATGTTATGTTTTCTTGCTGGGCCTTGGCTCACGGGTGCTACGTGGTGGAGGTAAGGGAAAGGGTAAGGCAAGTTGACCATTGGTTGGAGAGCTCTAGGGCGAGGTGTACATTGTCAGCTGCTCGGCCGCGACGGTCGAGGGATCGTACGGGAACGAGAACCAAAAACGTGTATTTTGCCATTAGAGTGGCGTGATTATTTATAAAGTTTGGAAATTTTGTAATTACGTTATTCATACCGTAATTTGGGATCCCATGTACCAAACACTTATTTTAATGAAAATTATTTCGTTTACAACCAAAATCTTTTAAACCTAACATGTTTGTGTCATTTGATAACGGCTTGATTAGCAAGTCTCACACTATTTCAAACATACAGTGTAACGGTCTTGGTTATCCAAGGCGTTACACTGAGCCTGGCAGAAATTCTAGTCACAATACGAATGTAATTACCCAAATTTTCTAATAGGGCTTAGTGCCTTGATTAGTGTGGCGGGAGGGCATAAATGGATTATCACATGAACTTAATTGAATATATGTGTGATTATGTGAAATATATGGGTTATAGTAAGATATAACTATTTATGCATTCTTATGTTAGGATTAATGCTCTAAAAGCATGTAAAGAAATTTTATTGGTTTTACATAAATGTACAATTTTATTATATTTGAATGTTATAATTATTGTTTTAATTAATTATATAATAATGTCAGGAAAATTCCCTATTCATTCATGAGAATATGATCCTGTATTAGTACAAGATAATTAAGCTCATATATAACGAATAAAATAGTCACTAACATATTAAAGTATGGAATCTTTAATGAATGGTTACTAGTACGATTTGCTAAGCATACAAGATGCAAGTAATCTAGATTCAGATTACTGATGTGGATAGACATCTTAGTAAAGGTGTTGTATATGATAGATATTATATATGACAGGACCGATGATAATTAATTATCTTAATAAACTTGTCATTGGACATAAAGATTTAATTATTATCATAACAGATGATCATTAATATATCAGTCTAAATCCTGAGTATTCATGAGCTCCTTTTTGTGTTTATTGGATCATTTGATTCACTCGTTTAGGTCTCTTAGAATAATGAGGCTAATGACTTTTTTTTTTGGAATTACAATATTGGAATCCATGCTTTCCTAACATATCGAATATGGGTTCCCTTAAGGGTTAATTATGGAACTGAATAGTTATTGAGCTCAAATCTATAATTATTCGCTGGTGAATTCATGGTACTTAAGGAGCAAGAGGTAATTAGAAAGGTAATCCGGTAATTTTGACCAGCTCTAATTAACGAACTAATAATGGAGGACATAACTACATATATTGATCATATCAACAGAGTACAAGAGAAAACTCTGTAAATATAATTCTATAAATACTTAGAGTGCTATTCCATATTTATAGTAGAGTAATCGTGAAATTAATAAATAAAATTATTAGATTAAAGAGTTTGATTAATAATCTTGTTTATTGGAGCTTTGTATTATAGGTCCATGGTCCCCAGATCACCTCTGACCTACACTGTCAAGGGTAAGGATGTCAAAAGAAAGATTTGTAGAGGGAAGGACTATATTACAAACGAATTAATTTTCCAGGTCGAGGAAATAATTATGTGATAATTATGAGTAATTAATTAATTGAGAATTAATTAATTATTTAACTATATAGTTTTTTATTTTGAAAAATTATAGGTTAAAATTAATTTTAATTTTGTTTGGACTAATATAAAGAGAGAGAATAATATATATCTTATTTAAAGTATAATATTTATTTATTTAAAGGGAATTTACTCATTTGGTACCCTTTGTTTTTGTAAAGTATCGATCTGGTACCCTCTGTTTTCAATAATGCTCATATGGTACCCCGTATTTTGAAATATAAATATTTGGAATCCTATTTGATAAAATTTTGTCAATATGATCAAACTGTCAGTAGTTATATATAATTTGTAGCTCGTACGATTGATAGTAATTTGATTAAATTAGTAAAATTTTATTAATCAAATTTGAGTTTAGGGTGCCAAATATGTACGATTTTAAAATGCAGGGTACCAAATATGTACGATTTTAAAATACATGGTACCAAATGAGCATTATTTGTAAACACAGGGTACCAAGATGATACTTTGCAAAAACAGAAGGTACCAAATGGTTACCTACCCTTTATTTAATTTAAAACTGATATTTTAAGATAAAGTTAATTTTGAATTAACTGATATTTATATTGGGATAAATATATTATCCTAAAATTTGATTAAACAAACAAATGAGAAAATTAGGGAAACCCTAATAGGGTTGGGCGACACACACTGTACAACACAGTGTGTGGCGCCTAACTCAGGAATTTTTATCCTTGGGATTTGAATTTTGAATTTCAAATTAATTTTTTTTAATGAGTTATTTAATTATTATTTTTAAATATGATTTAAATAAATAATTAAATGAAAATATCGAATCAATTTTAATTTGAATTTTATTTTTAATAAAATAAAGATTATTTAATTAGATTAAATATTTTTATATAAGTCTGATAGTACGTGACTTTCAGAAGTAGTTTTCATTTTTTACTATGAGATTAAAAAATGTAGACTCTTTCTCTAAAGCGAGACTTTTCTCAAACCCTGAAAACTATTATAAGCCTCTTCTCTCAGTCAAACCTCTATAGATATCATGTGATGAGTACATCTAGAGTGTCACATAAATCAACCTTTTGAATCCTACGTGTCCACACACGTCCTTGTGTGTTTGAGGTTTGTTCTGGAAGATCAAGGTGTTAGCTTTCAAATTACAGGATAGGAAGATCGTTGATTTTATACAAAAAGATTCAAGGACACTTGATAGGCTACAAGAGGTAATCCCTGATTTGTTTTGTATGTGATTTAATGTTTATATATGTATATGATCTTGGCTGGTATTAATATTTATTAAAATGGGTCCATATATTCCACTGCGCATCTTTGATTTGATCATTTAATACCAACAACGTATGTGTATTAAGTGTGATTGTGGGCCCTTTTTGTGAAAAAGGGCGTTTTCGTAATTTTGACCTGTTAACGGTGTAATTGCAATTATATTTGTTATATGATTGGAACCACATTATTATATCGATATATTTGTGAACACTGGCTTAATTCGATCATTTAGAGTAGTTTGACGAATAAGTCACAACAGGATTTATACCTGGTTGGAGCCGAGCCAAGGGTATTCTGGTAATTTTTCGTAGGTTGGGAATTAGTAGAACATTATTGAAGGAAATATTTGCACTTGGAGGGTTAGTAACTTAATAGGGAATTTAGGATGCTAATTGAGGGTAAGTGGGATTAGTGGCGAAATGACCGATTTGCCCTTGCTGAATGTCTTGGATTGGTTTTTAGGGTAAGGGTACATTGGTCTTTTGGCCCAGGGTAAACCAAGGCAGCAGCTGCCTTTCACCCCACCTTTGGCTGTTGATCATTTCCCATAGCTTCTAGACTCTCCAGCTCAAAATAGGCACTTTAAGGATTTTGGTAAAGATTAAGGGGATTCAAGGCCATAAGCAAGGGATTGAGCTGCCAAAACCTTCAGTTAGCTGCTGGGAAATTCGAAATCAAGGAAGTAAGGACTTGTTTCTCAGTTTCTCATTTTGAACTTTGGTAGTCTTGGTTGAGATGAGGATAAGGAAAGTGCTGATGAAATTGGGGTCACTAGGAGATTGTAGTATAGAATTTGCTGGAAGAAATGTGTTGGGAGGCTTTAGGAGGCTTGGAATTCAGTTTTAATTGCATTTCAGACCTAAGATTTTTTAATATGGATATGTTCCTAAAACTCAAGCTCAACATAGTGAATTCAGGAATTATTGGTGTTTTAATGCATTTTGTGGTATATTAATATTGGTATTACGTTGTTAGGGTTGTATAGGGAATTTTGGTGGTTATAAACTTGCTAGAGAGTCTGTTTGGGGTCGATTTTCTAGGTTTGATATGCAGGGAAACGCGGGTTTGAGAAATTGGGAAAGAGAATAAGAACATGGGCTCATTTTTGAGTTTCTAGCGATCTAGCGCGACCATGCTAGGTTGGGGCGTGATTGCGATAGTGTCTTATGGAGTGGGAATTTTGATTTTTGATTCTTGGATTTCAGAATTAGGGGCACAACTGCGCCAGTACCCTAGAAATCCTAAGCTTTCCGCAAGTGTGACCGCACTAGGTGTCCCGAAGTGTGATTTTCTTATTTTAGGATTAGGGCTCAGGGAGTTCGGGAATCTATTTGATGGCCCACTTAGCGTCCTAACACTTGAGAATGGTAATCCTAAGGATAGGGTTTAAAGTGAGGCTTGTGATTTAAATTCAATCCTTAATAAGAGTATATTTATGTTGTGACTAGATTATTGCAAGGCTCGGGAGCAGGATCGTAATTGAGACCATATAGTCTATCACACAGAACTCGAGGTAAGAAAACTGCACCCTAGTTTTGATCGGGGCTTGGACCCTTGTAAATGGATTTAACTGTGATTATAATTATAATTACTCGCTTAGGCATGCTTTCATACGCTGTATTTGGTTGCGTGGTTATGCAATATGTATATATATATATGTGGTTATATCTATGCTGAAAGTTTGGCCTAAGGGACCCAGGGCCGACATTAAGTGTGCGAAACGCAGCTCGGCCTAAGCAAGCCGGGGTCGACCATAAGACCAGAGGACTCGACCTAAGGGTGCCGGGTCTGAACGTCACTTAAATAAATAGAAGTGTTGGTTGCACTTAACTAACAATATTAATTGTAGAGATTGGAATATGTATTTGATTGAGTAATTTATCACTGCAAAGCATATTGCTTATATCCCATTATTTATTGAATTTGTTGATTCAGTTTTACAAGTTATATGTTGTTGCTCATTGTATTCGTTGATTTAAGTTTTCTTGTTGAGCCTTGGCTCACGGGTGCTATGTGGTGCAGATAAGGGAAAGGGAAAGATGGACCAGCCATGAGTTGGAGAGCTTTAGGGGTGGTGTGTACATCAGCAGTTGCTCGACTGCCATGGTCGAGGGCTCAATAGGGACTAGAGCCAAATTTAATTTTGCCACTTTTGAGGGTTGTAAATGCCTTGTAAACACTTATTTTTTTGGGATCCCATGTACAAACTCACAATTTTTAATGAAAAACAACTACTCCTATGATCAAAATCTTTTAACCCTAATCCATTAATTATCATTAGTAACACATTTATATCAAAATGACTTGATTAGCAAGTCCAAATCTATTTAAAATATATAGTGTAATGGTCTTGGCTATCCAAGGCATTACAACAAGTATACATTCATCAGGAATTAACCCCAGAAATCGAGCCTCAATCTGAACTCTAACACTCCAAAACCATTGTTCCCAGTTAACGGGATGCTAAAAATGTCCCCCGAGCCCCCAAGCGTGCTCCCAGACGGATTCCCAAACCCCTTGGGCTTTACTCTCAAAATTCAGCTAATCAATCTTTCGGGGCACCTTGTGCGGTCGCGCCCACAAAATATATTGAGCTTTCCAGGGCATTGGCGCTATCGTTCCAATCCCTGGTGCGGTTGCGCCCCTCAACTCAAGCCCCCAAATCGAAGCTCAATTTCCCCCTTTCTGTGACACTAGTGCAGTCACACTAGGTCTCCAGACATGGAAATCGATCCTAGAACATAGGTTTTCTTCCCCAATTTCTAAACTCTATGATTTCCTACATAATCAGACCCCGAATTTGACCAACACAAGTGTTTACAGCAGGATTTCAACCACAAAATACCCCACAAACCTCAGCCGTACCAAACCCAACACTCATCTCACCACAAACACCCCTAAACTAACCACTAGGAATCGAAAATCAAAAGCAACTCAAGAACACAATTAAAATGCCAAAGACAGTGGTCTCATAACTGAATTTCAAATTCCTTGGGTTGATGATGACCCTAGTAACCTCTAATCCCAATTCAAAGATGCTAATCCATAAGAATTGCCTTCAATCATCTCCAAGAATCCAAGCTTGGCCTAGCTTTGGTGTACCTTGAGTGATTCTTCCAAAATGCTCCAAAGAACTCAGTAGCAAGTGTCTTGAACGTGTATGAGGCAAAGTGCTCAGCTGCTGGCCTATTGCCATCTAATGTGGTCAAATGACCACATTGTCCCTTGCCTTATTAAACCTCAAAGGTTACTCCCAAGAGCAATCTAGTCTTTTGGCGTAATTCTTGCTAATCTCAAATTACCCCAAATAATCCCAAATTAATCTATCAACTCAAATATTCATCAATGAGTTCCTGTTACTCAATAGTTCCCCGCAATTTACCAAATACCCAAAATACCCTTAAGCTCACCCCGAGCTGTGTATTTTACCCCATTGTGAATTTTTCACTAACTCGCTCTCTAGGATCGCCTCGTGCTGAGTAACTCAAATATATCTACATAATAAGTTGGTCACAATTATAAATCACACATATATACAATTATACCCTCAAAGGGTCAAAATTACAAAAATATCCTTCTAAAAAGAAACGGGCCCACATGCATATGTAATACCCTTAAACATGCAAGCATAATTATATCATAATACAATTCACATAATAATATGCTCATAACACATAAACCCATAATTAACTCATTCATTGCCTCTTGGCGCTCTAATCAAGGCACTAAGCCAGATTAGGGAAGTTGGGGCATTACAGGTTTGAGAGGGTTTTCAAGTTTTCCAAAACCTTAATAGAACCCTTTTATAGTGTAGGCACCATCATTGGTTCTAACCAATAGGATTAGACCCTCAAAAACTAACATTTAAGTGCCTATGTGACGCATAAGTTGTTACAGAGACATCAAGTGACGCATCGCCTGTTAGTAGGCGATGCATTGCTTGCATGATTTCTAAAACCCCTAAGTTGTAGGTGAGGTATCTCCTCCTGGGTGGTGATGCAACACCACCAAGGCAGGTCAAAACTCTCAAAAATTACCTTAGACCCCTCCAAATGCTCCTAAACTTTTTGGGCATCCTTGGATACCTCATTGTATCACTTTGGACCCAAAAGCACAAATTTTAAGTGCCTATGTGTAATTTTACTAAGTGTTTTATACTCGTCTTATATAACAACACTAATCATTTGTATTTGACCAATCATAACATTTCCCCACTTGGTTAATTACAAACCTCAATCTCTAGCTCAAAACAATATTAGTTTCTAGAGTAAAGTGCCTTTCGACTTGAACTTTACCTTAATGAAAATACCACAAAGTCTTATCGAAATCATTGGTATCTTGAAAGCTTGAACTAAGTATTCCCTGTGATAAAACTGGTGATACCTTGCACACCTCCACTAGATCTATTATTTCCCCACTTTTCTCACTTTAGAACTTGTTGTCCAAATTTTCCACCAAGAAGACGTGGCATTGTCAAGTGGACCTCAAGAATTCTCAAGAGAGGACAGGGCCCAGCGAATACTGAGCAAATAGAGGCCTGAAGCCCAAACCCGTCCTAGGTCCAATGGCGAATAATCCAAGTGTAACAAGAACCCAGACCTGAGATGAAGGTCCGGACAACTTCATGACTTCCTGCAACCTCCATCCTTTGGGAAGTAGATTGTTGTGGTGGATGTCCCAGTCTAAGGGCCAGATCTTGCCACGTGGCTTCCAGATAGCACTACCAGGTCCATCTTCGCCTTTCATCACTAATTGATATCCATCTTGGTAAGTGAATCTGGACCTTGGTAAATGAATTCGAACCATACGTCTAACTGGAACAAGATTAACTCATCACCCCGCTGACGTGTCCCCAAGAAATTTGGTAGTTGGTCTCCTCAACTAACCTGCAAAAGGGATACACACGGAACATACAATGTTCCTCAGAATCGGTACTGCCACTACTCTGACATATCCTGGTCCCAGAATCCCCCTGATAGCCCACAAGCATCATTCTGTATTAACGTACAAAGGGAAATTGTAACACTCTACCATGCTTAAGCCGGCCCAGTGGGCCTAGATTAAACAATATGTCATCACGTTATAAACTTGTACAATAGCTCCATTAGAGAGAAATTATGCTTATACTCTTATTGGGCCCACATTAGTCCAACCCAAGCTACAGGGCCACCTATAAATAGGGCCATTAATGTACTGTAGCAAGGATCTGACTTTTCATCCATGCAAAAATGCTACTGAACTTGTTGATAACCTCAATTGATAAACTCTCAATCGATATATTTATAGTTTTTGAAAAACTTGGTAAACATTTTGGTGCTTTCATTAAGAGCTAGATGAAAGCTTGAACCATTCTTTGTCATCTATGAAGATGGTGAATACCAGACATACCTTGTTTATTCCTACTCAACAACAGCAACAAGACAATGGAGAAACATTGCAAGACCAACAACTTCCTCAAGACCAACCAGAGGATGTACCTCATAACGACCCTTGCCCGATGACTCCCAGCACTTCGAAGAAGGGGGTGAATATGACGAAGAATATTATGAAAAAGAGGGAGAAGGGTATGAAGACCAGGAGGTTGAAAATCCCATCGACCCCGACAAGGATGATGTGGAACATAAACTAAAGGACCCAGCAGTGGTTCACTTAAGATGATAGGTCCTCGAATAAGAGACAATGATGGCTGAACAACAGGAGACCACCTGCCAGATGCAAGAATCCCTCTTGTTGCTCAAGGCTTTACAGTTGATCCCGTAGAAGTTCCTCCCCCTGGAACTCAGCCAACTGCCACCTACATGGACTGGCGCTCTCAACCATGCAACACCCATTTTTCCTTTGGGACGATCAAATCATCCCGGAGCCTGTCCTTCTGACCCCATTCAAGACAAAACGAAGGCCAAAGCGAACGATCCTGTAGAAAAAATAAATCCCAAAAGAAGACTCCTCCAACTCCTCCCACTCCAAAGGCTAAGGTAGACCCAGGAAAGAATGGGTGAATCCTGCCCCACGACGGAATCAACCGAACAATTTGCAGGGGAAACACTTGTAGGGTACCAGGCCCTGGAACTCTGCGCGACATGATGCCCAGGGCAGACATTTTTATCCCAATGCTTCTGTGAACAAGGATCACAGAGGGCATAAGCACAGGGAGGAGGTGAAACTCATTAGTTTGGGAGATGACACATCCCAGATAAATCTGCGAGATGACCTCAATGCTCGAAAGGAGCAGGCCCGAAAAGTAAAATTCGCTCTCGGGTAGTCAACTTAAGGAATGACCTTGACAACAGGAGAAACAAGAAAGTTCCCATCGATGATAGAATGGTCAGGCAGTTCATAGAGCAGCTAGCCGATATCAAAAAGGTCACAAACCGCTTGGTCTGAAAATAAGAGGATGGAGGTTCCAATTTTGAAGATGAAGAAAAGGACCCGTGTGCAAAACACATCCTGGACATCGTATTACCCAAGGGGTTAAAGATGTCGGATATACTTGCCTATACTAGAAACACCAACCCTAGAGATCATTTGTCGCACTACAATCGCTTGATGATTGTAGCCCATGTCTGCGACAACAGTAAATGGCTGTGTTTTTTTATCACCTTGGCAGGATCTGCTAAAGAATCCTGGAAAAGGCTTAAGACAGGATCAATCCAGGCTTTCTCTTGATTGCAGTCGACTATCCTTAAGCAATTCGTAGCCGTCCAGAAACTGGACATGGAGGTCAGCACGCTGGCCAACATTAAGGCTCCCATTGAGACCTTTAGGGCTTACATCCAATGGTTCATAGGAAGCTTCAAAGACTAAGGTGGATGATGGGAAACGTTTAGTAGCCCTCCAATCCAGAATCAGAACTAGATCCCATCTCTGGGATGACATGCAATGCAGTAAGCCGACCATTCTAGAAGAGTTTATAAGAAGGGTTCAAGGCTTCATCAATTGGGAAAAAGCTCAATTCCAAGCTTTTGGATGGCCTTCGGCACCGCAACCAACAACACAGACCATTCCTGGTACGGAATGCAATACCCGACAATTCCTTATCCGGCACCTCCAGCACTGGGGGTGCAGTTCTTGACCACGACCGTTTATGCGCCCGCTTCATCTGGATATGCTCCAACGTCCGCAGCCTCTTTTCTGGATACAAAGTGGAATCAGCCAGATAAAGAGTCACTCCCGTAGTAGTTCAACAATCCAAGACAAAAGTACTAGAAGCGAGCATAAGTCATTCTCAGGGGAAACTTTCTAGCAAGAATCAGAGTCGGACTGAGCCCGCAAAGAAGGGAAAGAAGGGGTACGATCCCCAATACACAGAATACACTAACTTGGTGGATACCCGAGAGAAAATCTACCTCGCATCAGGCAATGTAGCCCACTACCGAAAACAAAGCCCCATGTTTAATAGGTGAAAGAACCCAAGGGATGCATGCAAAAGATGTGCCTATCACAAGGACATAGGCCATACAATTGAGGAATATCGTGAGCAGAAGTACAAGATCGAGAATCTATTCAAGCTGGGGGACCTCCATCAGTGGATTATGATGCCCGCTCAAAGACAACCTATAGCTCCGGGACAACCCCTTGTCCATGGAGCACCTGGACAGTTTAGACCTCATAAGCGAGGATATGTTCCAAGACCGGAAGCACAAGCCCCTTAGGTGGGGCCAATAGTGCAACCTCATGGACGCCTTATGGCTCCTGGACCCGAAATGTTATATTCACCTGGAACTGTGCCATCTCGAGTATATCCCACGTAGTATCCGGAGGTCCGAATCTGGGAGGACCATCCCGGAATGACAAAAATAAGTATCTCATTTAGCTCGACCATGAAAACGAGATATGTGCGTTGGTCTAAACTCTGCCCAACGCCCAAGGATGATGAATCTTCTAATAACATTCATGGAGGAAGATGCCTAGAATGTCCATTTCCCGCTTCATGATCCCTTGGTCATTGACGCCCAAATCACCAACAAAAGAGTCTCCCGAGTCTTGGTTGACAATGGAAGCTCTGTCAACGTTTTGTTCAAGTTGTCCTTCACAACAATCAATTTAATTGAGATGGACCTAGTCTCGTGTTCTACGCATATCTACAACTTCAATGGAGACTCATTTCTCCTGATGGACAAAATACAGCTCCCAGTTACATTGGGAAATGATGCCCATAGCACGTTCAAGTACTGCACATTTGTGGTGGTGGATTGTCCCACTGCGTATAATGTGATTTTTGGGCGTCCCACTTTGGTCAATTTTTGTGCTATTACCTCCATCTACAACCTATGCTTGAAGTTCCCGTGTGATTACAGCGGAGTGGGGACAGTACAAGGAGATCAGAAGAGCGCCCGAAAGTGTTTTCACATGTCCACTAAACCAATCTTCATGGTCCACGAAGAGCCCCTTGAAGAAAAATATGTCGCTCCAATTCCAAAAAAATAGCCAGCACGGGGGGTGGTCAAGAAAGACGAAGAATTGGATCTCATAATAGAGGCGGATAGGGCATTAGAACTAATGGAGGAAATAGATGAGGTGTGCATCAGTGACATCGATCCAACCAGAGTAATCTGAGTAGGAAGAACTTTGAATCCAGGGTAAGGGCTGCCGCGGTCTCCTGAGTAAAAGAAAACCAGGACATCCTGGCCTGATCCCACGTGGATATGACTGGGATTGATCGTAACATCTTATGTCACGCCCTGAACATCGATGAAAATGCAACTCCAGTCTGGCAGAAGTGAAGGCCATTGGGCACAAAATGGGCAGAGGCCTCAAACTAGAAATAAAAAAGTTATCATGATTAACTTCATCTGAGAAGCACTATACCGTGTATGGATGACATAGTTTTCACGGACCTCAACAAGGCGTGTCCAAAAGATTGCTTCCCACTGCCCCAAATAGACCAGATGGTGGACGACACTTCTGGATGCGAGTTGTTGAGCTTCATGGATGCCTATTCTGGCTATAACCAAATTTCTATGCATGTAGTAGACTAGGAACACACCAGCTTCCAGATGGATAAGGGTGTATAGTGCAATATTTTCATGCCTTTCTGGTTAAAGAATGCTAGATCTACGTATCAGAGGCTTCTTAGCAAAATATTCTGGGACCTACAAGAAAAGAACATGGAAGTCTACATAGATGACATGTTGGTCAAGTCCAAAACAATGGCTTAACATGCAGATGACCTAGTGGGAGCATTCGCCCTTATTCGGAAGTACAGGATGAAGTTAATGTTGGGAAAACTTAAAAAGGATCTTTATTTATTTTCATGTATATCTAACATTAAACAAATTAATACGAGATAGCCTAAAACATGTTTCTAAAATGGAATTCAAAGAGAAACAATTAATAGAATACTTACAGTATACGCAGCGGAATTAAAGAGTCATTCCTTCAGTTTCTCTAACTCTTGTATCCTTTCTGTCGCTGAGTATTATCAAGAAACTGAACCGATCTTCTATTTTCTTCACAGTCTTCTAATGTATCCTTAGAATCACCTAGACTAGTGTAGGCAATTCTCAACACATGAGATAGATATAGAGAGAATAAGAGAAAATAATCAAAGAGGCTTAGAAAAGGACTTGTGTTTTGAGAGAATCTAAAACTATCAGAAACCCAGTGATTAAACTTCTGTTTTGACTTCTCTCTAAGCACTCCTTTTATAGACTCAATTAGGCCATTTAATTTAATTAAAATATCAATAAAATAATAGCATTTTAAATCACTAGGTTATATTATCATGGGCTTTAGGCCCGTGAAATTTCTCATGTGATTATAAGCCCATTGGTCTTAAAATCAAGGCCTGTATTATTTTCTATTTATTTAATTAATTAAAAAAATATTGAAATCCTTTATCAAATTAATTATTTATAATTTGAACCTTGATTTAAAATTATTTATTAATTTAGATACCAATCTATCTTAATTAATAAATCTGCCTTAATTTCTCTTTTCTTCTCAAAATCACACAACTCTGTGAAACTATCCAAAATTGACCTGGTCAACTTTGATAATTCTAATTGATAATTAAATCAATTAATTGAGACTATCTAGATGATTTTATCCAAGGTACAATGGGACCATGGGCCTATGAAATCAAGCTCCAATAAGTTATCATAAATCTAACAAATAAATTTACTAACTTATTAATTCCTCGTGATTCCACTATAGACTTAGAATTGCACTAATGAATTCATAGAACGCTCTATAACAAATATATGTACATTATTAATTATCCATTGTTACGACCATAATTTTCACTCATTCCTCTATAGATGGTCTACAATGAGATAGGACTAAAATACCGTTTTACCCCTCATTGTATTTTTTTCTTAAAACACTTAGTTCCTTGTAAATGATATTTCAGTAAACTATAATTACTGAAATGAGATCTCCATCATTTAAGAGCTTGAATCAAACTAAAAGGAAACCATTGTTTCACTTCTTCATCAGAAGCTATAGATGTTCATATCTATGATTAACACTCCCACTCAATTATACTACCGAGTTCCCAAGATGTAAGTATGGGCTAGTCCGTAGGGTAAGCTGGTAGCGAACAAGTCAAAGAACTCAAATAATACAATCAGTTAGAATACTAACCACTCAGAATGGAGATTGAATTGACCTATGGTCAACTATATGATATGACTAGAATAGATAATAATGGTATGTTTACTTATCTTATCAACTGTCAATATCGATCGAGTCCGATGTAACTAATACATCCGATCTTATCTACTTTGCTAATGCTCTGGAAAGAACGTAATGTGTAAGTAGATCATATCGTAGATTGGCAAGCCAATGTAAATCCTGTGCCATGACTAATCTTAGGACTAACTTATTTTGAATATATAATCATATTTATATTCCACTGTGATTACGTCACTATAAATAAGATTAGAATATGCTCGGGATTTAATAGAAGTTTATATTAAACAAATAATCATGAAATTAAAACATGTGAGCAAAGTGATTAACCAAGTCAAAAAATTATTTCTATTATTTTATTGATAATAAAATGAGATTATAAAGAATTTGGGTTTTAATTAGAGCATAAAACCCCAACAAACTCCCACTTGCACTAATTTAAACTAATACCTTAATTCTACTAATCCCATTTCCTTGATATGCTTATCAAATGTAGCTTCTGGTAGTGTCTTTGTAAACGGATCCGCAAGATTGTCTTCAGTTGTAATCTTCATAACATTCACATCTCCCCTGGCCACATATTCTCGAATAATGTGATACTTCCTTTCTATATGCTTACTCCTCTTGTGACATCGAGGTTCTTTCGAGTTGACTATCGCTCCTGTATTGTCACAAAACAACACAAGCAGTTTATCCATTTCTGGAATAACACCAAGATTCGAATAGAACTTCTTTAGCCAGACTATTTTCTTACCTGCTTCTGACGCGGCTATGTACTCAGCCTTCATGGTTAAATATGAGATTGCAGAATGCTTTACACTTCTCAAAATCACAGCTCCACCCCCAAGAGTAAACACCATTCCAGAAGTAGACTTCCTGTCATCGACATCAGTCTGAAAATCTGAATCGGTGTAGCCTATAGGGTTCAGAACACCAGACTTGTAGACTAACAAATAGTCCCTAGTCCGTCTCAAATACTTTAGGATATTCTTAACAGCTATCCAATGTTCTGGTCCTGGGTTTGACTTATACCTTCTCACTACTCCCACTGCATAGCAGATGTCTGGTCTAGTACACAACATGGCATACATCAGACTTCCAACTGCAGAAGCGTAAGGAACTTTTCTCATTGCATCTTCCTCTTCAGGAGTCTGGGGAGACTGCTTCTTTGAAAGATGAATTCCATGGCGGGACGGTAGACGTCCTTTCTTGGAATTTGTTATTGAGAAACGTTCAAGCACTTTGTCTATGTAAGCTGCTTGAGATAGAGCTAAGAGTCTATTCTTTCTATCCCTGGTGATCTGGATACCTAGAACATAACTTGCTTCACCCAAACCCTTCAACAGGAATTGAGTGCTCAGCCAATTCTGCACATCTGATAATTTCTTAACATTGTTTCCAATGAGTAAGATATCATCTACATAAAGAACCAAGAATACCACTATTTTATTTGCCTTCAGTTGGTAAACACAGGGCTCGTCAATATTTTTTTTCAAAGCCATAGGTTTTGATTATTTCATCAAACCTAAGATTCCAGGAACGAGAAGCTTGCTTAAGTCCATAGATGGACCTATTCAACTTGCAAACTTTTCCTTCTTGTCTAGATACTTTAAATCCTTCTGGTTGATCCATATAAATGACTTCGTCAAGCTTTCCATTAAGAAAAGCTTTCTTGACGTCCATTTGCCAGATCTCATAGTCGAGAGCGGCTGCTATGGATAGGAGGATGCGAATGGATTTGAGCATGGCTACCGGACTAAAAGTTTCCTCATAGTCAACTCCTTCTCTTTGGGTATGACCCTTTGCCACTAATTGATCTTTATAAGTCTCAATATTTCCATCACAACCTCGTTTCTTCTTGTAGATCCACTTGCACCCAATGGCCCTAAAGTCACTAGGTGCTTCCACAAGATCCCAGACAAAATTTGAGTACATGGACTCCATTTCCTGTTTCATGGCTTCGAGCCATAGTTCCTTTTCAGGGCTAGCTATTGCCTGTTTGAAAGACAATGGATCATCATCACTAGTGTCACCAACAACCATATTGGTTTCACCATCCAAACCATAGCGAACTGGGTTCCTAGAAACCCTCCCACTACGACGAGGCTCTGAGACTGTTTGCTCAGGAACAGTGGTACTTTCTTCATTTAAATCGACTAGCGTCGGCTGGACATGAAGAGTGGGAATTTCATCATTAACTTGCGTTGATGATGATGGAACATTGGTTGGAGTCAATTCTTTAACCATCTCCTCTAAAACTACTTTGCTGCGAGGTTTAAAGTTCTAGACATAGTCATTTTCCAGAAAAGTAGCATTTGTAGAAGTAAACACTTTCTTTTTTGAATGACTATAGAAAAGTCCACCCCGAGTACCTTTAGGATAGCCAACAAACATGCAAACTTCAGTTCACAGTTCTAGCTTTTTCCTCAGGACATGAGCGGGACACCCCCAGATTCTATAATGGCGTAAACTAGGTTCACGACCATTCTAGCGTTCTAAAGGTATTTTGGGGATTGATTAAGATGGAAAAACATTGAGAATGTCATTCGTGGTTTCAATTGCATGTCCCCAGAATGAAGTTGGAAGAGTTGAGTTACTAAGCATGCATCTAACCATTTCCAATAAAGTTCTGTTCCGGCGATCTGCTACACCATTTTGTTGCGGAGTACCTGGGGCAGTAAGTTGTGATAAAATCCCAAGTTCAGATAAATGATCTTGGAACTACATGTCCAAATATTGTCCACCCCTATCAGATCGCAAGATCTTTAACGTTTTACCTAATTGGTTTTGAGCCATTGCTAGGAATTCCTGAAACTTTGAAAATGTTGGGAAAACTTAGACCTAGTGGGAGCATTCGCCCTTATCCGGAAGTACGGGATGAAGTTAATGTTGGGAAAACTTAAACAGGTTCTTTAGTTATCTTCATGTATATCTAACATTAAACAAATTAATACGAGATAGCCTAAAACATGTTTCTAAAATTGAATTCAAAGAGAAACAATTAATAGAATACTTACAGTATACGCAGCGGAATTAAAGAGTCCTTCCTTCAGTTTCTCTAACTCTTGTATCCTCTATGTATTGAGTAATATAAAGAAACTGAACCGATCTTCTATTTTCTTCACAGTCTTCCAATGTATCCTTAGAATCACCTAGACTAGTGTGGGAAATTCTCAACACATGAGATAGATATAGAGAGAATAAGAGAAAATAATCAAAGAGGCCTAGGAAAGGACTTGTGTTTAGAGAGAATCTAAAACTATCAAAAAACCAGTGATTAAACTACTGTTTTGACTTCTCTCTAAGCACTCCTTTTATAGACTCAATTAGGTAATTTAATTTAATTAAAAAATCAATAAAATAATAGCCATTTTAAAGTCCTAGGTTGAAATTATCATGGGCTTTAGGCCCGTGAAATTTCCCATGTGATTATAAGCCCATTGGACTCAAAATCAAGGCCTGTATTATTTTCTATTGATTTAATTAATTAAATAATTATTTATCAAATTAATTATTTATAATTTGAACCTTGATTTAGACTTATTTATTAATTTAGATACCAATTTATCTTAATTAATAAATATGCCATAATTTCTCTTTTCTTCTCAAAATTACACAACTATGTGAAACTATCCAAAATTGATCTGGTCAACTTTGATAATTCTAATTGATAATTAAATCAATTAATTGAGACTATCTAGATGATTTTATCCAAGGTTCAATGGAGACCATGGGCCTATGAAATCAAGCTCCAAGAAGTTATCATAAATCTAACAAATAAATTTACGAACTTATTAATTCCTCGTGACTCCACTATAAACTCGGAATTGCACTCTTGAATTCATAGAACACTCTATAACAAATATAGATACACTATTAATTATCCATTGTTACAACCATAATTGTCACTCAATCCTCTATAGACGGTCTACAAAGAGATATGACTAAAATACCATTTTACCTCTCATTGTATTTTATCCTTAAAACACTTAGTTCCTTGTAAATGATATTTCAGTAAACTAATTTAATTACTTAAATGAGATCTCTATCATTTAACACCTTGAACCAAACAAAAAGGAAACCATCGTTTCACTTCTTCATCAGAAGCTATAGATGTTCATATCTATGATTAACACTCACACTCAATTATATTACCAAGTTTCCAAGATGTAAGTATGGGCTAGTCCATAGGGTGAGTTGGTAATGAACAAGTTAAAGAACTCAAATAATACAATCAGTTAGAATACTAACCACTCAGAATTGAGATTGAATTGACCTATGGTCAACTATATGATATGACTAGAATAGATAATAACGGTATGTTTACTTATCTTATCAACTGTCAATATCAGTCTAGTCCGATGTAACAAATACATCCGATCTTATCTACTTTGATAATGTTTTGGAAAGAACGTAATGTGTAAGTAGATCATATCGTAGATTGGCAAGTCAATGTAAATCCTATGCCCTGACTAATCTTAGGACTAACTTATTTTTAACATATAATCATATTTATATTCCACTATGATTACGTCACTATAAATAAGATTAGGTATATGCTCGGGATTTAATAAAAGTTTATATTAAACAAATAATCATGAAAATAAAATATGTGAGCATAGTGATTAACCAAGTAAAAAAATGATTTTTATTCTTTTATTGATAATAAAATGAGATTACAAAGAATTTGGGTTTTAATTAGAGCATAAAAACCCCAACAGTTAAATCCCAAAAAGTGCACTTTTTGTGTGGCATCTGAGAAGTTTCTAGGCTTTATAGTAAGCTCGGGAGGGATAGATGACAATCTATATAAGATCAAAGCTTTGATCGACATGCCATAACCATGGAAACACAAAGACATTCAAATCTTGAAGGGAATAATAGTGGCTTTGAACCACTTTGTGTCAAAGTCCACGAACAAGTGCATCCCATTTTTAAACATACTTTGCAGAAATCAGAGGTTTGAATGGATAGCCGAATGTGAAGAGGCTTTCCAAAAATTGAAATAACATTTAGCTCAAGCACCAATCTTGTCAAAGTTGGTGGATGGGGAACCACTGTACCTATATTTTTTCGTATCAGAACATGCCATAAGCACTGCCTTAGTGCGAGAAGAGGGAAAGGTCCAACTCCTGGTCTATTACGTTGGCAAAAGGTTGCTGGGTGTGGAGTTCAGATATCCTTTGATCGAGAAAATGACATTTTTCATATTGACAGCTTCTAGGAAGTTAAGACCTTACTTTCAGGCTCACGCCATCAATGTACTAATGAACCATCCCCTACAACAAGCATTACAAAAAATAGAATCATCAGGAAGACTTTTGAAGTGGGCCATGGAGTTAAGCCAGTTCAATATTGCTTACGTTCCCAGAATCTCCATCAAAGGACAGGCCCTAGCTGACTTCATTGTAGAATTTATCGGGATCACTCAAGACGAGGAGCCAATTGATCTTGTAGTTCCCTTGTGGAAAATCTTCATTGACGAAGCCTCCAATGAGAACGGGACCAAAGTCAGGATTATCCTAATATCCCCCCAAGGTCACCAATTGCAAAGCGCCCTATGCTTCCAGTTTGTAGCATCAAACAATGAGGTTGAGCACGTGGCCATGCTGGCCGGATTATGCTTGGCTTAGGAGACGGGGCCAAAGAACATTGAAATCCATAATGATTCTGAATTAGTGCTCAGACAAATATCAGGGGAATACAAAATAAAAGGGGATAAGATGGTCGCCTACGTTGCATGAATTCGGCAGTTACTTCAACCATTCAAGAGATACATCATCCACCAGATCCCCAGGGAAAAGAATGTGTTCGTGGACACACTGGCAAAGTTGGCCACGGATGTTGACGCTGAACTCTTTGGAGCCCGATTGACCATCTATCCGCACCCAGTATTCAAGCCCCCGCAATTGTGAATGCCATTGATTATACCACGTCTTTGATGGGAGCTCTTATTCGATATCTAACCACTAGAGAATTGCCCACGGACAGGGTCACCGCAAGGAAGCTCCAGCACCAGGCCCCCGGATACGTTATGAAGGATGGCAGACTCTATCATAGGGGTTATCCATGCCTTATCTTAGATGCATATCTGAAACCAAAATGAGCGCAATCATGCATGAAGTGCATGAAGGCTTTTGCGGAGTTCACAGAGCCAGACTCAGCTTGACCAAGAAGATCCTTAGGCAAGGATACTTCTGGTCAACAATGAAGAAGGACTATGTGGAATACATCTGTAATTTTGAGCAATGCCAAAGGTACGCGAAGATCCCGCAAGATCCTCCCACAAAATAACCTTGATGACCAGTCCCTGGCCTTTTGATATTTGGAGAATTGATTTAGTAGGATCCCTCCCAACCGGGAATGGTGGATTCAAATATACCATTGTAGCCATTGACTATTACACCAAGTGGGTCAAGGTGGAACCAATGAATACCATCACCTCCAAAAAACCCTGGACTTTGTCATCAACAATATTGTGTGCCGATACAGCCTCCCTCATAAAATCGTGTCCGACAATGGAAAGCAGTTTGATAGCATCCACTTCACCAACTTCTGTAAAAGACATGGAATTGTCAAAAGCTTCTCCGCGGTCGCAAGGCCTCAAGTAAATGGGGAAACATAGGTCATGAACAAGATTTTAAAATGGACTTTGATGAAAAAGCTACAAGCCTGCAAGAGCAGGTGGCCGGAAGAGTTGCCCCACGTCCTATGTGCATACCGGACCACGGAAAGAACTTCGACCGGACATACTCTCTACTAAATGGTTTATGGATGCGAACCATTCATCCCAATAGAAACTACAGTCCTATCCCACAGACGAGACCATACGATCCTATTCATTATCATGATTTGCTTCAGGAATCTATGGATCTCATTGAAGCGATTCGAGAAGGATCACAAGTGCAACTGAAAAGATGTATTAGGGAAAGATCGTAAGGCAATTTAATTATAAAATTATTAGTCGAAGATTCGAGATTGGTTATATGGTCCTAAGAAGAGTCATCCCTACATCTCAAAATCTGGGAGTGGGGGTTCTAGGACCTAACTTGGAAGGACCATGAGATCCAAAACAAAGTATGTTCAGGAACATATCGCCTGAAGCGGCTAGACGGGACAGAGGTCTCAAAGGCCTGGAATGCTGAAAAACTCTGCCAGTACTACCTATATTCGAGAGGACTCAGTCGTATCTTGTTTTTTAATGGTTGAATTTTCAAGTAATGTATGCTCCAACGAAATTTCCTAGTTAATGAAAATGGTGTGAACAAAACACCATAAGAAATGTTTTAAGAAAAGAAAAAAATCCATGTCCGTCTTTAATTTTTACACGAACAAGTGACCTAAGACTACACTCTTTGATCACTTGGGGGGTAGGACCATCTACACATTCTAGGATAAAAAAAAGGATGCAAGGCTCAAAGCTTAATCCTAATCTGAATTCATGTGGACTGGGGATTCAAAACCCAAATAGTCCAGACCTAACATGGTCTGGGATAGTTTAATTCTCATTCATTGTTTCCCTATAACGGTCCAGGCCATTGGAACTTGACCCTTAGATTCAGGGTAAACCAATTAAATTATAACTGGTAATTCCAAAACGGTCTAGGCCGTTGAAACCTGAACCTTGGTTTTAGGTAAATTAACTAACTTCCACAATTTTCCCCTAATGGTCCTGGCCATTGGAACTAGGATTCCACATTTAAAAAGGTTCATGCATAGTGGTAAAACACTTAGTAAATTTTTAAAGAAATAAATGAATATAAAGCGGGAAATAAAGATTTGCAAGGATGGAAATTGATATAATAACAAGGTAATAAGATAACTAATTGTCTTAAGCGCATTTACACCCATAAAAAAGATTATACCAAAAATAAATTAAAAATAAAAAAGTATGATCTACAACAAGAGAAGTCCTAAATAAAATTACAAAGGCTCATGCCTGGGATTCGTCCCGATCCAGGACATTTGGGGCATTTTCATCCTCTTGATCCTTGGCAAAGAGCTCTGCTTCTTCTTTCTACTTGGCCACAAATTCGTCCCTCTTTGTTGCCGGGTCTGGATGGACTTGGAGATTCATATTTTTGTCCAGGAGCCAGGCCATGTAAATGTCTTCATCAAAAGTGGCCGCCAATAACTCTTTAGCTTGCTCCTTCTCCTTGCGAGCCTTCTCGCTCTGTTCCAAATCCAGCTGGGCCTGGACCTCCAAAGCCTGGACTTGGGCCCTGACAGACTCTACCTTCTCCCGCTCTTGACGAATCTGGGCCTCAGCCGCCTCCAAGAGCACCTTGATTGAAGCCTCCGAGTCGCTGACACTGGACAGTTCTTCCTGCGACTTCTCTAGCTCCCCAGTCAAGTTATCCACCACCTTCTTCATGGGATTTTATACCCTAATTAAAATTAAATTTCTTTGTAATCTCATTTTATTATCAATAAAAGAATAGAAATCATTTTTTGAATTGGTCAATCACTTTGCTCACATGTTTTATTTTCATGATTATTTGTTTAATATAAACTTCTATTAAATCTCGAGCATATAGCTAATCGTATTTATGGTGACGTAATCACAGTGGAACTAAATATGATTATATGTAAAAAATAAGTTAGTCCTAACATTAGTCAGCGCACAGGATTTACACTAACTTGCCAATCTACAATATGATCTACTTACACATCGCAGTGTTATATTCTTTCCAGAAAATTAGCAAAGTAGATAAGATCAGATGTATTTGTTACATTGGACTTGACCGATATTGACCATAGATAGGATAAGTAAACATACAGTTATTATCTATTCTAGTAATATCATATAGTTGACCATAGGTCAATTCAATCCCAATTCTGTGTGGTTAGTATTCTAACTAATTGTTATATCTGAGTTCTTTGACTTGTTCGTTAGCAGCTTACCCTAAAAACTAGCCCATACTTACATCTTGGGAACTCGGTAGTATAATTGACTAGGAGTGTTAATCATAGATATGAACATCTATAGCTTCTGATGAAGGAGTGAAACAATGGTTTCCTTTCAGTTTGGTTCAAGCTGCTAAATGATTGAGATCTCATTTCAGTAATTAATTTTAGTTTACTGAAATATCATTTGCAAGGAACTAAGTGTTTTAAGGATAAAATACAATGAGGGGTAAAACAGCATTTTAGTCCCGCCTCATTGTAGACCGTTTATATCGGATTGAATGACAATTATGGTTGTAACAATTGATAATTAATAACGTATCTATATAGGTTATAAAGCGTTCTATGAGTTCAAGAGTGCAATTTCGAGAGTTTAGTGGAGTCACGAGGAATTAATATCTTAGTAAATTTATTTGTTAGATTTATGATAACTTATTGGTACTTGATTTCATGTCCCCACTGTACCTTGGATAAAATCATCTAGATAGTCTCAATTAATTGATTTAATTATCAAAGTTGACCACGCCAATTTTATATTGTTTCAGAGAGTTATATAATTTCGAGAAGAAAAGAAAATTTAGGGCAGATTTATTAATTAAGAAAAATTGGTGTCTAAATTAATAAAAAAGTATAAATCAAGGTTCAAATTATAAATAATTAATTTGATAAAGTATTTAAATAATTATTTAATTAATTAAATCAATATAAAATAAGATGGGTCTTGATTTTAAGTCCAATGGGCTTATAATTAAATGTGAAATTTCACGGGCCTAAATCCCGTGAGAATTTCGACCAAGGGCTGATAATTGGCTATTATTTTATTGATTTTCTTAATTGAGTAAATGACCTAATTGAGTATAGAAAAGGAATGCTAAGTGAGAGTTTTAGATTCTGACTGAAAAAAAGAAGATCTAGTAGGTTTTAGATTCTCTCTACAGCATAAGTCATTTTCTAAGCCTTAATTTTTCTCTTCTATTATTTTTATCGTTGTATCTATCTCATGTGTTGAGAATTTCCCACCCTAGTTTAGGTGATTCTAAGAATACTTTGGAAGGCTATCAATAAAATTGAAGAACGGTTCAGTTTCTTGGTGATACTATGCGGCAGAAAGGATACAAGGGTTAGAGAAACTGAAGGAAGGACTCAATCATTCCGCTGCACAATAATGTAAGTGTTCTTATCATTATCTCTGTATGAATTCAATTTTAGAAACATGTTCTACGTTATCTTATATTAATATGTTTAATTTAACATTTACATGAAAATAAACAAGATCCTATATAAGTTTTCCTAACAATTGGTATGAGAGCATTTGGTAATATTTATTTTCATGCATGAACATGTTAAAAATTGAATTATTTGATGTGTTGCGTAATTGGATGGATTTGATGTATTAATGAAGCATATTGAATTCTATGTGATTATTAGTAATTTTAGGTTATTTTGTTGTGGTTTCTATGCCATTAATTTATATAAACGCTTTATTTTGTGTAAAACATGGTAAAAATTAATTAGAAATGGTTTTTGTTTGAAAAAATTCCCCAAAAAAAATTTCGGAAATTTTTTGCGTGGCTGCTAGTCGCGCGCGCATATGCGCATCACCCCTGCCATGCGCTCACATCCGCCCAGACACCCCAGCCACCAGCGTGCATTCGTCTAGCCTCCTGCTGTTTTTTTTTTATAAAATTAAAGAAAATAAAAAACTTGTTAAATTGTTTTTTATATGTCAAACCCAAAATATCATATTTATTTTATCTTTTAAAATATTTTTAAAATATGATATTTTTGCTGTTTGATATTTAAAAATTAGATATTTTCTACAAAGATTCAAATTCAATTTAAAAATAGGCTAACAACTTAATTTTAAATCTTTTAATATATTAAAATATTATAATTAAGATATCAGAATTTAAAGATATTTTCTTTTAAATACTTGTTATTTTTATTAAATCTTTATTTGAAAATATTAATATCTATTTATTCTATAGTTTTTAAAATTTAAATTATTTGAAATTTGAAATTAGTTAGTTAGATATTTTTATGGATATTTGAATTTGTTTAACTATTTTGAGATATTTTAGGGTTGTTGTAACTATTAATATTTTATTTTTTAAAATTATTAAAATATTTGCTTATAGTTGTAACAACACAATATATATTTTTTGAAAAACAGTTAAGATATTGATTTTAAAATTTAAAATTGGTTAAATTTGGAAAAATATAATTTTTTTTCAACCAATTAATAAAATATTTTCTTATAAATGGGATTTAAATTAACTATGGTTAATTATTGATAAATCCTTTTTAAATTAAATTAATAATTATTTTTTCAAATTAACCTAAACCAAGTTTATTGTTGATAAATGAAATTTAAATTAACTTTTGTTAATTGTTGATAAATTTCATTTAAATTGACTTCTTTTTGTAAAAGTTTAATTAATTCGAATTTTTGATAAATTCTAGAAAAATAATTGTGGTATTTTTGCAAATGAAATAAATTGTGGTATTTTTTTGCATAAAATTCATAGAATTGCTCATATATATGTTTGCTTAATATATGGATTTTGCCAAATAAAATATTCATAAAAAGATAGGTTTTATTTGGGCCCATTAGAAAATGTAAAGTATAAATTCATCTCTTGTGGGTGGTTCCACTTGTGAAGGCCTATTTGCTTTGCATGACTATAGTGGGTCTAATCAATTAATAACAATTAATAATACGAAGGTTTAAATTCCTGTTTTTTAGACCTTGTATGGAAGTATGAGGGTCTTAGTAGTGGGAACGACATACTAGACCCAGCCCTCCTCCATACAAGCCCAATTGTTAAGGCCCATTTGTGTGAGCTGGACTTAATTGTATATGTTCATTATAATAGTTGAACCTAAATATTGATTAGCAACAAATTAATTCTAATTTAAGTGAATTTGTTTCAATGTCACACTTTAGAATTGATAGAAAATTATAGGACTTTGGTTTTAAATATTTAATTCTACAATTTTTTGGAGAACTATAGTCATTAATTTTCATAAATAAATAATAAAAATACTAATTTTAATTTTATAATGAGCTTATCTCAATAATTATATTCGAACTCCACCGTTGGTTTAACAAGGTGAATAGCTTAATGGGGCCTCGAGGCATTTTGATTCGTCCCCTTACGGTAGGTGTTTGCTAGTTATTTTGACAAGGTTAGATTTTGAAAGATAGATATATATAGGTCAAATTCTACTAGACTCATGCTTACGGTGACTACTCGGAATAAATCTATGATTATCAAAACCGTGGGTCTAGCTCATAAAATAAGAAATTTTGTTTTCTTATTTTGATCGAATAGTAGGTTGTTAATAATGGTGTCCATTATTAAATAAGTTTACAACTTTATTTAACTAGTGGTATTTTTTACTCTCGCTAACCAGGACAAGGATATCATAGATTAGTTAAAATCCTAAAGAATAGAGATATGATAGCTTTTGGTATTTTTTCTCATATCTTACAAATTTTTGTATATGTTGTGCTATTTCTTGAAATTTGTGTGAATAGAAGTCTTATTGAGCAAAAGTGATTGATTTCTAATTTATTGATAATTTGTAGTTTTAAGTATGGTTGTGTCTACTCCCATCCTTTCTTAACTTTCTATGGAGAAAACTTCCTGAAGTGGAAGTAAAACATCAACATTGTGTTGATTGTTGACAACTCCAAGTTTGTCATGACTGGGGAATCGCTAGAAGTTCTAGCTGAAGGAGCCACCAAGTTTGTGAGGGATAAGTATGAGCGTTGGCAGGCGGCTAACAACAAGGCGTGGTACTACATGTTGACTAGTATGGTCGACACTTTCAAGACAAAGATGGAGAATGTCGAGATGACCTACGAAATCATGGATCAGCTCTAACACATGTTTGGCGCCAAATCAGCGCAGACTCATTTTGAAACCACCAAGAAATATGCCAATGTTCGGATGGCACTGTCTCAACATGTTTGTGATCATCTGATTAAAATGGCAAACTACTTCCAGGAAGCTGAACTGCATGGAGCAACAACAGATGAGGAAACTTAAGTCGGCTTAATCCTGAACAGTCTCTCTCCAGATTTCCTGTCTTTCACCACCGACTATGTGTTGAATAAACTCAACTATGGTATGACGCAGCTCATGAATGAGCTTCAGCCTTTTGAGTCTATCATGGGTGGACCAAGTAAGGGAGGAGAAAATAAGACAACTACTACTACTGTTGCTGATCTAGCTAAGGTTGAAGCTAACCTAGCTTCATCTTCGAAAACTTGTAACAATTGAAAAGGTGGAAAAAAATACAACCCCAAGCCTGCAAAGGCTGGAAAGACGAGTGCACAGACGCCTGAGGGGAAGAACAAGAAAAACAAGAAAGGAAAAGGTAAGTGCTTTCACTACAAATAGAAAGGGCATTGGAAACAAGATTACCCCAAACTTCTAACAGCGAAAAACAAAGGTAATGGTTACAGGTCATCTATCTTAAAAACATGTTTTTTAGAGAATGATAGATCCATTTGGATTATTGATTTTGGATCGACTAACCATGTTCGTAATTCTTTACAGCTTCTTGAATCATGGGAGGAAGTGGACGAAGGTGACTTAAAGCTTAGAGTTGGGAACGGAGCGTTCGTTGCGGTCCATGCTAGAGGAAAAGCTCTCCTGAAGTTCGGAAATAAATACTTAATTTTGAATGATGTATTTTTTATTTTGAATTTTAGTAGAAATTTAATTTCAGTTTCTATGTTGCAATCATAATGATTTGTTATGACCTTCACTAGTTTTAATATATCTATTTCTTTCAATGGATCATAATTGTGTATTGCATGTTTGGAAAACGGGCTTTATATTATGCGACCTAATGAACCCCTCACTCTTAACAATGATTTATTCAAAGTAGCTAAACCTAGGACCAATAAACGTCAAAAGACCAATAACGATAACATGACGTATTTATGGCATTTGAGACTAGGTCACATTGGCTATGATAGGATTCAAAGACTTACAAAGGACGGACCTTTGAGGGAACTCACGTTAGGTGAATTACCTGTCTGTGAATCTAGTATATAAAGGCAAACTTCGCAAGCATCCATTCTCTGCAAAGGGTGATAGGGCTAAAGAACCACTTGGACTTGTTCATTCAAATGTTTGTGGACCTTTGAATGTACAAGCCAGGGGTGGTTTTGAGTATTTCTTCACTTTCATTGACGATTACTCTAGATACTCATGTCTTTACCTAATGCATAAGAAATCAGAAACATTTTCAAAGTTTCAGGAATTCCTAGCAATGGCTCAGAACCAATTAGGTAAAACATTAAAGATCTTGTGATCTGATAGGGGTGGAGAATATTTGGATATGCGGTTCCAAGATCATTTAACTAAACTTGGGATTTTATCACAACTTACTGCCCCAGGTACTCCTCAACAAAATTGTGTAGCGGAACGTCAGAACACAGCTTTATTGGAAATGGCTAGATGCATACTTAGTTACTCAACTCTACCAATTTCGTTATGGGACATGCAATTGAAACTGTGAACGACATTCTCAATGTCGTGCCGTCTAAATCAATCCCCAAAACACCTTTAGAGCTCTGGAATGGTCGTGAACCTAGTTTACGCCATTATAGAATCTGGGGATGTCCCGCCCATGTCCTGAGGAAAAATGAGGGAAAGCTAGAACCGTGAACTTAAGTTTGCATGTTTTTTGGCTATCCTAAAGGTACTCGGGATGGAATTTTCTATAGTCATTCAGAAAAGAAAGTGTTTACTTCTACACATGTTACTTTTCTGGAAAATTACTATGTCCAAAACTTCAAACCACACAACAAAGTAGTTTTAGAGGAGATGGTTGAAGAATTGACTCCAACCAAAACTCCATCTTCATCAGTGCGAGTTTATGATGAAATTCCCACTCTTCATGTCCAACCGACGCTAGTTGATTTAAATGAAAAAAGTGCCATTGTTCCTGAGCAAACAGTCATGGAGCCTCGTAGTAGTGGGAGGGTTTATAGGAACCCAATTCTCTATGGTTTGGATGGTGAAACCAATATTGTTGTTGGTGACACTACTGACGATGATCCATTGCCATTCAAACAAGCAATGGCTAGCGCTAAAAATGAACTATGGCTCAATGCCATGAAATAGGAAATAGAGTCCAAGTACTCAAATTCCGTTTGGAATCTTGTGGAAGCACCTAGTGACTTTAGGGCCATTGGGTGCAAGTGGATCTACAGGAAGACATGAGGTGTTCATGGAAATATCAAAAATTATAAATCTCGATTAGCGGCAAAGGGTTATACCCAAAGAGAAGGCGTGGACTACGAGGAAACTTTTAGTCCAGTAGCCATGCTTAAGTCCGTTCACATCCTCCTATCCATAGCAGCCGCTCTCGACTATGAGATCTGGAAAATCGATGTCAAGACAGCTTTTCTTAATGGAAAGCTTGAATAAGTCATTTATATGGATCAGTTAGAAGGTTTTAAAGTAGCTGGAAAAGAAGGAAAAGTTTGTAAGTTGAATAGGTCTATTTATGGACTTAAGCAAGCTTCTCGTTCCTGGAATCTTAGGTTTGATGAAATAATCAAAACCTACGTCCTTGAACAAAATATTTATGAGCCTTGTGTTTACCAACTGAAGCAAATCAAATAGTGCTATTCCTGGTTCTTTATGTAGATGAGTTCTTACTCATTGGAAACAATGTTAAGAATTTTTTAGATGTGAAGAATTGGCTGAGCACTCAATTCCAGATGAAGGATTTGGGTGAAGCTAGTTATGTTTCAGGTATCCAGATCATTTGGGATAGAAAGAACAGACTCTTAGCTCTATCTCAACATATTATATAGATAAAGTGCTTGAATGTTTCTCAATGAAAAATTCCTAGAAAGGACGTCTACCATCCTGCCATGGAATTTATCCTTCAAAGAACTAGTCTCCCCAGACTCATGAAGAGGAAGATGCAATGAGAAAATTTCCTTACGTATCTGTAGTTGGAAGTCTGATGTATGCTATGTTGTGTACTAGACCAGATATTTGTTATGCAGTGAGAGTAGTGAGTAGGTATCAGTCAAACCCAGGACTAGATCATAGGATAGCAGTTAAGCATATCCTAAAATATTTAAGGTGGACTATGGATTATATGTTAGTCTACAAGGGTGGTGTTCTGAACCATGTAGGCTACACCAATTTAGATTTTCAGACTACTGTCGATGACGAGAAGTCTACTTTTGGAATGGTGTTTATTGTTGGGGGTGGAGCTGTGATATGGAGAAGCATAAAGCAGTCTACAATCTCATATTCCATCATGGAGGCTGAATACATAAATGCGTCAGAAGAAGCTAAGGAAATAGTCTGGCTAAAGAAGTTTTATTTAGATATTGGTGTTATTCTAGAAATGAATAAACCGCTTATCTTGTTTTGGGACAACCCTGAGCGATAACCAAATCGAAAGAACCTCGAAGTCATAAGAGGAGTAAGCATATAGAAAGGAAGTATAACATTATTGGAGAATATGTGGTCAGAAGAGATGTGAAGGTCATCAAGATTGCATTTGAAGACACTCTTGCAGATCCATTTACGAATACACTACCAGAAGCTACATTTGATAAGCATATCAAAGAAATGTGATTAGTATAATTAAGGCAATAGTTTCAATTAGTGCAAGTGAGAGTTTGTTGGGGTGTTATGCCCTAATTAAAACCCAATTTCTTTGTAATCTCATTTTATTACCAATAAAAGAATAGAAATCATTTTTTGACTTGGTCAATCACTTTGCTCACATGTTTTATTTTCATGATTATTTGTTTAATATAAACTTCTATTAAATCTCGAGCATATAGCTAATCGTAATTACAGTGACATAATCACAATGGAATATATATATATGATTGTATGTTCAAAATAATTTAGTCCTAAGATTAGTTCGTGCACAAGATTTACACTCACTTGCCAATCTACAATATGGTCTACTTACACATCACAGTGTTATGTTTTTTTTCCAGAATATTAGCAAAGTAGATAAGATCGGATGTATTTGTTACATCAGACTGGACCAATATTGACACTAGATAGGTTAAGTAAACATCTCGTTATTATCTATTCTAGTCATATAATATAGTTGACCATAGGTCAATTCAATCTCAATTCTGAGTGGTAAGTATTCTAGCTGATTGTATTATTTGAGTTCTTTGACTTGTTCGTTATCAGCTTACCCTACAGACTAGCCCATACTTACATCTTGGGAACTCGGTAGTATAATTCACTGGCAGTGTTGATCGTAGATATGAACATCTGTAATGACCCAAATTTGCTAATAAGGCTTAGGGCCTTGATTAACGTGCCTGGAGGGCAATAAATGATTTACTGTTATAATATGTGAATTTGTGTGAATATGTTGTTAGAAATGAATGTTTAGGTGAATTAAATATGCATGTGGCCCCGTTTGGTTATTAGGGTCATGTTTGTAATTTTAGCCCATTGAGGGTATAAATGTGATAATTGTAATAATTGTGATATACTTGTGATATATTTGTGTTGCACGATCCGAGACAGTCCTAGGGAGCTGTTAGCCAGAAAGTCACAACGGGGTCGAAAATCCGACTCAGGGCAAGTCGAGGGGTATTTCAGATATTAGACGTTTTAAGGGGTTATCGAGTTATGGAAATAAATATTTGTAGATATATTCGAGGTTAG